>NW_021635128.1:600000-970481 GCF_004799145.2 Neltuma alba
GGATCACAGCAAGCAACAAAAGGATTAAGAAATACGAAACCTTCCCCCACACTTAAATCATGCATTGTCCCTAATGCATAGCCCAAATGTAGAGTAGCAACAAGAGTAAGAGAACTACAAAGGAGAGATTTTATTGAATTTAAAAAAAAATACATCTACTTTTTCTTACTGGATTACCCCTTCCCCCACACTTAAATCAAACAAACATGTTAAACAGATATCACGAGCAATCATAAAACATGGAAAAATGAATCAAGGGAAGGAAGGGGACAACCTGACGAGTTGTGGGGGTTTATAACTCGAATGGTAAAGCTGGAGCCGATCCAACTTCACTCGCATCTGCTGCCCTTTAGCAATCTTCACCATTGCTTTCTTTTCATGTGGGCAAACAGAAGTGATCACCACAGGTCCGATCCATCTTGCTTTTGTCTCATGGTCTGGGGTCTCAAATTTAGAGAACTGGACCCAAACTGACTCACCAACGGCCAATGATGCTGTTCTTTCATCTTTTTTGAACTTCGGATCATCAATAAGAATGTCAAGTACTTGGAGATGGCCAATGAGGTGGCTGCTGTCATAAGATGAGTCTATACTTTCCTTCTTCTGTCTTTGTTTCTTGAGACTCTACACTTTATACTTCAATACTATCAAAATCACCATATGAGCCAGGGTTAGCTTGCAAGATGGATTCAACAAGTCTGGCTTGTTTCCACTTCTTTTTCTTTTTCTTGTTGGCTTTGGAATGGGCAAGAGCTGCTATAGTAGCTTGTAGGGACTTGACCTCTGTGATCAATTGTGTTGTAAGCTCAACTGAGTTATCAATCCTTCTAGTGGTACCTGCAGCATTAACATCCACAATACCTTTCTCAAGCCAATTTGAATTAGAAACAAGAGTAACATCTGATGTGTTAACTTCATAAGTACATGGTGTGGAAAGAGTACAATCCACATGAGCAACTGTAGAGTACTCCATGTCATCACCATGCATGGGGGAAGGAGAAGAATGTGATGGAGAAGTGGGGGGTAGTATATAACCATTAGTGTGAGCGTGTGTAAGAGATAACCCATGTTCACTAGAAGCATTATTAATCAAAGCATCAATAACACTAACACCAAACAATGAATTATCTTCATACAATCTTTTCATGGAATCTTTAATGTTGAAATGAACATAATGATCTCCCACAGACATAGTAATAGTCCCTCTTGGCAAGTTGATATTAGTATTTGTAGTCATCAAGAAGCACAACTCGTTGAATCTATTAATATCAACTTGCCATGAGAGGGAAGGAGAAGAAAGTGAAGAATTATTCTTGTTAATGATTGAAGCTATTGGTTAATGTATAATTCTCTTATTGTGTAAATTATGTATATGAATGCCAATGATGTAATGTATTTGTTTAGAATGTTTATGGCATGAATTGAAAGGTATATGAATGAATGGGAATCCATAAGGCTAGTTGTTGCATGTTCGAATGATGGGAGAATTAAAGTAAGAATTGTTTAATGAATAAAACGTAGGTGCTGGAACAGTCAATGTCCAGCTCTAGTTTGACCTATCAAATGAAAGAGTTAAGCCATGAAGTTTGGCAAACATGTTGTACACATCCCAAGCTTTAAAATGATAGGTAGAACACCTCAATTGGATGTGTACCCAAAGAGATACGAATTTCTAAAATTGAGGCACGGAATATGAAAGTTTCCGATTTTACCAAATGAATAGTAACCTAAGTAATTATGTTAAAATTTTAAATCCACAGGCTTGTGTCGAGATCCGCTTGAACCATAATGCTTACGAGTGCATACTCTGAGGGGTTAAAGGAAGGATGTTTCATGTGCTATTCTAGAAGCTCAAATTGTATATCTGCACAATCAATTTGTGGTAATTAGTGTTTTCAAGCACCTCAAAATTTTTAAAGTCATAGACAACTCGTTCTATTGGAAACGTTTCATAACACTAGATTAAATTTCTTTGAGTGACATGCCCTTCGATTCTCAAACTCTGCAAAAGAAATGTTTGATTTAGTGCCTCAATAATAATAGGAAAAAATCCTAAACTTCATCTAGTCACCTAACGTTTCCATCCATAAGAATCGTGCCAACCTTCCATATTGCCTGTGGAGGAGCCTTCCTACACACAAACCATTTTCTTAGTACACGAGCCTCGATTGCCCATGTATCGTTGCTATCATTGATATCTCTAATTGAATCATAGCTTGTAGTTTTCATCTCTAAACCTCTCGATTGTCATAAGATATATGGGTTCAATTGAAGTAGTGCAATCGGTGGGTATATTTTGATGTGCTATATATGCATGTAGCTGGCAAAAATTACCGTTGATGGGCTTATTTTATCCAATAGCATTAACAACATTAATAGTTTACACCGATAACGAAGCATCCATGCTACTTTGAAGAAAGGCTCGTTTTATGAAAAATCAAAATATCTAGGTGTAGTAAGTATTTTGATATTTTTGTGCACTCTTAACTATTAATTAATAATTAATTATCAAAACGATATGCAATAAAAATATATATTTTGATTCTTTTTGTTTTTAATCTTTTGACTGGATATGGATATGATTGCTCGGTTTTCTAGAAGAGAATTATAAGAGGCAGCATTCCCCGTACATATTATATATTAGTCTTTGATCTTGTTGGAAAACTAAAAGACAAAATAACCGGATAATATAGTTTGTTAATGCCTCCTCATTTTTGAAGATATTGGGGAAAAAAAATTCAAGTTGCATTTTTCAAGATGTAAAAAATGAGGCGAGTTTCTTTTCATCTTTATTATGGTGGGAAGTAATCACTGTCTCTTCATTTTTCCATATACTAAAAAGAGGAAAAATAATTACATACACTTTCTTCGAATTATTCTACGAATGATTTAAGGCATCCTCACTTTTCTATTGAAGGACATATATGTATGTTTGTGATTTAAAGAGTTCAATTATCGTACTATTATTTATGCCTAGTCATGGGAGATATTTATATTTTATGTTTATAATCTATAGTTAGTTGTATGATATATCTATCCAATCTTAAAATAAGGGATCATAAAGTGATAATTTATGCCACATTATACTGAGATGCGAATTATAGCCTCATACTTGCATGCACAAATATTTCCTCCTTGACAATCACTTCTTATTTTCCTGTCAAAGGTAAATTCTCCCTTCTGTGATTTGCTGTAAAATGAAATTGGGAAAATATCTATTTCTGTTTTTTATTTGCCAAGTATTAATTTTTAACTGAATTATTAGATTGTTACCTATAGATGAGAAGAAGCCCTGTTCTTATTTTCTCTGTGCCAACTTTGAATATTGTATTGATGATTATTGAATATTGATTAAGTTGCTAGACTATTTTAAGTACGAGATTGAGATTCGTGGGGAGATAGAGATTCCTGATGTTGTAACAAAATAAAAAAATATTTATTTTGGATTAATATATAATATATAATGAGAAAGGAAAATCTCTATTTTGATATTTTTTGGATGAAATAAAATAATTAAAAAATAAAAAAGATTTTGAACTTGTTAAAAATGTTGCCGCGATTCGCCCTCCTAAAAAATTAATAATAATGAGAAATAACTGCCACTAACAAAACATAAATTCTTGACCCCTCAACTTCTGATGAAAATCCAGTAAAACCAACAATTAAAAGTCATAGCGAGAGCCACATGGACAAATCACAGAATAGCCACATAAAACAATTAAAAGACATGAGCCAATAGATAAGAAACATGTGGACAAATCACAGAACAGCCACCAGGTTTATAGGTTATATAGATTTGTCTAAATATTTTCTTTCATTGTTTTTCTTATTTATTATAAGGGCATATTTAAAAACAAAAATATATTTTTAACTTACTTATTGTTTTTAACTAATTTTAATTTTTTTTGTTACCTGTAAACTAGTTATTCAAAGCTTATAATAAGGACTAAGGGAAGTAATTAGCATTCGCCTGCTGTCTGTATGTTAAATTTCCAGATGCATACAGGGCAATTCCCTTTTTTTTAATTATCCTTATATGTAACTTTAATTTTAATTTTGAAATAAGGAAGGGAAAAAAAGCCCATTCAAATTCCAACAACAAAACATGAATTCGGACCCCAAAAGTCCATAAAAGTTCTGGTTAAAATTAAAAAAAATTAAAAAAAAAAAATACAATATGTTAAAATTGCAATTAACATGCACCTAGCACATAATTTATTTTCCTATTATGTATTTATTATCTCTTTCATTGATAACTCAATTATTAAAAAATTTGGTTTCCCAAAGCATTTATTTTGTTTTCCTTCAAACCCTTCATTACCTTTGTGTACCAAGTCTGTTATTATCTTTCAATCATATAGAATTCAACTCAATGAACACAAAATTAGCAAAATAAATAAACAAATAAATGAAATAGAACCTTCTTAATGTAGTATCGAGATAGTAGACTGTGAGGGGTTTATATATTATTTAGTGTGAATGAAAACCTTCGAATTTAATGGCTGTAAATCAGAAGTGCAATCTTTATTATCACAAGGACTTGTTCAATATACGTCCCTTCTTTCAAAGATACGATAGAAGTAAGCATCTTAAGCTGAAATATTCGTGAAAGCAATCCACTGAACATATACAAGTACACATGATTTTCTAAGAAGATTGGCGTTGATAAATCCTTATTTTAATATATTGATAACTCAATGAATCAATGACTATCATAGTTTGTTTAATGATATGAGAGTAACTCAAGTGATTAGGATTGGTTTAGAGAAGTTATTCCTTTTAAATTAATACTCAATTAGAACATTAATTATTTATTAAATTCGATTCAAGCATAATCTCTATACAACTTGCATAAAAATCACATTAACAATGAATTAACAAAGACATAAACATAAATATATGTATAAACCAAGTACTCAAACTTATAAATACCAATCCAAATCTCAACAATTCCAATCCAAACCAAGAATTACAACTAGCAATTCCTAGTTTTAAATGAAATATAACAAACTTCAAACCAGAAATCATCAATAAAATAGTCTAAACTAAGGACTAGAATTAAACTTCCCTTTGTAGCTCTCAATCTCAAGCCATTGAATTAAACTAACGACTAAAAAATAATAATAAATTAAATTAAAATTAAAATAAAAAATTAAAATAAAATTAGGATACTTTTTTTGTTTAATATTTTTTAAAAGAAATTCCAATGATATGCAATTGCAACCTAAACTAGGAAAGAAAAAAAAATTCAAAGAAAATGCAAAGAAAAAAAAGGACGGAAGAAAAAAACCAACACTTAGTTTACTATGAACCAATTACTTGGCTCATTGGCAATGGTGCCACTTGATTTGAACCTTTTTAGTCGCCTTGGATTAAATAAAAAATAAAACCAAATTATGCAGTAAAGTACAACTCGAGTCGTGTCTCTTGAGGAGCCTTTTATTAATTCCTAAATTAACTAAGTGACAAAAGAATTAAAAAGGAGAGGTTTGAAGAGAGATTTGACTTTTTATAAAATTGATTATGAAAATAAATAAATAAATCTAAACTACTTTTTTTTATAATTTTAATAAAAAAAAGAGAAGCAAATTTGAATTGTAAGAAATCAATAATGAGAATGCCATACTCCTAGTGTAACTAACCAGAATCTAAACATGGCTGATCGTACTGGTAATGGGGGTAATGGTAAAAATGGTGAAAACATAAACAAGGGCAATAGAGATAATAATGGTCATGGGGAAAATCATGTGCCAAGGAATAATGGTAAAGATAAGAGGAGTCTTAGAGAAATAAATAACTCTATTATGAATTTTGATCCTTATGGTTTTTACAATTTTGATGCTAATTTGGAAAAGAAAGGTAACTTGATTAATGCTTTGCCTAAATTTTTTGGTCTTTCAGGAGATGATCCCTATGGGCACATTGAAACTATGATGATGATATGATCTACTATGAAGCCACAAGGTGCAAATGTAAAGGAACTCTTGAGGAGAACTTTTCACTTTATCATAAAAAGAAAAGCCAAGGAATGGTTAAGAACTTTGCCTAGTACTATGCTATACTTATCTAGGAGCAACTCAAGACAGCTTTCCTTGAGAAATTCTTTCCTGTGTCTCGATCTTCCAAGCTTAAAAAAGCTATCTTTAGAGCACAACAAGATGAAGGGGAATAATTCTATGAATATTGGACCAAGTTCTTAACCATGATGTCTCAGTGTCCTAATCATCAATTGTCTAAGTCACAATTGGTTTAGTACTTCTATGAAGGTCTCTTGCCATACTATCAAAGGACTGTTAATACTGTTGCTAATGGTTCAATTCTTGATCTTACTTTGTAAGGTGCCTAGGACCTCTTTCAGAAGACTGCCATAAATGACCAACAATATGGCACTAGAGACAGACAGCGTGTTGGAGAAGTAGCTTCATCCTCTTCTAATGATGCGCTTAAGCAGTTTATGGAGAAGATTGATAGGAGATTGGAGAAACTAGAGAATGAAAGGGGCCCTAGACAATGTAGTGTAATAGGAACCTCTCAAGCATTGACAGCTCCTAGTTGTGATTATTGTGGTTCTCCCATGCACATAAGCAATGTATGTCCTTCAAGATACAAAGAAGTTTCCACTATGTTTCAGGGACACCCTACGAACTAGAAGTGGAATCCCTATTCAAACAAATATAATGAAGGGTAGAGACAAAACCCTAACTTTAGTTGGAGGGATAATGATCACAGGGGGCCAAACCAATTCAAGAGGGAACTAGTGGGCTTGGTGCTTCTTTAAGTCACTTTAAAGAACCTTCAAGGATGGTCATTCCACTCCAGAACAATTCACTTTCTCAACCAAAGAGTGATGAGACCAACCAACTGTTGAAGATTTGGTTGACCAACTTAGTAATATGGATAACTAATTGAAAGAAGATAAACCTTGAATAATAGCCAATTTTCACCTATTACCACAATTCTATAAAAGATGCAAAGTGATAATGTAACCGTTTATAAGAAGTTAGAAAAGTTAGAGTTGAAAAACAATACTGTGACATCTCATCTAACTCAAGTGACCAATACTGTGAGTAATCTGCAAGCTAGAGGTGGAGGCATACCCTTTAATACAATTATCAATCCTAAGGCCCTTAATGCCATAACTCTGAGAAGTGGAAGGAAAGTATGTTTCACTGAAGATGATGAAGAGGATGTGGATAAAGAAATATAAGCTAAGCCTGCTCCACATTTTACTACACTAAGTAAGAAATCTAAGAGCTCTAAAGAAATAGCATTAGTAGCTAACAGGAAAGAGCCTATTGAAGGGCAAGAAGAAGAAAAGAACAATAGTAAAGTGGTTCCAGATGACAAGTGCACAACATTGGAGCACGGTGAATCAAGCCAACAAGGAACGATCATACATAAAGGTAAAGAGGTAAAAGTCAATGATATTCCTTTCCCTCAGTCTTTTCTCAGTTCATAAAAGAAAATGCATAATGAACAACATGATGATGAATTGATTGAGATGTTTAGTAAATTAGAGGTTAACGTTCCTTTGCTTTAATTGATTAAGAAAGTGCCTCAATATGCTAAATTTTTGAAAGATTTGTGCACTAATAAAAGAAAATTTAAGCTGCATGACAAGGTCCAGTTGGGGTTGAATGTATCTGTTATGTTTAAATCTCCTCCTCCAGTTAGTGTCAAGATCTAGGTTCCTTTACCATACCTGCACCATTGGCAAGAGCACTATTCCCCATGTATTATTAGACTTAGGAGCTGCTATCAGTGTGATGCCTAAGTCAATTTATGAGTCTTTAGGGGTTTTAATATTCTTAAACCAACAAATGTAGTACTCCAACTTACTGATCAGATCATTAGGTATCCACATAGAATCCTTGAGGACATCTTAGTAAAAGTGAAAGATTTAGTCTTTCTAGCTAATTTTTATGTGTTGGATATAGCTAATGAGTTTAGGGGTAATGATTCTTTGATACTAGGTAGACCCTTCTTGATGAACGCAAATACTAATATTAACTTGTCAAGAGGGACTATTACTATGTTTGTGGGAGATCATTATGTGCATTTCAACCTTAAAGATTCCATGAAAAGATTGTATGAAGATAATTCATTGTTTGGTGTTAGTGTTATTGATGCTTTGATTGATGATGCTTCTAGTGAACATGGGTTATGCTACTCCCACTTCTCCATACCATTCTTCTCTATCCCCTATGCATGGTGATGACGTGAAGTACTCTACAATTGCTCATGTGGATTGTAGTCTTTCTACATCATGTACTTATGAAGTTAACACATCAGATGGTGCTCTTGTTTCTGACTCAAATTGGCTTGAGAAAGGTATTGTGGGTGTTAATGTTGTAGATACCACTGAAAGGATTGAGAACTCACCTAAGCTTACAACACAATTGATCATAGAGGTCAAGTCCCTACAAGCTACTATAGTGGCTCTTACCCATTCCAAAACCAACAAGAAAAAGAAAAAGAAGTAGAAGCAAGCCAAACTTGTTGAATCCATCTTGCAAGCTAACCCTGGTTTATATGGTGATTCTGATAGTGTTGAAGTGCAGAATGTAAAGTCTCAAAAACCAAAGACAAAAGAAAGAACGTATAGACTCACATCTATTGACATCAACCACCTCAAAATACTTGACATTCCTATTGATGATCCGAAGTTCAAAAAAGATGAAGGAGCAAAATCATTGGCCATTAGTGAGTTTGTTTGGGTCCAGTTCTCTAAATTCGAGACTCCAGACCATAAGAGGAAAGCAAGATGGATCGGACTTGAGGTGATCACTTTTGTTTACCCACATGAAAAGAAAGCAGCAGTAAAGATTTCTAAAAAGCAGTGAATATGAATAAAGTTAGATCGGCTTTGACTTTACCATTCGAGTTATAAGCCTCCATTCCTTCCCTTGATTCATTTTTCCATGTTTTGTGATTGCTCATGGTATCCATTTAACATATTTACTTGATTTAAGTATGGGGAAAGGGGTAATCTAGAAGGAAAAGGTGGCTGTAGTTTTTTTTAACTCAATAAAATTTCTCCTTTGTAGTTTTCTTACTATTGTTGCTACTCTACATTTGGGCTATGCATTAGGAACAATGCATGATTCAAGTGTAAGGGAAGGTTTTGCTTGCTATAGTCCTATGTCTGGTCGAGTCCTATAGTTTTTGCTATTGATTTTGATGATTCCATGCTCATTGTACCCTGTATTTAGATTTTTGCCACTCCTTGTTTTGAAAAGAGAGAAAATGGCTTTCACTATTTCAATTTGGAGTAATGCTTGTTCATAATTTAATATAATGCTTTGATTTATGATACTCTTATAACTAGCAATTTGAATAGTTTGATTAATGCTTTTGATTAGTTTGGTGTCCAATTCACCAATATGAGTAAACATGAAAGAATAAACCTTGTTGGAAGATTTTTGGGCCTAATTTCCTTTCCTTGTATGATTATGCACTTAGTTTTTCATTATACAGAACTTGTTTCAATTCTTAATCTAATTGCATTGTAATTATATGATAAATATGATTGAGGCTTTCTTATTCACATCCCTATTTTTCCCAACACAAACCACTTTTATCTACACCCTTTGCACACCCTTTTTGAGACTTCACTTGTTTTTTTTTGTTATTATTTGGGCAAGTGACAATGCATGTGCATCTTAATTGCATTTTCATAGCATCTTAACACATTGCCCTATTATATTGGAATAATGCTACTGATTTTACAAATGTGTTAGAATGCCAACTAAGAAAAAGAAAAAAAATGAAAAAAAAAGAGAAAAAATGCAACAACAAAAAAAATAGAAGAGAAAAGAAAAGTAAAAAAAACAAAAAAAAAGGGAGGGAAAAAAAAAGGATGAGCATACAAGAAAGGCAAAAGAAGAAGGGAAATAAAGCATTCTTTTAGGTCTTGTGAAATAGCGAACATATTATTGAGAGGCATGATTTTATCATAGAATATTTATTTATGTTTAGGATGCTTATCATTTATTGTGCATGCATAGTTCTTGTCATTTTTCTCATTCATTCCATATAGCCTAATTCTATCATTATAACCCTTTAAAGTCCTCATGATTTATTGTACAATTGTGATAATAATTGAGACATTAGAGTTGTTACAAGCATATGATAGAATGTGAATTGAGTGGATTTGAGTGATAATTACCCCAATGAAGTGACATGAGTGAAACACTACTATCCTTTGAGTGCTTTCTCTCATTTGTTCACTTTCAAGGTTGATTGCATACTTAACTAATCCTTTGTATTGGTTTCAACTATAAATTTTGCCAGCTTGTTGGATGTCACCGATCAGATTATTATATTCTTTTCATGAATTTGTATAACTCTTTAATTGGTCTTAGTGTTAGTCTATATTTTTCACATGATTGATTTTTTTTTTGCCCAAGAGGGCAAAAGTTCAAGTGTGGGGGAGTTGATAAATCCTTATTTTAATATGTTATTTGATATCTTTTTGGGGATATTTATCAATTAAAGTAGGATAATTTGGATTGATTATGGATATTTTGAATTGAATACTGATTGTGTGAAATTAGAAATTTAAAAGGAAATCTTATCATATTTTTATCTCTTTTTAAATAATTGATTTTGGGCATTATGATAGGATTTCAAATTATCTTTTACAGGCCTTAAAAAAAGGGAAATAAAGATAATAGGGAAGCTGAAAGGAAGAAGGAAAAAATAAAAAAGGAAATTGGAGACACAAGCAACTTGAGCATCAAGGTATCAGATTATTATATTATTTATATTTTTTATTTATTCATGAAAAAAAGCAACCATGAATTCCACACACGCCCCCAATACTGTTAAATCCACTCCTTCAATTCCATTCATATATCACCCACCGCCAACGTGAATTGCCCCCCATATATATATATAAAGCCACAACGTCACAACTCTCATACCCTTTCCTTCATACATAGACAGTGCCGCACACTACAATCCATCATCTCCAGTTTTCATATTCTTCCATCAATCACATCCCACACATCATTACCACTAATATAACCATCCTCTATGGCTGCTGAATCTTTGGCACGAGTTGTAGCTTAGTTCAAGACTATGAGAGGTTGAGTTCATTGTGCTCTTCGGGATTGAATTCAATGGCTTGAGTTTGGAAGCTACATAGGGAAGTTTAATTCTAGTACTTAGTTTAGACTATTTTATTGATGATTTTTGGTTTGAAGTTTGTTATATTTGGTTTAAAACTAGAAATTGCTAGTTGTAATTCTTGGTTTGGATTGGAATTATTGAGATTTGGATTGGTATTTATAAGTTTGATCGAGTACTTAGTTTATACATATATTTATGTTTATGCCTTTGTTAATTCATTGTTAGTGTGATTTTTATGCGAGTTGTATAGACATTATACTTGAAGTGAATTTAACAAATAATTAATGTTCTAGTTGAATATTACTTTAAAAGGAATAACTTCTCTAAACCAATCCTAATCACTTGAGTTACTCCTATATCATTAAACAAACTAGAATAGTCATTGATTCATTCCCCAAAAGCATTCTCATTATTGATTTCTTACAATTCAAATTTTCATTTTTTTTTCATTCTCTCTTTATTAAAAATATAAAAAAAAAGGTAGTTTAGATTTATTTATTTATTTTCATAATCAATTTTATAAAAAGTCAAATCCCTTTTCAAACCCCTCCTTTTCAATTTTTTTGTCACTTAGTTAATTTAGGAATTAATAAAAGGCTCCTCAAGAACCAACAAGCTGTTGGTTGAGGTAGTAGCAGCCTCACCCTCGTAAGGAGGAGAACACAAGTTCAAAATCCCCAAAGTATACTTGTTGAGAGAGCTATTCCTTAACCGCTCCAATCCTGAAAGGGATTAGTCTCAAGTCCAATGTGACTTGGGGATACCGTTGTTTCATCAAAAAAAAAAAAGCTCTTCAAGAGACACGACTCAAGTTATGCTTTACTGCATAATTTGATCTTATTTTTTATTTAACTTAAGGCGATTAAAAAGGTTCAAATTAGGCGTCGTAAGTTTCATTTTAGTAAAGTAATGCTGTAGTCTTCATAATCAAAGTGCACCTTCATAAAATTATCATGACTTTTGAACCATATAAGACGTACATTTGAAAACACCAGTGTTCATTTATGAGCTCAGATTAAATAAGGTAAAGAATACTTAAATGTTACTAACAACTAATTACCAAAAAGTTTTTTAGCTGCCATCCACTCAAGAACAACGACATGATCTATAATTCCTGGGTGTGCAGTGTATTTAGCATAAGCCCAGAAGGCACATGGGTCACGTAACGTACAAAGATAGAGATTACCACTGTGTTCCAAGTATGTTGGTGTAAGTATAAAACAGTAAAAGTTAATTTTTTTTTCAAGCGTCTGGGCAAGATTTACTTAACAATCATCTATTATGCAGAAGTTAAATTCCTCAACCTATTCACCTTGATCAGTAATGTATTCCATTGAGGGCATATCCCTTGCAATTGACACTTCAAAAACATCTATAGAGAAAATTTATCATTGACAGACAAATTGTTGGAGAAGAGAAAATAGGCAAATAAAAATTCTCATTTATTAATCAGTATGATAGCCTGTATATAGGCATACAATGACTTGGAGACCAAGATGGAGTTGTAGTAAAATTTGATGATAAATAAATAAAAGTGGGAAAGTGGGGATTTGAGAAATCAGATTACATGCGGGAATATGGAAAAAAACTGACTTGACCTATTCAACCAATAATAAAATAATAATTAAATACTCTAACAAATAAAAGGAAATCAGCAGCTCATGAAGCATCATTCAACACAAATTTCTCTAAGTGAACATAGTGGAAAACTATTAATGGGACTGTGAAATGACTTACCTGTAAATCGTAGATCAGTTGGCCTGGTGTTGACTACTTTGAAAAGAGGGCTTAACAGAATTCTAGGAGCCTTGATTAGTTCTGGTGTAAGCTGAAAGGACGAATATTCCTCCAACACAATCGTAAAAGTGTTGTTTATTATGTTTAAGCCATTTTCCACTAAAAATCTCCGAAATTTGTGATATTATCTTCTTTTAGTATCTCACTGAACCGCCTAATAAGATCGCGGTGATGAACTTTAGTAAGGACCATATTACCTTTCAAACACGTGAGAGTTTATTTCTCATTTAATCATCTTTATATGATTTTTGGGTATATGCCAGAAAATGTTATATTAATTAAGGATATTTGAAATTGTAAAGTGAAGATACCCTTTTATTTGATAGAATACCCTTTTTGTGACGGTCAGTGATAGCGAGGGGAAGCTTCCAAGAGGTACACAACACTCTGGCACGTACTGTCCAATAGGTACGTTTATCTGTTATAATCAAAAAACTTGAAACCTATCCAAAAACCATTGTGAGTTGTTTTCTATTCATTTATTCTCCTCTTCTCAAAGAAGCTTGTAACATTTATAAGATTTCAAAGTTCAGATTATGATTGAAAGGGCTATCTAGAACAAAGTGGATGCATGCATTTGCCTTGACTTTGTTTCTTCCAGTTATTATCAGGTTTTCTCACAAGGCTCTTGGGCATCTTGTTATTCATATAGGTGATTTCACTTTCCATTCTAAGTCTATGAAATAGTCATGCCTTTCAAAGGAAGATTCTATTTGTCTGCCATTAATAAAATGGTAAAATTTAATGTAATAAAATCTTTTCATAATTTATCAAGTTGATTTAAAATGTCAGTTATTTTTTTCTAATTCTTAAGTCTTATTAGCCGTAAAAAGGCGACTAGAAAGTATTTTTTAAGAAGGTCAGTTGATGCATAAAATCTGAGCTGCAAGTGAATACCCGGACTATGCCCATAAATTAGAATAACAATCAACCACTAACTTCATCTCGGGACTGAACTTATAATTATCAGAAAACATTTCATGAGGTAATAATGCTATCTGCAAGCACAAAAATTATGAACCTCATTATTGACCACAATTGCATTGAGAGATTCGATGTGCCACTCAAAACTTTCATCCACAACCCAAAATTTATGCAAGACTTGAATTTGTATGTTCTAGTGATGCTTGTCATTGTTGATTTTTGTGACAGGTGAAAATGAAACGTGCCTCATGCTTCTATTGATAGCAAGTCAAGGAGAGAAAGCCACAGCCCTTAAACGGGAACGCTTTGAAATTAGCTATTTTAAACCAAAAATTTGGAGAATCATCAAGTTCATGTACGGTGACTCTTGGCCTGTACATAATGACCTAACTGTTTTATTAGCATGTGAATGGCTTAAGCTATGCACTGAAGTACTAGAGAGATCTTATTTTCTTCCCATCTGTTGGCTAGCTTTGTTTTCTGTTTTGAGCTCACTTAATTGCTTATACATGAACTTGTTTTGATGTTCGTGTCTCTCTTTAATATGTGGCTTTAAGTTTCTCGATGCCCATGTTTTCAACAACTAATGCTCTATTGGACTCTACAATTACAATAAATAGCAAATACCATTCCATAGTTATTGATTTGTCCGTTGGTTAGGTGTAGGCCAATCAAACAGTCCGTTGCATGATAGTAAATGCACAAAGAAACCGATCCATGTCATCAGGTCTGTTGAGACAAAGCCAATTGATTTACACTTGTAACATAGTTTTTTTTTTATTGATATGTCAACATTCTTCTATTTAGATTTTAATTTTAATTAATGTAAAATAGATGCCCAGATAATATTGCTAGGATTGTTGATCTTGTAAAAATATTTATATTGAATTCTCCTCTATTATTAAAATTAAAAGACGTTGTTGAGATTCTAATGTAAACTAAATTCGCAAGGAGGATGAGTACGTGCAGATAAATTTAGAAATTCGAATTTTAAGTGCCACTATTAAAAATCCTAAGCATGCCTTCAACGCTACTATTAAATCTTAAATTAGAATAATCATGAAATTGTGGTATTCATATGATTGTTAGCACCAAACAATTCTGTTCTCTTGTCAGTCTTTCTAACAATCTATGATTTCTATGAAATTCTAATGCTATAAAATTATTTACATTGAATTCTCTCTTTATTATTAAAATTAAGAGACATTGTTGAGACTCCAATGTAAACTAAATTCGCAGGAAAATGAGTGCAAATAAATTCAGAAATCTGAATTTTAAATCCCACTATTAAATCCTAAATTAGAATAACCATGAAATTATACCATTCATATGACTGTTAGCACCGAACAATTCTGTTTTCTTCTTAGCCTTTCTAACAATCTATGATTTCTACGAAATTCTAGTACTTATATATTAACAATCTCTTCATGTAAATCTCAACAGTCTATTCATTTAAAATTAAAAAAAAAATTCAAATTTAGGATGATTAACTAAATGAATCTTTTAGATTTATAATGTAAAGAGATTAGTGAGTTTCCACCTCCTAGCCTATTCATTTAAAATTAAGAATTCAAATTTAAGAAGATTATCTAAACAAATCTTCCCTCTCCGTTTACTTAATTACTTTATATTAAGATCTCACTAATATGTTCATTTCAATTCAAATAAACAGTTAATTCAATGTAAATAATCTTAAAAATCTAAACAATCCTAACAATCTTCTCCATGTAAATCCCTGGAATCTTAATAATTTTTTATGTGCACTTATTTAATATTCAAGATTTGCATGGTCACGCAGTATATCTTCAAGAGGCGTTATTCCATAAGAAACAACTCATATACCTATGCGGATGCATAAATCTTATATGCGTTGACATCAAGGGCCAAAATTGACTACCCAAAAAATACCAAAAAAATGAAGTAAAAGCTAAGGACCAACCCAAGGGCATTATTGGTTGTGTTGACATCGGCCAACACAGCTAGTAACACAGAACATTGATATTTTTTTTTTCTTATTCATTAACCTTTGTATTAATTTATTCACAAATTTAAGTAATACTTTTTGCCAACTCATAAATTCAATTGATAATGATACGGAAGACAACATTTTGAATTCAAAAGTGGATGAGATCATATTAGTTACAGTATATGTCTATGAGAAGAAAGATGCGAACAGGACATAATAACATTCACGCTAGTGAAGGAAAGCCCACAAAAGGGAATACAGAATCAACTTTAATGTAAAAGTTCCTACGGTCTAAAATGAGATTTACATTTCCTAATCAACAAGGGTCCTAGCTTCAGAAGCAATAATCTCCAATCGACAACACTTGGATGCATTCCTCAAGGATTTAAATTGAATAGCACATGAGTTGCATTTTCATAATTATATTTACCAGGAATTTGATACCTGCCAGAACTATGCCAAATAGTATCAGATACACAAAGCAACATTGATCAAATTAATAGTTACTAAAGATCAATAAATACTATAAAATAATAAATACTAAATAAATATATAATTAATAAAATTCTTAATACTCAATATTAAATTAATTCTATTTTGAAAAGTTAAATTAAAGTAAAAGTAAAAAAAAAACCAAGCAATTTTTTTTGTATTAATGCTACATAAATAATCGACATAGATACAAGAAAGACGGATACAAAGATTTTGCGCAAAGTATGCACAAAAATATCACCTTCAACTTCAACCATCCAAACAAGCTCAATTAACACAGCCATACCATGCTGGTGAATCCCACAGGCAACATTGAATGTAGTGATCACTAAAATGTCAAAGATGGCAATAAAACAATCATAGCAATATTCCCTAAAAATTGGAAGCAAAATGCATGAGAAATGAAAAAACTAATAACTTGGAATCCCTCAAGCCAAACCTAGCCTCTCATCTCTCATTATCACCATCAGTAATCAACACAGGCTTGTGTACATCCTCCGTAAACCTAGCAATATTTGGAGGACAGAGCCAAAAAATCACCACAGACAATGGTAGCAACAAATCTGCTATAAAATTTATAGGGAATGAATTTATGTCGAACCTACATATTAAATGGCTCTCTACTGCATGCCTAAGATGCATATACCAAAGATTGAATAGCCTAAATTGAGGCCTAGCCATTGAAACAGGAGAAAAGTAAATTCTTATCTGTGCAAGTGGGACCAAATTCCACGCCACAAGTATTGGAAAGAGACCCACATTAACCCTTACACCCACAGAGTGGAAGACACAAGAATAACCCTCAGATAACAATGGCCAAAGGTGATTCATCAAGGACATATTTTTTGTGCTGCAAGTAAAAATCATAACAGTACCCTACACTAAAAAAAAAGGGAGTAACACATGAGGATATATGAAGCATAAACATCAAAAGAAGCAAAAGACAAGTTATGAATCAACAAATACCTCATAGTTGGCAGCAGTGGCATTCAAAGATTTAACATGCCAATCAAAATCCTCATCAAACACCCAAAACTCGCATAAGACACAAATACAGACACAGTAAGGGCCATCAGAGTTTGCATGAGCAAGAGGGAGGATTTCTGAATTCTCCATCACGAAACAACAATGGCAACAAAAAAGCACTGAAGATGAGAGCAGCAAAGCCTAGACACAGGAATTTATAACCATCAAATTAATTAAAGGCCTTACTCATCATTCGCTGAACTCATAAAATAAGGAACAACACGACTCTAGAGGCAACCATTACAAACTTCAACACTTGTCAACTACGAAAATATGAAATTAAAAATGGGTAGAAATATTGACCTATCTATACGGACCTTTCGATCCAGCATTTATTTACCGGCTAAATTATTATATCACTAAATGAAATAAAAATAAATAAGAATTAAATATAGGAGTAATAGCTCATCTACCACAAACTCATTTTCCCTCTCCCAAAAAATAATAATCCTAAGAATTAATTGCCACAAACAAAACGTAAATTCCTCACCCCTCAACTTCCGGTGAAAATCCAGTAAAACCAACGATCAAAAGTCATAGTAAGGGCCACATGGATTATCACAGAACAGCCACAACAAACAATTAAAAGACATGAGCCAATAGACGAGAGCCATGTGAACCAATCACAAAACAGCCACAACGTTTATAGGAAATATAGATAGATAGATATAGATATAGATAGATTAATAGGATTTTTATTTGAAAGTTGGGCCGTGGGATTTGATTCCCAAGCCAGTTGCATGCTAAAATTAAGAGTAATCATTGAGCTAGGAAGCTTTACTAACATTATAATGCAATAAATATATATATATATATATATAAGTTAATTCTTTTACTCTGAGTACAATTCGTTCACAACACTTCATTTGGATAACAAGTTCTTAATGTAAAATGATAAGTCTAAAGTTGAGATTACTAATATTTTTTGCCTATTATATAGTGTCTGAAATGGGATAGTAATTGATTCAAGAATTCTTTTTTTCACAATCCACTTGAGAATAACAAGTTCCGAATTTAAAGTGACGACTACGAAGTAACGATAACTAATTGCATATTTTTTTAAATATCAAAGAGCATATTTTTTTTTTTAACCACGATTCACCTAACAATAACAAACTCTAAATGTAAAATGACCAATCTCCGGTAAAAATTACCAACAAGGTTTTTTAAACAAAAGAAAAAGTTACTCATTAAAAAGTACATTAGATATGTAACTTTTTAATTAACCAAAAGTATTTATTTTGGTAAATTTTGATAATTAAAAATTTATAATGAGTGATTTATCTCTAATTTTTTATGCTAAAAGTAAATTAAAATTATTTTAATTTATAATGAGTTATATTATTTATAATTTATAAAAGTACAACTTTACATTATAATAATTTACAACTTTAAAAGTATTTAAAAAAAAAATTTCCATAATGTAAAGTTGTACATTTTATAAGAGGCGAACAATACACAAATCTAGGTATCTTATAGTAGTATAACAAAAAAATTTTTTTTTCATTTTAATGCCATACTAAATTTCTTTCATTAATATTGAAAATAATACAAAATTTCTTCTTTAACAATATTTACTCAAAATAATTCTTGTCTAGAACGAAACCAATGCAGCATAAATTCTAAGAGCTTTAGGTTTTTAATAAAATATGATGACATTTGACAAGAATAGATGTGTCATAGAAAGAGAGAAAACCCATCCCTATGTTATGCTTAATTCAGAAAACAGAGAGCATCAGAGCAATTCTAATTACTTAAGAACCTATATGACATGTTATTCTACGGTTACAATTTCAATGACCGGCCAAAATACGTTTATATATAATTCAGACAGCTACCCTCCACCTGAGCTATACCTAATATGCAAAGGGGAGAAATTATATCAAGTGATCTGGATAAAACCGGCATCTTCGTCATTTTCTACTCAAGTGTATTACCAATACAACCTGATTCAACCGAAGAAAATTTGCGGAGCATGACAATTAAAAATATCGCGAATAATGAAGCAGCAAACTAGTTTCAATGAGATCAACAGTAGACGGAGGGAAGAATTCTAGCAACAAACTCTTAAGGAAAAAAAATTTAATGCTAAAGTCCTTCCAACGAATGTTCTTTTCAGGATTTGAGCTTGTATTTTTTTCTTTACAGAGTGAGATTGCTTACCACATCAACCAACAACTTGTTAGTTTTCATTTTTAATTTTTAAACTCAATAAAACAAGGTTTTTCGGTGAGCAGAATTAATAAAATATTCCATGTTTCAATTGTATTTCCCTCCTAGTGGCCGGTTGTTATTCGTGCGAGGCCCACCTTAGCATAAGCAGATAAAGGCTTTCAAAGAGAGAATAAAGTGATATGAAACAATTATGCAGAAACCTAAGAGCACAATGAATTATTTATAAAAGATGGGAATAATGTAATAAATGCGGCCGGGTGATACATTGTCTTGTTCGCCATAGTAGTCTGCTTCTGATGATGGCTGGCACCTGGCATATAAGAGAGGGCTATTTGACAAGAGGCCAAATCTAAATTTTCTTTGCAGTAGTTATTAGGATTATCCTATTATCTTAATTTGAAAATAAATAAGTCAAGTTAATTAAAGGCCTTTCTAATTTAATTTCAAACTCTAAACAGAATTGTAAGTTGTTTCATTAAAAAAATTAACATTTAAAGCTATTGCTAAATACAATCTTTTAACTTTAATAATACAGGCTAATCTACAGGTTGTGAATAGGTTGTGAATTGGCCTGTGATGGTTAAAGTTAAGTGATGCAGATTCAAAAGAACTTGTGTAATGACAAGTTGGGTTTTGGCCCATAGTTGGCCAACTATTATTTTCTTTTTTAAAAAATTTGTTTATTTTTAAAATATTTTTCTTATATAATATAAACAAAATATAATAAAATTTTTATTTTTCTTCAAATACTTGATTGAAAACACCAAATAAATGATATAGGTATTTTTAAAAAAATTTTTAACATTAGATATAAAATATAATTATATAATTATAATAATTAATAAACTTTAAAAAATAAATACGGACTAACCTGTGAGTTGGTCGGCTAATCCGCGGCGAATTGTGAGTTTTGTGGTAAGGGTTACAAAGTTTCGTGTGTTGGCGTGTTGGCTTTTAACCAATTCACCTATCTAACCCATATTACTAGCTCTACCCAAATTATTACACATGAATGAAATTTATGAAATTCATGAGAGAATCAATACCAAACAAAAGAATTTAATTAATTGATAGCTCTAAATCCCAGATGAGCCATTCAAAGGCTAAATATCTCCCATGCATCTTGATCATGGTAGAAGCAAAGTCAGATTTAAAGAGAGTTGAATTTGTGTACTCAAACATATACTATCGCTTCATCCTTCGTTAAAAAGAACCTGATCAGATGGAAGAAAACCCTTGTTTCAATCAAGTTCTTAAAAGTAATTGTCATCAAATGAGTTCGCACTACAAAACAACATGGTTTTAGTGACGGAATTTTAAATTTAGCGACGGAACGGATTACCGACGGAATTAGCGAGCGACGGAATTTTTCCGTTGCTAATTCCGTCGCTAACTCGATTTTTTAAAAAATAAAATAAAATGCCACGTGGCACCTCTACTACTTGCCACGTCATCACTGGGACCACCTCCATGTGTCGCTGCCACCTCACATCTACTGCCACGTGTGCTGCCCCACCTCACCTCTGCCTGCCATGTGTGCGCCACGTGTCACCACCACATAATTCCCTTCTCAAAGTGACTTCTCCATGGCTTGAACCCAGGACCTCCTCCGTGCGCACGTGCGGCTTGACCAGTTGAGCTGCAATGAACCTGTTGACTTATTATGTAAAATTAAATATATATATTATTTTACACAAACAATTATATATACATATATATTATTAAAAACTAAAAATATACTATATGATAATTTTAATCATAACTATTTTAATGAAAAAATAATTTTTAAATATTTGTTTTACTATTTTTATAATGTTTTATTTTTTAAAAAATATTTTTAATATAATTTTAATTTCTAACGACACTAATTTTGAATTTTACATCATAAATAATTTTTCATAAATAATTTTTAAATTTATTTTTTAATTAACATTGATAAGATATACAATTTAATTATATATATATATATATATTATATTTCATTATATTATATTATGTATATGTGGTTTATATATTTGAAGAAAATCATTTACAATTAGTCAAAAAAATCTTGTTATTCAAAAAATTCAAAAAATAACTACTATAATAAAATCTAATAAATTATTCTATATAAAAAATTAAATGATTTAAATAGATTATGACAAACAGTATTTTTCTACTTGTATGTATATCCTATGTAATTTATTTTCTTAAAATTTGCGACGGAAACAAATTCCGTCGCTAATTTCTGATGGAATTTCCGTCGCTAATTTTTTTATGGATTAGCGACGGAATTAGCGACGGAATCTTTTTCTGTCAGACAATTCCGTCACTAATTCCGTCGCTAATCCATCAAAAAAATTAGCGACAGAATTAGCAACGGAATCTTTTTTTGTCAGACAATTCCGTCGCTAAATACAGATTAGCGACGGAATTTAGTGACGGACAGAAATTCCGTCGCTAATCGAACAAAGAAATTAGCGACAGAATTTCCGTCGAAAACTCCATCGCTAATTTGCGACGGAATTTGTTTTCGTCACAAATTCCATTGCTAATCAGCTGTTTTTTTGTAGTGTCGGTGTGACCGAGTCAAGAGGAGCCGACTTCTTGTTGTTACTAGGGCTACTTGCTAATGGACAAGTTCTCTGACCCAGTAGAAGCAAACACAATGCTGTTATTATTGCTGTAAATCCTATCATAAAATGTGAAGCCTTGGGCTTGCCCTATTGTGGGAGAACCTGATGAAATATCAAATTAATTAAAATGTTACTTATTAATTATATGAATGATTATACAGTATGCTACTTCTATTCCTTAATATAAGAGCTAGATAACTAATTTAGGGATATTATAAAAATTAACTAGGTTGGTTATTTGTCACAAATGTGTGTTGATCTCCCTAAACTATCTTGTTTATCATTATAATATATATTGGATGATTCAAATAATTCCTTGGTGGAAATTCCTTACAATCTGAAAGGGATATTTTGGAAAAAGGTGACTAACAAATGATTTATATTTTATATTTAGAATCAAATTTACTCTCCAATAAGCTCTCATATTATTAAGGACCGTAGGTAGTAATCGGCTAATAAGGTTTACTAGATTAACAAATGCTAGAGAGGATTATATTCATTTGATGGACCAGCCACATCATATGAATAATTATGTCAGACACAGTAGTAGCTAGTTTCTTATTGGTGTTTGTTTCCTGGTTCTGAAGAGTGTAATGAACAGAAAAGAAAGAAGTGATATGAAATAACGATGCAGAAATATAATTAAGAGCAAGGGAAATTATTTATAAAAATTGGGAATGTAATGAATGTGGGCAGGTGATTCATTGTCTTGTTCGCAATAATGATAATAGTCTGCTTCTGATGATGGCTGGCATATAATTAAGAGAGGCTGTTTGACCAAGAGACCGATTCTCAATTCTGCTTGGAGTAGTTAGTAGGATTATATATCCTATTATCTTAATCTGAAAGTAAATAAGTCCAGTCAATTAAAGGCCTTTTTAATTTAATTTCAAACTCTAAACAGAATTGTAAGTTACGTTGTCACAGCGTTCATTTAAGAAACTAACATTTAAAGCTATTGCTAAATACAATCTTTTAACTTTAATAATCTTAGGTCTAAGGATAGCATTAACAATCTTCAGAATTTTGTTTAGGCAATTATATCTGGGACACCAAGGTACTCTGATCTAAAACAATGTAAGAACAATTTTAATAGTTAAAAAAAAAAAAATTGAACCGCTATGCTTGCCATGATGATTTAATTTGTTGAACGTTGACTTTTTGTTCTTGGATTCGATTTAAGAAGATGGTGAAAAGAAAAATTTATGGGTATGTTTCAGTGAAGGTAGCCACAACATACTCCTCAGAATAATCTTAAGTTACAAGGTCAACGAAGGACAAAGGTGAAGCCGTCGTACAGTGTTTTTATTGAGAATTGGTCAAATATATTGCCCATTCTTTTGCCAGCCAATATAACAAAAGCAAAGCGCGGAAGCAGACAAGAGAGACCAAGACAACTATATCATTGAACCATTATCATATTTCCTCCTTGGTTACCTATAAATAACCCTTTGAGCTCTCAGATTTCTGCAATATATACTTCTTCATTTCACTGCTTTTCCCTCTTACATATTCAAAGCTTTAATTAATATTTCTTCTAGCTCGAACATTACATGTTCATGGCTGGCTATTACTGTATTAAGGGTCTCATTCTGATGATGTTGGTGGTGTTAGGCACAACATGTGAAGCTCAACTATCTTCAAATTTCTACGACAACACATGCCCTAATGCCCTTTCCACTATCAGATCAGTTATCAGAAGAGCAGTGTCCAAGGAACGTCGCATGGCTGCTTCTCTTATTCGCCTTCATTTCCATGATTGCTTTGTTCAGGTACGCACGCACGACACAAGCACGTCCCCGAAGGCGAAATGCAATTACCAAAAAGTCTCTCGTAATTATATGTATTACCAAAGAAATAATTAAAGAGAGGGATTGATTCCATGTGATATATTGTCATTTTGATCAGTAGGGTTGTGACGCCTCAATATTGCTGGATGAAAGCTCCAGTTTTGGGAGTGAAAAGACTGCTCTCCCTAATCAAAATTCTGTGAGAGGCTATAACGTTATTGATGAAGCCAAGGCTGAGGTTGAAAAAGTATGCCCTGGAGTTGTTTCTTGTGCTGATATCCTCGCAGTAGCAGCAAGAGATGCATCATTTTCTGTGAGTTTGACATACATTACATATATATATATTATACCTGTCATGAAATATGAGGAAATTATTAGTAATTTGGCTAAGATCATGCATATCCACGAAATATATATATATAGGTGGGCGGTCCATCGTGGACTGTGAAGCTTGGACGAAGAGATTCTACCACAGCCAACAAAGATTTGGCCAATTCTGATCTTCCAAAATTCACAGATAGCCTTGAAACCCTTATCTCTCGTTTTGATAAGAAAGGGCTCAGCACAAGAGACATGGTGGCTCTATCAGGTATGTCAGTTAATTAACCACCTAATCTTCTCGAGCATTTATTTATGTCCAGTAAACCTCATTAGTCAACTGTATATAATCATTCATATAATAAGTAACATTTTAATTTAATGTTTCTTCAGGCTCTCATACAATAGGGCATGCCCAATGCTTCACATTTCGTGACAGGATTTACAGCAAAAATAGCAGTAACATCGATGCTGGGTTTGCTTCTACTCGTCAGAGAACTTGTCCACTGGCAAGTAGCCCTAACAATGATAAGAAGTTGGCTCCTCTTGACTTGGTCACACCGAACTCATTTGATAACAATTACTTTAAAAACCTAATTCGAAACAAGGGTCTTCTTCCATCTGATCAAGTTCTTTTCAATGGAGGATCAACAGATGGTATTGTGTCTGAGTACAGTACAAATCCAACTCTCTTCAAATCTGATTTTGCTTCTGCCATGATCAAGATGGGAGATATTCAACCTTTAATTGGCTCCTCTGGGATTGTGAGAAGGATTTGCAGTGCTATCAATTAATTAAATTCTTCTGTTTAGTATTAATTCTTTCATGAATGTCATAAATTAAATTTCATTCATTTGTAACAAGTTGGGGCGTTGTTGCCTTGCGTGTATTCTCATGTGATATTCTTTCAATTGTATGTAACTTGTATCTCAAGATCATTTAATTTTGAAATGTTTTTAAGAATTTTGTGTGCAAAGGAAGCTATATGGTCAGCATTATGTTGACTTTATTGTTGGGTATTTTTTTTCCCCTTAACTCATGTCCGATTTCCAAAGGAAAAATGGCATAATAACTAAATAAGTGGCCTCACATTTGGGTATCAGAAATTTATATATTAACTTGAGACGCCTCTATATAGTACAAATCATATAAAAATAAATTTTATTTATTAATTTACAACTCCCTACATATATAATAAAAAAACTATTTAAGCACTCCCTAATCACTTTAGCTTGCTACATATTGCATAAAATCTGTTTGAATATCTTCTCAAATAAAAAGTTATATTATTCACGCCTGTTTTCATAAAAGTAGTGGTAAATAAGGTGCTTTTTAGTTCTGTTGGCAATAGATGTAAATAATACTATTTTTCTTCTCTGTTTAAAACAGAAGTAAATTGTGTAGTACTTTTGATGTCTCTTCTTTTTATGTCCCTCCAAAATAAAAGTAAAAAGTCATTGAAAACAGAAATAAAAGGTTTTCACTATAGTAGTGTTATATAAAACAAGTCAAATTAACTGACCATTAAATCATATATTTTTTGGCCAAAATACCCCTTTTAATATAAATGTTGTTTAAAACATTCAATTTTCCAACAAATATTTAATGCATTTATTTTCAAATTTTTAATCATATTTTATTGTTTTTAACTATGCAATTTTTTATAGTAAATTTTTTAATATTTATTGGCTACAATAGTATGTATGTCCTGAGAAACTTAACAAATTAGGAATTTAACATATTGAATGGGAATTAATATAGTAGTCATTACATATTGACAATTTAAAAGTTAGGATATATTTTGAAAGGCTTAATGTGTAATTTTAAGAATAAAATTTTGTTCTTACCAAAAAAAATTTTGTATTATAGGCGTTTGGCATCATTAAATTTTAAATGGTGCAAAAATTAAACACATTTATTTGAAAACAGAGCAACTTTGACAATCCCGATAACGTCCCTCTCTTTCTTAGGTGGACACCACTCGTTTTTATCCGCTTCTCTCTCCTTGTCAGCTCCTTCCACTTCATTTTCCCCTCAGACTCTCTCCCCTCACCCTTCTTTGCCTCTCTCCTCCTCAATCTTCTTCCTTTTCCTTTTTTCATCCCTCTCATCCAAACTCCCTCTATCCTCTTCCGCTTCATCTTTTTTGATTTTCATCACTGCTGTCTCTCTCTTCCAAACGTCCTCAATCCTCACACTTCTCTGTTTCTCTTCAGCAACACAAAACCCGATATTAACTATTTCATTTCAGATGAAACACATGGATTTTTAGAGAGAACCAAAAATGAAGATCTTGCATGTTGTTTCTTCATAGGCACTTCAAATTCAGATCCTTTTGTTGGTGGATCTTTAGTCACTGTTGTTGGAAGTCGACAATGGAGAGCATTGTTCATGGCGTTCCCATAATAGCTTTGCTTTTGTTTGCAGAACAGAAGATGAATGCAACTTTTTTAACAGATCGCTTGAAAGTGGTTTTATGGCCAAAACCTAATAACCAGAGAGGGATGATGGAGAGAGCTGAAATAGCTAAGGCCATAATAAGATTCATGAAAGGTAAAGAAGGAAGACGAAATAACATTTATTTTAGATATGAAAAGATAAGAGAGATGAAACTAACTAAGGCCATATTAGATTCATCTAGGCTTTCTTTGGTTTGATGGAGGGGAGGGGAGGGGGAGAGATTCTTACATAAACTCGGAGTGCCACGCCACCCCAACTTTGTCCAATCAAAAAACAGCAACTTAGCTTATTGTATCCTTGCTGGCACCTTGATTTGGCTGCTAACTCCCCTCTAAAAACACTTATAATTCTAACCGGCAGATCCACTCATTCACAAAAAACAAAATAAAAAGAAAAAAAATTAAACTTTTTAAAATGAAAAAAGACACCCAAAATGAAATTAAAGAGGGAAATGGATTTCATTGCAGAGGAGCTCGTCCCTAACTTGTCTCCCCTCTTTTCTACACTTCTCCATGGTGGTAGCGACTCCCCCATGGCTGGCGACCAGATATGCGACCGGAACCATGAGAAGGAAACCCCTCTGATCCCTTCTTATAACCATAGGCAACGGCAGCGGCAGCGGTAACTCCCCTGTAGTCAACGAATAGATGCTTGATCGAAATTGTGAGAATTGCAACCATTCTTATCCTTTCTCATAACCACAAGTTGTAAGTTTCATTTTCTCCTCCTCCTCTGACGTCGCTTCCTCATCGACAACCTTGCAAAAATTTTAGTTTCAAGTTCGATTGATAGAAGAGGCAGTGATTTTAGGGCTAGATCTAAAACTAGGCTTCTAAGTTTTATGTTTATTCATAATATCTTCGATTCATAGGCCTATGATTTGGGGCAATTCTTTTTGTGATAAATTCATTATTTCCAACTTTATATTTCAAAGAAACCCAAGTTATATGTGCTTTAATGTAATTATTTTGTGATATGTTCATGATTTCCAACTTTATATTTCAGTTGATAAACTTGAGCTTCAACGTTTATTACTAGCTATTTTGGCCGCATTGTCATGACTGTGCTGATGAAACATAAGTACATTTCTTTGAAAGAAAAAAGGAATATTTCATTTGCTGTTACTTAGCACTATAGTTATTCAGTCATTCTTTTTTGGCCTGAAGTTATTCAATCAATCTTAAATACATATATATTTGAAATTTTCTAATATTATTTTGCCATATTTCTCAATCATACTGCATCAATCCTCAAAAATTTAAATTGGCTTCTTTTATATGGCTTTGTGAAGAGAACAAAAGGAATATTTTTCTTATTAGAAATGTAGTTATCCTTGTAAGGTTGAGGGAAGTGGCCTTTCATTCAGATTTGTTTCTAATTATAGCAGGCACAGGCGAAAAACTGGGCACTATGTAAAGTCACTTAACTAAGATAAAACATTCATTTGCTATTAGACTGTTTTTGCAACAATATGCACATATGCAGCTAGTCTCAGGATATCATGTTTGACCTGATATCTTTTGGTTTGGTGTAAAGTAAGGGATAGAATGGTTGTTTTGTAGGTTATTGTGATCCAATGTATTTGAAGGTGGTGAAAGTGGAGTAATTCAGAGAATTTTTTCATCTTTTTGGATTATTTGATAGCAGATTTGGTGGCAGCAGCAGCTTTAAGCTCTCTGGAAGAGGAGAAATATCATATTGTTGGTTGGTCACGTTCTTGCTGGCTGACATTTGATAAATTCTTTTGCCCATTAAACTAGTACTAACGCAGGCTCTACACTCTAGAGTAGCAAATTTGATTTGGCATATGAGAAGACACTATGTATTTTTATAATAAAAAAATATTATGACTTGTATCATATTTCCATGTAATTGCAATGAGAATAGATGTTGTAATACATTCCTATTTTCCTCAATGCTACCACTCACCATTTTTTCTTTCCTTAACTAATTTATTGCAATTCTCGTATGAGTTGTGGGGAGGAAAATCTGGCAGCCATCTTGGTATGTGAGGATGTTGGAGATTTTGTTTATGGCAACTCATGGATGTGTTTGAATCAATGGGTTGAATTGGATTTGAACATTGAGAAAAACTTGGGCAAGGAATTGACTTTGCACATAGTAATTCTTTATATAGGCTCAAAAATTTCATCTCTCTGATTGTTTTAGACCTAAGCAACTTACAAATATGTACCTGTTGAATACTTCCAAATAAAATATAATAGATGAATCATCTAAGGGGAGAAGCTAATTAAATTAAGTATTTTTACCATTGGACAAGTTTTTTTAGCATAAAGTCTTTGCAATAACTAAACACAAGGTGGCCTTTCTTTCACCACCTAAAATACTTACATTGATCTGGAAAAAAAAATTGGGAATGCTTGTGTTAAAATAGTTGGGAATCAAAAACCATCTAGCTTACACAACCTCATTATATATCAAAATAGCTGGGAACAAAAAATCGGCCAGCTTACACAAAATATACAAAAAGAAAGCCAAAAAAAAAATCTTCTTCCATCTCCTTTACGTGAAGAGGATTGAAGGCAAACTATTGGTTTTGTGTAAACGTAGTTGGTGGTCTCCAAGCCAATGAATGTGCTTCCTAAAAACAAATTAAAATATAGGAAAAATTAATCTTTTGGCCTTTCAAGTTTTAACTTAGTTGTGACTCAGTCCTTCAACTATGAGTCGGTATAATTCAGTCCCTAAACTTTTAACTTGTTTAAAACTCAGTCCTTGATATTTACTCAACTTAAAAATTGTGTCCTTATCATCCATAAGTCAAACTGAGTCATCTAACCTAGCATGAATAAGCTGCCATATAAGAGCCACATCAGCATAGGGAGAGAAGGGGGAAAAGCCTGGGCAATCAATGATGCCAAAGAAGAGGCCATTGCTGGAGAAGACAACCCAATTCTGACATTGAAACAGTTATCCTTAATGACATACTCACCAAATACATGAGTCTCGAGTACTTTAACAAAATCATTAATTCGTTTTCTTTAACTAAATTCCATCTTTCGTGCTTGATGCTTAAAATCACACTGTGCCTACCCATTGTATGGAAAATGAGTGACCCACAGATCAAAAATATGGGCTTCGAAATCACTCCATATAAGGACAACTATTTTACTAAATTACATTCTAAACATTTTTTTGGTACTCGTTCATCCTATGACTATGCAAAACAACCAAAAAAAAAAGACAAGAAAAGGATCAAGATTGTGAAGGAGAAGGATTCTTATTAGTGAGCTATTATGTTCAATTGTTCATATATTTAAAGCATAATTAGGAAAAAAGGATGTCTGCTGCCACAACAGAAAACGTCTATGCAGGCAGAAAAAATAAAGATATTCTTAGATCCGAGTGCCCAGGCTTTTTAATGAGTGGTCATTGAGGATAACTATTTCATTGGTTGTCTTCTCCGGCAAGGGCCTCTTCTTTGGCATCATTGATAGCCCAAGCTTCTCCCCCTCCTCTCTTTATGCTGATATGGCTCTTATATGACAGCTTATTCATGCCAGGTTGGATGACTCAATTCGACTTATGGATGATAAGGATACAATTTTTAAGTTGAGTAAATATCAAGGACTGAGTTTTAAACGAGTTAAAGTCTAGGGATTTAGTTACACCGAGTCATAGTTGAAGGATTGAGTCACAACTAAGTTAAACCTTGAAGGACCAAAAGATTAATTTTCCCTAAAATATATTAAAAATAATATAATTAATTAACATGTTTAAGAAGATGTTGATATGAAAAAAATATAACTAGTTGATTTATACCTGATTTAAATTGTTGCTCGTGTCAATCATATGAAATGGACTTCCAATGTTCCAAGTACAATGAAAAGCATGTGGGATCATAGAATGACTACTCTGGACAACTTGAGTAGTATTGACCTGAAATATAACAAATATATTCAATAAGGATAATTAAAAAAATAATTACAATATTTATTAATCTTGTAGGCACATGTACTAACCATTGGATAAGTGTAATCGAAGCTTTGGAAAAGTGAAGTTTGCTCTGGTGCAGTTGAAGCAGCATGTTCCACCCTTTTTATTTTTCTACAAAAATTTGAAATTTAGAAATACATCACTAATATATGGGCATACACAAGTATTTATAAAATTAATATCTTACTTGATTTTCGTTGTTTTTCAAAATGGCCCTTCTTCTACTACTTCCACCCCTTTTTGGCTTTGCTTTTGGGGGATCAAGAATTTGGCCTACTTGAGATGCATCTTGAATGATGGCATGGATTTCTTTATTCTTTTCCATATTGTTGCTTTTATTCAAACCACATAGATGTTCTTGAACTTGTTGAGATCCATTGTTGATAACGTCCCACATGATATCTTGAGTTTCCTTGTGATCTCATGAGGCCAACACAAGGTTATAAAAAAAAACACATAATAGAATTGTGATACACAATTTTTGCATCTTTACTAGTTACATATTTTTCTTTATGCTCACAATCAGTAAACTTTGCATTTTTAGACCATTGCTTTAAGAAGTATTTATCTGGTACCCTTGTCATACACTTAGTGTTATAAACTCTTAATGCATGGGAACAAAGAATACCCATAGATTCAATTTTTTTTCAACTACAAGTAACATTCTCATTAGAGGAATTAAATTGCGCAACCCATCTCTTTGATTCTTTTCCATCCACCCACAGCTCATAATAAAAGATGTCTCTATCTCTTTTAATCTTTTTAAACAAAGTCCCTACTCTATCTAAATATTCCCTCTCAAAAAAATTGAAAATTTTTTTAGTATAAATCTTTGATGCATGGCATAAAGTCTTGTTTCTATTGATAACACATGAAAGAATGGATTGACTATTGTGAAAATCCCCTTCACCCTCAAAGCTTCTCCATTTTTCTACCATCTTTTTAAAAGCTAAGAAGAACTCTATGAGAGAAGTTTTTTTTATAGAAATTTCTCCTAAAACACTATTAGTACTCTCACTCCTTTAAAAAAATTTTATATTTGCAGAAAACATGTCTTTACCTAATGCAGTTGACCATTTATGTCAAATTGTATACATTCTATTCAACCACTTATGGTCATTGAGCTCAAATTTTCTAATCATTTCATCCCATGTGATTTCAAATTCTTCTTCTGAGTCAAGCATTCTCATACACTTTTGAAAATATGATTGAAAATCACTATCACAATTTAGATAAACTAAATGAGATGGGCGATTTTTAGATAATATGCCACAAGTATAAGTGATGCCTTGTATTAGGAAATATCTTTTCAATTGCTTTAGCCATAGCAGCATCTTGATCAATGACAATAGTTTGTGGGGGTTGATTTCCCATAGATTTTAAAAATTGATCAAACAACTATTCAAAGGACTCTGCTGATTCACTCATCAAAAAAACACAACCAAACATTACATTTTGCCAATGATGATTTATTCCAACAACAGGTCCACAAATTAAATCATACTTATTTGTACGATAAGTTGTGTCAAAAACCACTACATCCCCAAAACAATCATAATCAATTGTTGATCTCTTATCCCTCCGGAAAATATTTGTCAAATGTAATTCTTCATCAAATTGAACACTGTAATAACACATTGAATCTTTAGCCTGATGACTTTGTAAGAGATTAACCAAACTTTTTCTATCCCCAACCTCTATTAGTTTCAACTTTTGCTTGTTCACATAATTATAACAATTTTTTTAAAAAAATCCAATATTATCAAATCCATATGTTTCCTCACCTAAATAACTGCACACATCTTTCATTCTGATTCCAGCAGTCACCATGGAATTAATGAGGTCACCTTTAGCACTAGGAATATTCCTAGCAGAAAATATAAGATGCCTATGCTCTTGTTTTACAAGTTCATGATTATGTTCAGTAAACCAAACCATAGCTTTGCAATTTGTCCTTGCATTCATTTTAGTAAATGAAGTGCTGCTACCTTCATCCAAATATTTAGTCCCTTGTTTTGAGCACACATATTCTTTTGTACAAATCTTCTTAGTTCCAGTAACATATGTTTGTTTCCATTTTCTAACCAAAAAACCCAACGGATATGCATATTTTGTGTACAAAGTATATGTCTCATCTTCATTATTTACAATTTGCCCCAAGTAAATATTTGACTCTGGTTGATTAGCTATTTTCATTCTATGCAATATCAAAGTTAATTAAACACCTTTATAAAAATAATATATATAATAATAATTGATAAACTTAAAAATACAAAACTAAAATTATAAATGAAAATCACATAGCATGGCAACTTCCAAATGTGGGTTGATAGTTTACAAGCCACAACGCTCAAAATCAAACCAATGAATATCTACATTAAGCAACAGATTCATATTTGAGAGTTTACAAATGTTAGTTCCACTTCCTCACGGCCTCATATAATAACAAAAACACAAAAAGCTTTCATTTACGTTAAGAAGAAACTATTTCATCATTAGCTAATTTGCGAGAGACTACAAACAGAGTAAACTTAGGATCAAATATAACAAGACAGACAGCTCTCTTAATGTGCAAAAACTAAATCAAACTCAATCTAAATCACTGAATCTAGAATGTAGAAACTTTTCAATGTTCAGAAAAATAATAAAGAGAAGGATTATACCAACCTTGATCAGAAATCACAGATCAAATACAAAGGGTGAAACAGGGTTCAAAAAAACTTATCACAAATAACACATTTCTTACATGAACTAAGAAAATCTACAATCTTTATCAAGTACGAATCGAACCTTCTTTGCCCAATACAAATTGGGAGAAGACAGAGCAAAATGGGGGCGTGATGGAAGGCTCTTTGCTAGTGATGCGACTCTTTGTTGATGATGCTATCTTCCGCTAGCGGCATAACTCTCTGCTCACAAAGAAGATCCAGCAAGGTTCAAAGCTAAGGTAGGGCACACTCCTTGAACTCTTTCAATTTTTCCCTGCTAGGTTAGGGCACAATTCTTCAAGTCTTTCAATCTCTTCAGTGGAAGCATGGGCACAGGAAAATGAAAATATTCTGTGTCTTTTGTTTTTTCATTTTTCAATTTGAGGTTTATTTTTCTCAAATTAAAAATTAAAAGCTTCAGCCAAGTTAGGGTGCTAGCAAAGATAAAAATAAGCTGAGTTGCTGTGTTTTGATTGGACAGAATTGGAGTGACATGGCACTCCTAGTGTATGTAAGAATCTCTTAGGGAGGGGAGGGGAGTGAAGGTAAGAGGAGGTTGTGAGTATTGTTTGGTTGGAAGGAAAGGAAGGGTTGGAAAGGTTTCTTGTTTAGTTTAGAAAGGGAGGGAAAGAAAACTAATTATAAGTTGACAAAGATGTCCTTATTTCTTTATTATTTTATTTCTATATTTATATCAAAATTATTATTTTCTAATTTATGAATATAAAAAATGAGTTATCTCATAGGTATACAATATTGACGTATCTATAAAATATACAAATATCATAGAAAAAATATAATATTATCATTAGCAAATATACATGTCATAAAAAATATATATATACTTGTTATATTATACTAAGAAAAATATTAAAATCATGATAAAAATATTATATCATCATTATCAAATATCATTTAAAAGGGTTTTTACTAAAAAAGATAAACTTGAAATTTAAAAAAAAAATAGTAGCTAAAAGAGTTAAAAAAAGATTTTTACTGAAAAAAATAAACCTAAAATATTTAAAAACTAATATTGATAATTTATTCAAGATAAAACGTAATACTTTTCTCTCCTAAAAAAAACCATAAATTTGGAGGGAAGTAGAAGGAGAGGAGGAGAGTATTAAAAGACAAAATTTGTTTCCTCTCCTTTGTTTTTCTGCACCCTCCTTTATTTGAAAAACTTCCAACCAAACACTACTGAGGTGGTGGAGGTGAAATGTGCGAAGTGGGAGTCCTGTGCCAGTACCGTGTGAAAAGATAAGAGGGAAATATGGGTGATTTCAAGGAAGTTGACTGTGGAAGAGCGTGCTGTAGTGAAAATTTATGGGACCCACAAAAAGGGAGTTGGAGTTGGAGAGTATAAATGACATGGATGAGTATAAATGACATGAGTGTTAAGTGGAACCGACCAAGCTAAAGCTAAAGTAACGGCCATCTATTTTGGACAATAGTTATGTTATTTTTATCCCATTTTAAAAAGTCTATACATAATTTTACACCTTTCAAAAGTTAATGATGTATGCTCATAGTACAAAATTTTATTTATTTATTTATAACAAATAAGACACCTTAACTAGATCCTATAAGATTGTCAATAACAAGAGGACAATCTGTAGCCAAAATAGCAACAAGTTTCTCCAGAGATTCAAAAACAGTATGAAAACCCAGTAGCACTCCAAGGCCCAGCTTCGCCAAATAGTTTGCAGCTTCATTGCAACTTTGAGGTGCATATGTGGGCTTGACTTCCCATTCCTTATTCAACAAATCTTGAATTTCTCTTACAATTAAATGATCAGCATGGAGTTCATCAAGTTCAGTAGAGAGAAGTTCAAGGGCATTCATCGAGTCGATTTCCTAGATCACGCGCTTGTATCCCCCATCCCATATGACTTTGAGACCTTGAAGGCAGCCATGTAGCTTCGCCATTAAAGCATCACTAGTACCAATATGATAGAAGAAGCCTCGGATGAATTCTCCCTTCTTATTACACAACAAACCAGCACAAGCATTTATGTTTTAGGAGTGTGAATAAGCACCATCAGTATTTAATTTTATCTAGCTACTCTTAGGAGGTTTCCACTTCTTTCCCCTTGAGCTATGCTTCAATCCGTCCATGTTGGTTCCTTGAAGGCACGTTTAGAGCTCGTGCATACTATTTAACAGCGCCCTTGAGTTAGCAATGATTGCTTCATTCTGTAATTTTTCCCCCTCAAAGACAAATGAGTTCTGATGTCTCCAGATCCACCAATAAATTATTGTGAAAAGGCCACCCCACTCCTCACCATGGTAGGTTTTATACGTGAGATTCCATCAACACAAATCTGAAAAGTTCAGAGTGCAGAAATGTCTCCACCAAGAACATTAAACCAAACCTCTCCAGAGTTGTTTAGTATAAGGGCAGTCACGAAGCACATGGAACAAATCCTCTACTTCTCCAGTGCAGATTGGACACAAGTCACTTGTACTCATTCCCCTTTTCTGTTTGGTTGCATTCATTAGGAGTCTTTTTCGGGTTGCTAACCACATAAAGGTTCTGCATCTTTGGGGTACACAAAGTTTCCATATACATTCCCACAGTACATCTCGATCTGTAGTAGGAATATTCAGATGAGCATATACCGATTTGATTGAGAAGTTACTGCTATGTTCCCATCACTATCTCACATTATTGTTATTTGCTATCTGCTCAATGTTGTCTTCCACTTTTTCCTATACAGTTTTAATACCAGACCAAACATTTGGACCTCCTTTCTTCATATCAATCTTGGGTGGAGGTCATTACCACAACGATACTTATCACGGACTATCTTGACCCAAAGTTCATCACGACACTTAGCAAGCTTCCATCCCAGCTTCATAAGGAGAGACTTGTTATATAGTTTTGCATGTCGCAAGCCCAAGTCGCCTCTAGGTTTTTCTTGACACACTACTTCCCAAGCAACCAAAGCCTTTTGATGATGCTCTAGAGTACTACCCCATAAAAAACCTCTGTTAAGTTTATCTAAAGCTTTGGATGTAGACAAAGACAGAAGCGAAGTCTGTATTACATAGGTAGGAATAGTAGAGGTTACTAGTAAAATCAGTGTTAATCTACCCGCAAGTGAAATGGAGTTAGTTTTCCACTTAGCAACTCTGGTCTTAATTTTGTCAACTACACCTTGAAAAGTTTCTTTACTAACTCATTTATGGTATAAAAGAACGCCCAAATATTTGCCCAGGTCAGCCGTTTATGCGAATCCTAGTTTCCTGCTAATCTCCAAGCATTTGTTATGATTCATGTTCGTAAAGAAATAAACACAGGTCTTAGAAAAGTTTGTCTTTAAACCAGAGCATTTGCTAAAAGTTTCAAGACATTTAGTAATTAGTTCTACTTAAAGGAGAGTGGTCTCAGAAAAAAGCAAAATATCATCCGTAAAGAATAAGTGTATGATAGGTAGGCCAGTTTTAGTAAGCTCAATGGGACACCATTGTCCATCCTCTATCTTCTCTTGAATAATGTGAGCTAATTTCTCCATGCAAATGATGAAGAGGTAGGGTGACATTGGATCTCCTTATCTCACACCTCTAGAAGAATTGAAGATATATGCCTTATTACCATTCCAAAGGAGTTAGAGCTCAGCTGTGCTAATACAAGCAGTAATGATATCAACGAAATGGCTAGGGAGGTTCAGTTCCTTTAGCCAACCCACCAAAAAATTCCAATTGACTCGATCATAGGCCTCCTCAAGATCAATCTTAATTGCCATGAATCCTTTCTTTCCCCTCATATTGTGCATAGAGTGGATGACTTCCAGAGCCACAATAATTCACAATAATATTATCAGAGTTAAGACGCCCAGGTACGGAGCCATATTGATTTAGAGAAATAACTTGGGGCATAAACATCTTCATCTTGCTTGCCACAATCTTATAGACAACGTTGTAGAGGCTTATAGGGCGTAAGTCTTTAAAAGTCTCTGGCAGGTCTTTCTTTGGAATACGGACTATCAGAGTTCCATTAATCTCTTTTAAATTTTGAGGGAAGGCAAAAAGTCTCCGAACAAATGCCACTAGCGAGTGTCTTAAAGTATCCCACTGGTGTTGAAAGAAAAGGGCATAGAAGCCATTAGGACCTGGGGACTTTAGACGACCCATACTTAACAGTGCATTCTTAATTTCCTCTTCATCTATACTGCACGCACAACACCTTAGAAAAACATCATTAATAGGTGGGTAGGAGATTTGCACTCCATCCTTTATCAAAAAGCAATGTCTTCTTTGAAGAGAGCAAAAAAGAATGTCATGGTTTAAAGCTTGATCTCCTCATAATTGTAACACCAACTCCCACCATCAAGAAGGATGGCATCTATTCGGTTGGTTTTCCTTCATTTATTTGCATGAGAGTGGAAGAGTTTAGAGTTGTGATCGCCAAAGATATTCCATTTTAATCTTGCCTTCTGGGCTCGTAGGAGAGACTTTTGAGCAATAACATTCTTAAGTTCCTTGTCTAAGTCTATCTGAAGTTCTTCAAAATAATCCCGATTAGAACTGCGTTCAATAGCATGTGTCACTCCATCCAGGTGCATCATAAGTTTTCTTTTGTGACCTTGAATGTGACCAAGGACTTGTTTATTCCAAATTCAACAAGCATTCGTAAACTACAACATATCAGAATGCCACTCCAAATCTCCATTCCAATGTTCACAAACAAAATCATTGAAGTTTTCATAGAGTGTCCATGATGCTAGAAATCGAAAAGGACGCTGAGGTTGCTCACTAGGATGATCAAGTTTGAGGAGAATAGGTCTGTGATTAGATTTATAGAAAGGTAAGTGTGTAACTTTCACATGAGGAAAAAGATGACCCCATGCTTCATTAGCAAGAAAGCAATCAAGGCGAGCTTCCGAAGTACCCCGTTTCCAAGTGAAATATGGATTGGAATAGCCCAAGTCCTGAATATTAGTTTCATCAAACCATCTACAAAAATCAATATCAGTTGAGATTTGGTAATTGGTAGATGATCTTCTTTCAAAGTCAAATAGCATCGCATTAAGGTCTTCCCTTAAGATCCATGGTCCCTGGATGCAACTAGCCAAGCGAGATAGTTCTTGCCATAGCAATCTTCACATCGTAACATTTGGGCTGGCATAAACTACAGTTATAAACCATAAATCTCGCTGACTATTCTGAATTTTGAGGTGTAAGAATTCTTGATGTTTTTTGAGAACCTCTACCTTCCGAATACCAAAATTCCATAGGCACCAGATACAACCACTGTAGCCTTTAGATTCAATAAAAGTAAAGTCTTGAAAACCAAGGCATTCAATGTGTTTTTCTATAGCTTGCTGGTCTACACAAGTTTCAACCAAGGCCAAAAAATCCAACTAGAAATGCTTTCTAATTTCATGAATCAGGTTATGAAATGTCTTCGCACCTATGCCTCGTGAATTTCATATCATGTAATTCATTAGGGAACAATAACATGAGACTGTGCGTCATTAATGTCCTGCACCAAGGCAATATCCGGTTGAGTCAAAATTCCATACTGGGCATTAATGAATCCTTCAGATGAATAAACCATCCCTTCTTGAATAATACTATGCAAGCTCGGCGCTATATCTTCATAGGTCAACCATTTTCTTGCATAGTGTCCATGCAATCCGGGTTGCTATTATTTTTTGCCACAACTAGATCACCCAACTCTTAGGCTTGGTTAGCGGAATGATGAGAGAGAATAGTAAAGGGATTACTCAAGGAATTTGGAAAAGAGCCTGGGCCTAATGACTTAATAGTCCTTTGTTCAATTTGGTCAGAATTTTTATTTTCCTTCCCAAGCAGTTTGGGTCGCTTAGAATTTTTCCTCTTCAAGCCCACTTTGATCCAATCATAATTAGAATTGCTAATCTCCTTACTAAAATTTCAGCGTTTTAAAATGTTGAATCCCACCTTTGTCTTTGGTATATCGTTTCATGATCCCACCTGTTTTGTTGCTATCTTTCCATTATCCTGATTTTTAGCTTTTGACTGATTCTTCGTGATATTTCCCATAACATATCCCTTTTTTTCTCCATCGCCATATCTCCTTTACTAAAATCATGGCTAACCAACATTTGTGGCCCTAGATGTTTGCTCTCTGTCACCGGCACCGTACCTATAGCCGGAGTTTAAGAGGGTTGGGCTCCGATCTTGACTTCTTGGTTTAATCCATATCATTCTTCACCCCTTCATTCTCGACCTCCTTTGCATTCTCAATCGCCTCATGTGAAACAACCTTCCTAAATAAACATATAAACCTATTTTTTTTTAATAGTAACTTTAAGAAATAACTTTTTATAACCAAACCATGCTAAATACAAACTCAAATTATATCACAATCATCTACACTAACTAATTATATAATATTGTTATTCGTGATAGAAAAGAGCAACACCCAATCATACATCATATCACGGATAAAAGAACTTTTCTTAACTCATTTAAATACAAACTATATAAGAAAGGATCAATCTTATCTAATATGGTTATAAAACAACATATAATATAGCTCATAAATCAAAATATTAAAAATTAAATCTTAACTCATACTTTATAATAAATTCATAAATAAATCACATGCGAATATGCGATCCTAGGCCTCTGGCCGCCTATTAGCACACATACCACAATAGTACACTCAAAGGACATAAGAAATAATAATGCATGAATCAATTAAAACCAATTTGTCCTAAGGTGGCAATATACAGGATACAACATAGCTCATAAACCGAGGAGACGCTACAAGTTGCTAATGTAGCTTTACTCCTCCTGAGCCTTCCCTGACGTCCCTCCTTTAAAGCTCTCACCTAAAAAATGTTAAACAATAGGGATGAGACAACGTCTCAATAACTAAATCTCTACCTATCACACACACTAGCATGGGCTAGCGAGGTGTCAGGTGGGATACACAGAGTTAATAATAATTGATAAACATTTATTTAACATTTAAACTCACAATAATCATATAAGACAAATATTTCCACCACTTTCATGCAATTGATACATTTCAAAAGAGATAACATACTTGTCATTTATTTAAAAGATATAAATATCAATGAATATCCCATGTCATATGCAATTCCTGAACCCAAATCCATCCTTATATCCTCCTTATTTCCGCCGACTGGACCCATGAGCTAAGTTCTTTCTATTTGACTGGCAACTCTAACAAGCTCACCACACGAATGATGTGGACCGGCCAAAGACCACAGAGCACTCGGTGGACCATGGGTCCCCCCTCGAAGAACTAGTGGGGTGTCGCAGTCCCTCGAAGAACTAGTGGGACAATAATAGCAGCCAACCATAGAGCTCCGTATGGAGGCTAATACCACATGGCAAGTATATGAATCTCAATAATTCCAATTACCTCCTTTCCCCACCCAAAATAGATGCACAGGGTTCAAAATGACACATTTATATGCATAATCAACAGAATTTCATAATAGCACATCATAATCATGATCACCAATTTCTTGCAATACAAACTATGTCAATCCTTTTTAAAATAGCATCCCACAAGACAGTTCATATAAAACGTAATATACTTTTATAGAATTAGTCATAAAGCCGCTCACCAACTTCATACTAGAGCATGCAACAGATAGAAATTTAGTTACCTGGTCTCCTAGCTAATAGTCAACTACAACCAGAGTCCAACCTCGAAAATGCCACAATAGAGTTTATATCTACAAACAAAATTAAAATATTATCTCTATAGTATTAGAGTAGGCTACTCACAAAATTCTAACCTCTAACTCCTCCTCTAAAAGCTTTAATTTTACTCAGAACTCTAGCCCAAAAGACATTTCTCTAAGGTTTGGAATGAGAACATATATATATGATTTAGACTCAATTCCTGAACTTTCCCTTACTTAAATATCCTTTAATTATTAGATTATATTATTAGAATCATCAAATTCATAATGCAAATAGACAAACTATAAATTTATAACTTATATTCCATCTTCGAAAGACTTAGACAAATAGACTTAGTATGAACTAGGTTATTCTCACTACAGAAGTTAAACCCTTAATCTAATTGTTGAATTTAATTTCCTATCTATCATGATACTATCCTCCAAATTATAGCTCAATCTAACGGTGAATGAACTTTAGAATGCTAATTTACTATTTAGGACTCTATTTGCTAAATCCAAAAGATACAAGTTAAAAACGTACCTAATAAATTGTAACTCGGAGATCAAAATGATGATCCAACCGTTGAAATTAACGATTTGGATGTCCCAAATGGGCTGACCAAAATTTCAGTCCGATCCAACGGTTAATAAACTCAAAACTAGTACTTTTCTGAGACTATCTCAGATATGTGCGAAAATTATTTACTCACTTCAAGCTCCACTCACTATCTCCTATATATAGGCTCCTCAAACTCCTTCACTCTAAAGATTAGTCGATGTGGGACTTCGTAACATTGCTATTTTATCCACTTCCTATCATTTAATCAATGTGGGACTTCTTAACATCGTTATTTTATTCATTTTCTCATACACACACACATAAAATCAAAATTATTTTAATTACATATATGTATATTTAACCTCTACCTATTCTATAAAAATTTCTTTAAATATTAGATATATAAAAATTAGGATGTTACATCATGAACCTCATTATTTGGGACAGTGTTCTCCTTATTTAGAGGACATTGATGCCTCTTATGTCCATACTGACCGCAACAAAAACACACCTGGTGTAGACCTTCATAAACTATCTGTCAATCTTCTCCCCATGCTGTAAATACAGGCAACAAAGGTTGTTGTAGATCAATTTCTACACCAATACAAGCAAAGCTTTCTTTGTCATAGATAGATGTAGACCTATCGATTTTAATTGTCTTACCCACCATATTACTTATAATTCCCAAAGACTCCACGTTATAAAATTCCATCAAAAGATCTGGTATACAAATCCAAGCAGCTATACGTCGTTGTGTGTCAGCCTTTCAAGGGTTAAAGTTAGGCCACTAGCATTGAACAATAAGATAATGATCATCAATCATCCACAAGCCCTCCTGAAACGCATAATCTCTATCCTCCCTACTCGTGAATGATACAATAAAGTAATCATTATTAAGTAGGGTGACCTTCATTGATTGTTGGGGCTTCCACATTCACTCCACCCTATCAATAAGAATATTCTTTGTGACTCGTGTCCCTAGAACTTTGATAATCAGTGAATTAATCCAAGGTTGGCAACATGCAGTGTATTGTTCAGCTGTCACAGATAAAACCAGATATTTTCCTTTCATGATATTCACGTCAGCATCAACATCATCTTGCTCATCCTTGTCCAACTTGGACTCATTCCCTGCATTTTGTTTTGCAAAGAAAGCCTTCCACCCGTTCACTATATCTTCTTTTTTGTCATGATTCACGAGGAACCCACATTCGAGAGATAAGAGCTTCTCCTTGTAGGTTAACGAATTAGTTCTCCGCTTACCAAAGGAGGTCTCAACTCCTTTATTGCCCTCTGACCCATGAACTCCCCCTCCACTACTGCTACCGAAGACAAAGGATGTTGGGGGTGTAGATCCTTTGTCTTGTTCTGGTCCTCCTCTACCATCACCATCACCATCACTTGAGCCTTTTCCTCTCTGCCCCTCACCTGTTTCACCCTCTACTCCTCTCTCTCTCTCTCTCCATTTTTTCCACAAAATTTTATTGTTAAAATTACATCTTAACTTATTTTTAAATTTTATAAATATGTTGCGTGACTATATATGCAAAAATAGTTACACCAATTAATAATTAATAGACAATGAAATCATCAATTTTCCTTTTCAAAACCAAACGTACTTAGAGCATAAGAACATGGTAAAAAAATTATACAAAAAATAGATAAAAATTGGCTAAAAATGACAGTAATAAAAAATTGTCAAAGAAAAATATTTGCTTTTGAAAAATAGAAAATATATAAGTTCAAAATATCTACTAAAAAATATCATATAAACATATAGCAAAACTTTTAAATTGTAAACAACGTAATCATAAAAATTATAATAATGATAAGTAAAATAGATTCATAAAATTATAATATATAAGGATGGGATACAAGTGAACACCTCTAACTAAAAATTAGTCTCACTACTTCCTTATAGCATCACTTATAGCTGATAGAGTTGCTCTCTATTAGTAAGTAAGCTCCCATTTATACATTGATGGTGTCATGCTTGGATGAAGTCATATATTTGAGCCTGACATTGATATATTTTACGTGCATGGATGTTTTTAAATTTTACAAAATTAAAAAAAAAGTTTTTACGTGAAGGTGATCAAATTATGCTTAGTTAGGTCAACAAAAAAAAACCAAACAAATATTCATTAACTAAAGTACTAATTCCAGTCTTTAATATAAAATCTAGTTGAGAGTTATATTTAATTCTAAATATAAAATTCTAAACCACTTTATCTTTTATCTTTCCTAAAATATCCTTATTAATTGCAAGGGGTCTGCACTCTCCATCAGAGGATAATTCCAATCATTCAATACACATATGAGTGAATTGAATAGTTTAGGGAGACTCACATATTTGTGACAAATAACTAATTTAATTAATTTTTTTAATATCTTCAAAATAATTATCTAATTCTTATATTAAGGACTGAAGCTAACAGCATGTACAGCTAGAACAATATTGCCTCGTGAGATTTTTTTTTTTTTTGCTAAAACATAGGTATCCTCCTATTGGAGATAATCCTATTTCAGGCACTGTCAGGCACTAAATGTGGGCACCTCTCCTAGCGGGGATTTGAATCTTGATTCACCACGTTGTGAGATATTAGCCCCTTCTATTAGACTCAACTCCTGTTGGTCACAAGATTTATTTTAATGGTAATGAAAGTTGAAATAAAGAAAAAGAACACGGAATTAAGCCAATAATGGGAGAATAGTTTGATTGAGATAATGAAAAAATAATTGATGGGGATGACTGACACTAATATTCTCAAAATGCCTTCCCAATTCGCAATCAGTTGATTGATACTCAAAAGATTGTCCTCATCGTTAAGTCGGTCAATGGAGTAAAATTTCTTTAGTTTTTAGGGTCAAAAGAATAAATATATTATTGATGATAATTCATTTAATGTAATAGATCTTCCATTCAAATTCATCCAAAGATTGAGTAAATTAAATCCTTTCTTGTATCACGAAATCAAATCTTCCCTTATTTACCACATGAACTATACTGAATCAATAATGAAGCTTCATAGTAATCATATTAAACTTGCAAGGTCAGGGCTATCTTATTATTTTCTTTCTTCTTGTTTCTTTTTATTTATTTAATATTTTTTGGATAGATCTTCCTAATTTGTCCAAGCAATTTTTCCCGACTAATGGTGCATGAACTTTCTAATACTGGCTTTAATTAATTATTTTGAAAAAAATATTATCTTTTTGCTTCTTACAAACTAAGCTTTTTAATTTCATTGCTGTCATTTATGTCTATTTTGTTTTGATAGTAAATATCATCATTATACATTAAACATTATCTTGGGGCTTGATGGTTGGTTTGCATTGACATATATAAACCCAACAGCAATTCCACTCCGTTGTTCATAGCGTGAATGAAGAAATTAAATCATTAATTAATTGATCATACGTATTTATTTATATTTTTGAAAATTAATTATGAGTAATACAGGAAGAGGGAGGGGTTGTCAAGATTCTATGAGGGGAAGTCAAGATCATTTCTTGACATTACCATTGTCAAATATGTGGAAGATCTTGTAAAACCAAAAGGAAATCTGAACGATGATGAAGATGAGATTGAAGAAGATGATGAAATCTTGAAGGTTGCTCCAAAGAAGATGTCAAATTTAATATTTCTCTAGTTCTAAATATAAGACATATGTATATTAGAGTCTTATATTTAGAACCGGATGAGTGTTTAGTTTCTTTTGCCTTCAAAGGACTTGGATTTCTTGCGTTGCCAAATTCAAAATGGGCTTATGTTTAGGATTAGATAGTGTAACCATTTATTTTCTTTCTAGGCATTTTGTTCATGTTAAGCTTAATTAGTTTCTTTTTATTTTAATTATTTTTGGTTAGGAAAAAACTTAGGTCAAGTTCCTTATATTCATTATGTCAAATTTTTCAATCAGATATGATCATGCGTCTTTTTTTGTTTCATATGGATTTATAATTAAATGCTAAATTTAAAAAATAGGATACATACATAGTCATATGCATGTGATGATTGGAGAATTTGACATAATGAATATAAGTAACTTAATGTAAGTATTGTCCATTTTGTTATCTCTCATTGAACATGTAGACTATCAAAATGAAAAATTCCAACGACTTAAACTTACATTAATAATTAGTTGAAAGTTCTTTTTTTTTTTTTGGATTTTGTATGAATATACTTTAATTTATGAGTCTCTTATTTCTGAAAAATAGTTTTTTTAATTTTTTGGATAAATGATAAAAGTTTTACAATTTTTTATAAAATAATACCCCCTTTGCAATGACATATCCGTGAAGCTTCCAAAGATTTCACCTTTGCCCAAAACCAAAGATTAAAGGATCATTAAGTTCTTCTCATAGAACATGCATGTAATGATCAAAACCACAACCTGAAGTAAGACCTTAGAATTCTTAAGAAGATTTCAAATCAAAATGATCTTAAGATACAAACATAAGTTTTTCTTTTTTTTGCCATCAATACAAAAATAAGTTACAACTTAGACTTCTCAATGCACGAAACAAATTACATAGAATTGAAAAAAATATCACATGTGAACACATGCAAGGCACGCAAGAACACCCCAACTTATTACAAATGAATGAAATTTATGAAATTCACAAAACAATCAATATCGCATAGGACAGTTTAATTAATTGATAGCGCTGCAAATCCTTCTCACAATCCCAGATGAGCCAGTCAAAGGCTGAATATCTCCCATCTTGATCATGGCAGAAGCAAAGTCAGATTTAAAGAGAGTTGGATTTGTACTGTACTCAGACACAATGCTATCGGTTGATCCTCCATTGAAAAGAACTTGATCAGATGGAAGAAGACCCTTGTTTCGAATCAAGTTCTTAAAGTAATTGTTATCAAATGAGTTGGGTGTGACCAAATCAAGAGGAGCCAATTTCTTATCGTTATTAGGGCTACTTGCCAACGGACAAGTTCTCTGACGAGTAGAAGCAAACACTGAATCGATGTTGCTGCTATTTTTGCCGTAAATCCTATCACGAAATGTGAAGCATTGGGCTTGTCCTATTGTATGAGAACCTGAAGAAACATCAAATTAAAATGTTATATGAATGATTATATAGAGTTGACTAATAAGGTTTACTACATATTAATAAAATCTCGAAAGGATTAGGTAGTTAATTAACTGATATACCTGATAGAGCCACCATGTCTCTTGCGCTGAGCCCTTTCTTATCAAAACGAGAGATAAGGGTTTCAAGGCTATCTGTGAACCTTGGAAGATCAGAATTGGCCAAATCTTTGTTGGCTGTGGTAGAATCTCTTCGTCCAAGCTTCACAGTCCACGATGGACCACCCACCTATATATATATTTCATGGATATGCATGATGTTAGCCAAATTACCAATAATTTTCTTCATATTTCATGACAGATATAATATATATATTTGTGTGTGTGTGTGTGTGTGTGTGATGTGTGTGAAACTCACAGAAAATGATGCATCTCTTGCTGCTACTGCGAGGATATCAGCACAAGAAACAACTCCAGGGCATACTTTTTCCACCTCATCCTTGGCTTCATCAATAACGTTATAGCCTCTCACAGAATTTTGATTAGGGAGAGCAGTCTTTTCACTCTCAAAACTGGAGCTTTCATCCAGCAATATTGAGGCGTCACAACCCTACAGGTCAAAATAACAATATATCACGCGGAATCAATGCCTCTCTTTATTTCTATGGTATTACATATAATTACGAGAGACTTTTTGGTAATTGCATTTCGTCTTTAGGGACGCGCTTTTGTCGTACGTACGTACCTGAACAAAGCAATCATGGAAATGAAGGCGAATAAGAGAAGCAGCCATGCGACGTTCCTTGGACACAGCTCTTCTGATAACTGATCTGATAGTGGAAAGGGCACTAGGGCATGTGTTGTCGTAGAAACTTGAAGATAGTTGAGCTTCACATGTCGTGCCTAACACGACCAACATCATCAGAATGAGACCCTTAATACAGTAATAGCCAGCCATGAACATGTAATGTTCGAGCTAGAAGCGATATTAATTAAAGCTTTGAATATGTAAGAGGGAAAAGCAGTGAAATGAAGAAGTATATTGCAGAAATAATCTGAGAGCTCAGAGGGTTATTTATAGGTAGCGAAGGAGGGGGAATATGATAATGGTTCAATGATAGAGTTGTCTTGGTTTCTCTAGTCTGCTTCCGCTCTTCGCTTTTGTTACATTGGCTGGCAAAAGAATGGGCAATATATTTGACCAATTGACAAATTCTCAATAAAAACACTGCACGTCGGCTTCACTTTTAATTTGTCCTTCGTTGACCTTTGTAACTTAGATTATTCTGAGGAGTATGTTATGGCTGCCTTCAGTGGAAGCATATCTTGAGGCATACTAAATTTTTCTTTTCACCAACTTCTTAAATCGAATCCAAGAATAAAAAATTCAACGTTCAAACAAATTAAATCATCATGGCAAGCACAGCAGTTTTAATTTTTTTTAACTATTAAAATTGTTCTTACGTTGTTTTAGATCAGGGTCCCTTGGGGTCCCAGATATAATTGTCTAAACAAAATTTTGAAGATTGGTAATGCTATCCTTAGACCTAAGATTATTAAAGTTAAAAGATTGTATTCAGCAATAGCTTTAAATGTTGGTTTTTTTAATGAACGTTGTGACAACTTAAAATTCTGTTTAGAGTTTGAAATTAAATTAAAATTGCCTTTAATTAACTGGACTTATTTATTTTCAGATTAAGATAATAGAATAATCCTAATAACTACTGCAAAGCGAATTTAGAATTGGTCTCTTGGTCAAATAGCCCTCTCTTATGTGCCAGCCATTATCAGAAGCAGACCATTATCATTATGGCGAACAAGACAATGAATCACCTGTCCACATTTATTACATTCCCACCTTTTTATAAATAATTTCTTGTGCTCTTATTTATGTTTCTGCATCGTTATTTCATGTCACTTCTTTCTTCTCTGCTCATTAGCACCTCAGAAACCGGAAACAAACACCAATAATAAACTAGCTAGTTCTGCGACTGACATAATTATTCATATGATGTGGGTGATCCATCATATGAATATAATTCTCTCTAGCATTTGTTACTTAAGTAAACCTTATTAGCCAATTACTACCTCCTGTCCTTAATAATATAAGAGCTAGTTGGAGGGTTAAATTTGATCCTAAATATAAAACGTTAATTTATTCTATCTCCACCTTTTCCCAAATTATCCCTTTTGATTGTAAATGGTTCCCACTAAGAAATTATTCAAACCATCCAATACACATTGTTGAATGATGAACAAGATAGTTTAGGAGATCAACACACATTTCTAACAAATAACCAACTTAGCTAGTTTTCATAATATCCCTAAATTAGTTATCTAGCTCTAATATTAAGGACTGGAAGTAGTATATTATATAATCATTCATATACTAGTAACATTTTAATTAATTTGATATTTCATCGGGTTCTCCTACAACAGGGCAACCCCAATGCTTCACACTTTGTGCTAGGACTTACAGCAAAAATAACAGCACTGGTGCTGGTTTTGTTTCTACTCTGTCAGATAACTTGTCCATTAGCAAGTAGCCCTAATAACAATAAGAAGTTGGCTGCTCTTGACTTGGTCACACCCTACTCATTATAACAATTACTTTAAGAACCTGATTTGAAACAAGGATCTTCCATCTGATCAAGTTCTTTTTAACGAAGGATCAGGCGATAGTATTATGTTTGAGTATAGCACAGATTCAACTCTCTTTAAATCTGACTTTGCTACTGCCATGATCAAGCTGCATGGAAGATTTTAGCCTTTGAATGGCTCATTTGGGATTGTGAGCTATCAATTAATTAAATTCTTTTTTTTAGTATTGATTCTTTGGTGAATTAATAAATTTCATTCATTTGTAATAAGTTGGGGCGTTCTTGACTTGCATGTATTTCAATTTGACGCTAATTATACTCTTTCAATTGGATGTAATTTGTTTCGTGCATCAAGAATTTAAGCTGCAACTTTCTGTTTGTATCTAATCAAGGGGGATGTTTGGATGAAACCAAACTATAGTTTGGAGAATAGCTTCTAAAAAATAAATTATTAGGAGAATAGATTTTGTAAAAAAGTGATTATGATAAAATGAGAGTGTTTGGATAGTTATTATCAGAAGTACTTTTTATATGTATAAATTACTAAAAAGGACATAAGTTAATATGATAATTACATAAAAGATAGATTTTATAATATATTTTAATTTGAAGGAATAAAATTGTTAATAATATATTTTTTACCAACGTAATTAATAATATATATAAGATAATGTAATTAATAAACAATTAATATGTGTATATATTTATAAAATATAAGATTAAATATGTCCATAGAAAAATAATTGAGGAGTGTTAAAATCATATTACTTTTGGGATTTACTCTAATAGGCACAATCATACTCTCCAATTTGAACTAAAAATGGAATTGATTCACTTCTTCTGAAATCATAGTTTTGGTCTAAAACCGTGGTTTGCTAATTTTTCCCTTGTTTGGCAAATTTTTTACCCAAACCATGATTTGGGTCCCAAAACCATGGTTTCAGGTATTTGCCAAACAAGCCCTAGGATCATTTTAATTTGAATTGTTTTTAAAAGAATTCTTAGTTGTTAAATTTGCCTAACAGCCATTAAATTTGTCTAAAGTACTCATGATGAATTTGCAAGACTAGAGCAAAAATGGTTGAGCCATTAAATTTGCCCGATTGCCATTATTTTTTTGCAGTAGGGCCCATGCTAATATAATGAAAGTTCTAAAACATCCTAACTCAAAAAACAAAAAATAATAAAGATGCAAAAACACCCATAAAATTTTAGCAAAAGTGGGTCAAATATCATTTTTTTGGGTAAGCGTAACAGTACCGATAAACGTGCCAAAAAATTTTTTGGTACTTTTGCAAATGCAACAAAAAAAAGTTTCAATGTCGAGAAACTTAATTTGTTTGAACTAACGTGAAATCTTTGGAAGCTTCACAAAAAAATTAAATTTTTTGTAAATTTTCAACTAATTATTGATACAAGTTAAAATTCTTGGGAATTTTCAATTTGATAGTCTACATTCAATGAGAGATAACAAAACAGTATTAAAACAAAGAGAAAATAATTAAGCTTAACATGAACAAAATGTCTAGAAAGTTAAAAGAACAAACGACTTGAATAAATAATTAAACACTATCTAATCCTAAACATAAGCCTGCTTTGAATTTTGCAACGCAAGAAATCCAGATCTTTTGAAGGCAACAGAAAGTAAACATTGAATTTGACTTCTTCTTCTGTGCAACCTTCAAGATTTCATCATCTTTTTCAGTTTCATCATCTTCATCTTCGTTCAGATTTCTCTCTGGTTTCGCGAGCTCTTCCACATGTTTGACAAGGGTGATGTCAAGAAATGATCTTGATTTGCCATTGTAGAATCTTGATAATCCCTTTCTCTTCCTAAATCACTCATAATTAATTTTCAAAAATGTAAATAAATTAATAAATAACTATGGTCAATTAATGATTTAATTTCTTCATTATTCACACCCATGATTAGAATGGAAGAAATTAAATCTGCTATGAACAACGGAGTGGAATTCTTACTGGGTTTATATATTATATGTCACTGTAAATGAACGATCAAGCCCCAAATTATATTATTTAATTATGTAACAGCAACAACGAAATTAAAAAGCTTAGTTTGTAAGAAGTAAAAGGACAATAATTTTCTTCAAAATAATTAAAGACAATATATGATTAAGAAAGTTCATATACAGCATTACTTGGAAGAAAAATAATTGCTTGGATAAGGTAGGAAGATCGGTCTGAAAAATATGAAATGAATAAAAAAGAATTTATGAGTGAACTAAACAATTCACATTCCCATCTAAAACCTTTTAAACCAATTTATTCATTGAAACGTTCATAATAAGGGAGATCATAACAAAATTAAACCACCAACATTCTTTGTTTTTTTTCAGCTAGATATATAAACAATTAAACATTAAATTCAAAGGCAAATTAAAAGCAAACAAGAAGAAACAGAACATTAAAACAATAAGATAGCACAAACCTTGCAGGTTTGATATCATGAAGAGGATGAAGCTTCATTATTTGATCAGTTTTCTCCGTCCCTATATTTGAATCTTTGTTATTGAACTCTCTTGGTCTCTCTTGATATATTCCTTCTTTTGTTTGCCTTGTTCGAAATCATTCAACAATTTCATCATCACGGTTCTATATAAATAAATATATATATATTGATTGAGTAGTTTATGTGTAAATAAGAAAATAGTTAATTTCGTGATACAAGACAGGATTTAATTTCCTCAATTTTTGGACAAATTAGAATAGAAGATATATTACATTAAATGAATTATCGCCAATATATTCGTTTGAGCTTAAAAACTAAAGAAATTTTACTTCATTGACGGACTCAATGATGAGTACAATCTTTCAGTATAAATCAGCTGACTGCGAATTTGGGAATTGTTTTTTTTAGAATATAAGTGTCACTCATCCCCATCAAATATTTTTTTCATTATCTTAATCAATTATTCTCCCATTTTTACTGGCATAATTTCGCGTTTTTTATTTCTAGTTTCAATTTTCATTACTAATAATATTTGTTTGGTATGAGGGAAATAATGGAAGGAAAGGGAGGGGTGAGAAAATTTTAATGAGCTTGATTTAAAAAATTAGAGAAGTGGAGTTAAAAATTTCAAATTAATTTTGCTTACCCTTTTATTTTACATATTCTTTTTATCAAGATTTTATAATCCCACTTTTTCAATTTTTTTAAATGAAACTCATTAAAAAATTTTCATCCTTTCCCCTCCAATTTCCTCATATTTAGTTCAATCTACAGAATTTGATTTGCTTGGCTATTGATTATGCTATCGCGTGCATCATTTGAGATTTTGATATTTAATGTTTAAATAAATCACACGAGGGGCAATGATAATATGCTGGCCTTATCGCCATGCTAGTTTAACCATTATTTTTTTGGCCAAATGGTTTAATAAGCATTATTTAGTATGTCTTGCTTCCTTCCTTATGTATTTGTTAGAATAATTTAGTAAATGTCTGTTTGGTTTTTGTTTTTGCTTGACCTAACCAAGCTTAATTTGATCAACCCGGGGTAAGGCTGTCCTGGTCACCGGTTTAATTGCTTTACTCTAGTTGAAAGGTACTGAGTACCCACTTGTGATATTAGAAAAAACGAGAATAAAATATCCTGAAAATTGCTATATAATAAATCAGTGAGGATGAATTTCAACATCCCAAATTAGACCTTTTATATTATTTTGGGATTTTTAAATTTTTGCAAAATGACGCAAATACTCTTCGCCATTTTTTTCTTTTTACTTAAGATTGCAACATCAACACCTCCAATTAGTTTTCAGCTCCTAGATCTCCAACAGCATGTCATTAGAGCTTCGGTGACAAGTTATTGAATTTTTAATAATTACTTTTATTTAGCTATTGCCTATATTTATTTCTAGAACTTTGATGACTACTCTTATTTAGCTATTGACTACTCTAGTATTGTGATTGACTATTTTTGTTTTTAAAAATTTGGTGACTATTCTTGTGTAGTTATTGACTATTTTAGTTTTGTTATGGACTACTTTATTTCAAAAATTCAAAAAACATACTAAATGTTGTTGAAGATCTAATGACTACTTTTGTTTAGTTATTGATTACTATTGTATAATTAATATCTATACAAAAGTAGTTATTGAAACTCTTAAAATAAAAATAATAAATAATAAAATTAGAGTAGTCAATAGCTAAATAAAAATAGTCATTAGGAATGCAAACAAAATATTATTATTTTACAATATTTTAAAATTTCAAAATAGCATGAGAGGTCTGATTTGATATTTTGAAATTTATTCACCCTATTATGTCATTTAGCATTTTTGAGAATATTTTTGTATCTTTAAGTATTTTTTCATGTGCTCTATTACTATGAAGTGCATATATAAATAATTATTTTACTAAACAAATATATCTTTACATGTAATATATATATATATATATATGTGCAAAAATATGTAATACATATGCATTTAAACATATATTTATGTGCTCATGTGTATATAACCAAAAAAAATTAAGAAAAAAGATTAAGATACAATTAGAAAAAAGTTGCAAAAGTCTTAGTTCTATTTTCTGTTAGAAACATTAAGGATATTCTCTTAGAAAGTCTAAAATATTTAATTTTATTAACTAAAATTTTGTTGAAAATTTTAGAATTATTGATTTTCCTTCCCACTGTATTTTTCTTGTACTCTATCTCTCTCAGCAATTTATAAACTTTTGAATGTTGAACTATGATAATATTTAAATATGTTTTACAAAAAATTGGAATTAACAAACATATATTATATTACATCAACAACAAGCCTTATCCCACTAGGTGGGGTTGGCTACATGAATCATATGACGCCATCGTGCTTTGTCAATAACCCAATCCTTAGATATGTTGTTGACTAGGAGGTCTCGCTTAATGACTTCATTGAGCATTCTTCTCAGTCTTCCTCTGTCTCTTTTTATGGAACTCCATATTGTCTAATCTACCCTCCTTACCGGGGCCTCCAATGACCTTCTCTACACATGTTCAAACCATCTTAAGCGATTTTCAACCATTTTCTCTTGGATAGGCGGCACACCAACTCTTGCTCTGATATTTTCATTTTGAATATTATCTTTTCTTGTATGACCACATATCTATCTCAACATCCTCATTTCTGCTACCCTAACTGTATGCTCTTGTTTTCCCTTGATCACCCAACATTCACTACCGTACAACATAGCTAGTCATATAGCAGTCTGATAAAATTTTCCCTTAAGATTCTCAGGTACCTTCTTATTGCCAGTAACTCTGGTAGCCTTCTTCTACTTTAACCAGTTAGCTTGTATTTTATGATAAACGTCTCCATCAATTTTACAATCCTCATGTATAATAGATCCAAGGTATTTAAACTTTGATTGAGGAATGATTTGATCCCACATCTTCAACTCCAAATCACCATTGCTTTACTTCCTCCCCAAATTGCGATGCATATATTCTGTTTTGTTGCTACTCAAGCGAAAATCTTTCAACTCCAAAGTCCTTCTCTATAACTCCAATATAGAGTTAATCTCTTCTTTTGACTCTACTATGAGGACTATGTCATCCGCAAAGACCATGAACTTGAGGATTCTTTCTTGGATAAGCTCAGTTAGAACATCTAGAACAACATTAAACAAATAAGGTCTTAAAGAAGATCCCTGATGTAGGCCAATCTTAATGGGGAAGTCCTTTGTCTCACCTCCATGCATTCTTACACTAGTAGTTACCCCCTCATACATATCTTATATGGTTTTGATATAAGCAACCCGTACACCTTTCTTTTCCAAAACCTTCCAAAGTACTTCTCTTAGCACACGATCATAAGCTTTTTCCAAGTCAATAAAAACCATAGGTAAATCCCTTCTTTTACTCCTATATCTTTTTATTAAACCCCTTAGTAAATAGATTGCTTCAGTTGTGGATCTTCCTGGCATAAATCCAAATTGGTTATCTGAAATAGAAGTCTCCAACCTCAACCTATGTTCAATCACTTTTTCCCACAACTTCATTGTATGACTCATAAGTTTTATCCCTCTGTAGCTTGCACAGTTTTGAATGTCTCCTTTATTCTTATAAATAGGAACTAAAATGCTTCTCTTCCAATCATCTGGCATATTCTTGGAATGTAAAACTTCATTAAAAAGCTTGGTTAATCACAATTCACCCTCCTTGCCCAAACATTTCCAAACTTCAATAGGAATACCATCAAGCCCAATGGCTTTACCAATGTCCATTTTCTTGAGGGCTGCCTTAACCTCTCCAATGTAAATCCTGTGGTAAAAAGCCAAATTCCGATCATCTTCGCTAATTAGCAAATCCCGTAAGTCCTGAGCCGCACATTCGCTTCCCTCATTAAACAACTTGTAAAAGTAAGTTTCCCATATGTCTTTAATATCACCATCAGTAACTAGCACTTTACCATCTTCATCATTTATACACTTCATTTGGTCCAGATCTCTCTTTTATCTCTCCCTTTGCTTCACAATCTTGTAAATATTTCTTTCCCTTGCCTTTGTTTCTAACTCCCCATAAAACCCCTCATAAGCTTTAGTACATGCTTTGTTCACTGTTCTCTTCATCTCTTTTTTAGCCAAACGATATTTTTCCCAGTTTTCTGTACTATTGTACAAATATATGGCCTTAAAACAATCTCTTTTCTGTCTGACTTTCTCTTGCACACTCTTATCCCACCACCAAGTCTCCTTATTTCTTTGACCACGACCTTTGGATTCTCCTAAATTGCTTTAGCTACCATACGAACCCTTGTAGCAATCTCTTCCCACATCATTTTCGCATCTCCTTGCAACTCCCAGATCCCTTCCTCCAAAAGGGTCTTTTTGAATAACTCCTACTTCTTACCCTTTAACTGCCACCACTTAACCCCGGGTTTTACCACTTGATGATACTTTTGTCTGAAACTCTTAAAACGTACATCAAGAATAAGTAATCTATGTTGGGCAGTCACCCCATCTCCAGGAATCACTTTACAATTAGTACACAATCTTCTGTCCGGATTCTTAACCAAAAAGAAATCAGTCTGTGGTTTTGAGGCACCACTCTTGTACGTGATTAAATGCTCCTCTCATTTCTTAAAACAAGTGTTGACAATCTTGAGATTGTATGCAAGAAAAAAGTCAAGAATAGATTGTCCTTCATTATTAAGCTCCTCAAAACCAAACCACCATGAGTCCCACCAAATTGTCTTGCTTCCTTGCCGACATATCCATTAAGATCCCCACTGATAAAACTTTTTTTCTTTAAATGGTATGCTTTGAACCAACCCCTCTATATCTTCCCAAAACTTATCTTTAAGGTGTGCCGCTATCCCAACCTAAGGTGCATAGGTACTAATGATATTGATAGTATATTTTCTAACAAATACTCTTTAAAATATTACTATGTCCTCAAACCTTTTAACCTCCACCATATTCTTTTTCCATATTCCACCAACAATGATACCAACACCATACCTTGCACTTGCCTTTCTTGTGTACCAAAGTTTATACCCTCCAAGTTCTGCTGCAACTTCTCCACTCCATTTGGTCTCTTGGAGGCACAAAATATTAATCTTTCTGTCCCTCATAACTCCTACTACCTCTATGGATTTCTCATTCAACGTCCCAATATTCTAAGTGCCAAATCTAATTTTGTTCTCATGAACTAACTTCCTTAGTCGCCTTCGTCCAAGAGAGTGCGATAGCCCTTGTTCATTTAATACTATATCCGAGCAACAATGCAGCAGCTCTAGTTCAGTTATCACTGTACTCGAGCCATACAGCGCGTCACTTCTGGGCAACGACCTAGCATGAGCATAATTACTTCGTTGATCTATGTTCATGAGATTCAACGGGTTTTTACGTTGGCTGTCAAGGGCATAACACAACCCTTCTCTTTTATCTGGGCTTGTGACCGGCTATACAATATAGGCAGAGTTAAACATATATTATATTAAAATTATTTAAATTTAGAGCAAGATAAACATAAAGGATACAACTTAAGGGAAGTTCATTAAGTCATTTATGTCCATTGTTCCAAATATATTCGGTCTTTATTTTTATTTTTTTTTACTGTTGTTAAATTATACTATTCTAGTCCTTAATTTAAGATTTATTTAACAAGTTTGATTAGATTAAAAAATCAGTTTAATTAATTAATTATAATTCATATTGGTATATTTTTCCTAAAATATCCTTATTTATAATTTTTTAAAAGTGGCATTTGAAAAAAAGGTAGAATTGATGCATGTGCAGCATCAAGTAATAGGCATTACTTAACCCAATATGTTTGGTATGAGAGAAATTGAGAGAAAGAGAAGGGAGTAAAAATGTTAATGAGCTCGATTTAAAAAATTAAAAAAGTGAAATTTTAAGATTTTAATAAAATGAAATTATAAGATAAAAGAGTAATAAAAATTAATTAAAAGTTTTTAACTCTATTTTTAAAATTTTTTAAATTTGGCTCATTAAAACTTTTCCTCCCTCGCCTTTCCCTACATTCCCCGAACCCTAAATTTTGGGTCGGCTTCTTCCTTTGGGTTATTTGGGCTTTGCTCAAATAGATCTCATGATTCTCATGTAACTGGCCGGCCTCTTTAGTAGTGTAATTTTTTTATTTGGACTTCACATAAAATTCACTTTTTATCAAAAAGAAAAAAAGAAGCAACAAGCATCACTCATTTGATAAAATACAAAAGTGTGTTATTAAATTATTATTATTATAGTTGGAGTATCAATATTGCTAATTTAAAAAATTAATAAATATGAGAAATAAGTATTAGATTAAGTCTAATTAGACTTAAGAGCGAATGAATGGTTCGGTCTTTCTTTCTATTTATATATACACTTGGGGAATATATTAATTGGCTAAAGCTCCCTTTACTACCTATTTATGACATTATTTGTGCTTTGTTACAAGTTTTGGCTCTGATTAGTGTTACAGTTTTAAATTAGTCATGATTTAGTTGTATTTTTAAATTAAATTACACTATTATTGTTGTCATGGCCGGTTCCATTTTGATTTTTTACACTATAATGTGATAACTTCCCATTAAGGGTGTTCATGGGCTGAGCTGGACAGGACATGACTCCTGTTTGATGCCTAGTCTAAAGAATAAAATGCAGCTCGATGTCCTGTCCTGCCCAATAGAAGCCCTAACAACTTTGGGTAGGATATGAGCGAGTTGGGCAGGACAGGCTTCCCTACCTAGATAATAACACCTTGCTCATTAGTATGTTAAAAAAAAATCTCTAATTATATCTTATAAATACTATTGTGAATTTTAATTGCATTTCATAATTTCATACCTTGAAATATTTCAAAAAAAGCGTACATTTTGAGTCTTAAAATTTAAAACATAATGTAAGCTAAAATTGGAACAGTGAAAATGTTTATCACCTATACATTGAGGTTATTCGTGTATTTATGATGAATTTACTTGTATTGGCCAAAGAAACTATGATATATAGATTACATTGCATGTAAAAATATATAATTAAAAATTATTAAAATTGTGGATTAAAAACTACTACTTCCCCCGATATATATTAACTTCTAAGGCTTTGACAAGAAAATAACAAAGATTCAGTTTTGATTATCCTTACCCACAGTTCGTCACTTGCTGTCGCAATGGTTTGGCCTCAAGGTTCAATCAATTTGGTTAAATTAATGAGGAAGAGTTGGATAATACACTCTCATAATTTTTTTTTTTAAAAAAAAAGCTATCAATTCACTGAAGCAATAGACAAGTCAATGAACAAAAAATTGATATTATGGGAGAGTGCAAGCAGCAAAAGGAGATAATTTTTCTGGCCAAAATTAAAAGGGATAGTGGTTGAAAAATAATATCACACTATATATTATTATAATATATATAATTATTTTTTTTTTTTCAGGCAGGGCCAAATAGATAACGCATCTTGCTCAATACCCTGGCCTGCTCGTGATAAGCTCAACCTGAAAATGTCCATTTTTGTTCGGGCCTCTTTTTATTAGGGTGGACTGGGTATTTTTTCTGCGAGTTTGGACGGGTATAACTGGCATATGTACTTTATGAACACCCCTAATTCCCATTTTTAACATATTTCAAGAATATTTTGAGCATATTGAAAGAGTTATCAATATAAGTTCCAATGATTTTTAAGAATTTATTAGAGAAATAAATTAAAAAAATTTAATATTCTTTTGCCATTTTTTTAATGTAAATATCATAATTTTTAAATGAAAATATAAATAGTTTAGCTTAAAATAAAATAATAATAATAAGCCGGATAATTGAAGTCTCTAAAATGAAAAAAGAAGTTTATGTTTTATTTCATAGGGAATTCCACGAAAAGAAGCTTGATATTACTAAATCCTAAATAAAAGATTTCTAAAAAAATGTGTTGTTATTTGAAAGTATATTATTGTCAAAACTTATTAAAATATTGTTACCAAACATAATTTCAGATTTACTAATTTCAATCTTCTTTTTGTGAAATTCTCCTTTATTTTATACAGTACTACTCTCTTTGTTTCTTATTATAAGAAACAACTAATAAAATCACATGCTTCAAAAGTTAATTAAATTTAGTTAAAAATAATAAAAACATAAGATATGTATATATTTTTTCAATTATACCCTTATTTGTCAAAAGAGTAGATGAGTAATAATGAGCAAAAATTTATTGCAGAAAGATGATGATGATGATGATGATGATGATATATTTAATAGGATAAAAGTGAAAGAAGATAAGTTTAAAATTTCAAACAAAGAGCTTTTTCTTTTTATATTTAGGGATACTACAATGCGGAGAGTATGTTTCTTATAAATACATGAGGGAGGGAGTACTTGAAAAAATCACAAAAAAAGACTTTAAAAATTAAAAAAAATTATATAGAAAGATCCGTTTATAAAAATTATTGTTATTTATTTATTAATTATTGTCAAAACTAATAGTAATATTATAATAATTCTTATTTATGATTTTTCCTACTCTCTTCCTTTTTTCTTTTTTTTTTTTCCCCTGTTGTTTTCTTTTTCCCCTTTTTTCTTCGCGTTTGAGGAGATTCTGGCATCCAAGACTTGGAATTTGAGAATAGCTAAGCGACCGTGGTTTTTGGAACGAGAACTCCAAAAACCAAAGCTACTTGTTCTGTTGTCTTCGACGGATCTGGGAAGGAGACGGAGGAGCTGCACAGGACCGAGGCGCCGACACTGGAGAGCTCTTCTTCTGCTGTAAGGTGCGCCGTCTAAGGAGGGGAATTTAATTGCTGAGAACCTTCTTCGTGGATACGCGATTGGTTTCAGGGGAGAGCTGGGAGGACGCCGTTGACTTTGGGATACAGAGGAAGCAGCTGTTGAGTTCTTCTTCTTCTTGGACTGGGAGCAGCGCGAAGAAAGGTGGTGCTGTGTAGTTCGACTGTGTTGAATGTCTTCTTCGAGTCGGGAGCCGGAATCACGAGCTGGGAGGCGGCCTCCGTTCTGCTGAGCTTCTTCGACGAGCTGAGGGATAGAAGGTCGCCACTGTTATTCATCTCTCCATGAGATTGGCGAGGACAGAGACCCATGAGCTGGAGAAGCAGATTTAGTGCCGGTGACATTTTGGTTCAATTGATGGTGAGATTTGGAGGTAGGAAATGGTACACCACAGTGTTTATTATCCCTTTTCTTCTTCTTCTTTTCCATTATGCTATTTGAGGCTGAAATTATTGTAGTTGACATGGATTTGAGATGCGTGGCTGATTTTTCCTTTCAACGAACTATGAGCTTATGAGCTTATAGGTGGAATAGACTTTGTTTTCACTGGTTAGTTATGCCTAATGTTAATTTTGTTTACTTCATCTTGTTTATAATTATCTATTTGATGACTGGCCTGCACTGAATATGAATTTGAGCATTGGAATTTTCCTCTATGAAGGTGTTTTTAATTAGACTCTGAGATTAAGTAATATGGGATTAGGGTGTGATTTAATTTGTAATTAGGCTAGACATACCTAATTATTGTCCCATGTAATTGCTGATAAGCGAGTTAGAATTGTTTTGCCTCTTGCGTAATTAGGTTACCCATAACATTATATACTTGAGAGGGATTATAACAGGCACTTTTAGCTAATTATATTCTAGATTAACAAAATTGAGCTAATTAATTAAGTGAATACAAGTTTATGAAGCTAGTAAGGGATTAGTGACTCTAGATTGTTCAATTTAATATTTGCATTCATTAAGTTATTAAATTCTTCGCTTTTATTTAGTTTTAATTTCATTTCACTCATGTTGCATTCAATTTTGTTTGCTCAACTTAAATGAAACAAGGAGATTTAATGCCTAATCACCAATTATTTTGATTCTCTGTGGGATTGATCTTGACTTACGAATTATTATTTTATAGCCCATACACTTACAGTGCCTGTCAAAATTTTGGTAGCATCAACATGTTTTCGATACATAATGTGTAACATTTTTGGAGAGCCTGTTCTGAATGCCTAGCTTGTTTTCTTTAATTGAATCTCAAGAAAATTTTATCTCTTGTTTTTGCTTAGGTTGATCACAGTTATTTCAACTCAGGATCTTCCCCAGCACGGTAATTTTGGAAAGAAATGCAGCAATTAAAGGGTACATAAGATTTATTTTTTAGTCTCATTGAAGTAAGAAGACTTTTGATCTAAAGGATTCCGCAAACTGACATTTTTCTAATTAAATTTGCTAATGAATTTTTTGGTACTTTCAGTTGCGTACAATTTATTGCTATGGAGACTTGTAATTTTTATCGCTGCTAATGTAAATTTATCCTTAGAACTTACTGGTTTATGACAGGATTTATGCTGATGGAATTACTGGTATTCTGGTGAAACTAGAAAACCAGATGCATTGATCTGAATCATCAGTTGAAATCTTCATTTTCAGTTATTTCACTAATGTCTCTCAGAAAACCTCCACTCCCCCGTCTCCTACTCAACAATGTTTCCTGCATGAGAAATGCCCAACAAATTCTTCATCACGTGAATGTATCCCTTCATGATGGCAGTGCACTTGTTTTAACTGGCGCGAATGGCTCTGGTAAGACTACTTTCCTGCGCATGTTAGCTGGATTTTCTCGTCCTTCAGCTGGTGAAATCCTTTGGGATGGCCATGACATTACACAATCTGGAATATTTCATCAGTATAAACTTCAGCTCAACTGGCTTTCCCTCAAGGATGCCATTAAAGAGAAGTTTACAGTTCTTGACAATGTTCAATGGTTTGAAGTTCTTGAAGGCAAGCAAGGTAGGTCCCTGCCTGCCCTCGAGTTGATGGGTCTGGGAAGATTGGCTAATGAGAGGCCAAGTAGACTGTCAATGGGGCAGCGGAAAAGATTGCAACTCGCCAGATTGTTGGCGATCAATCGTCCGATTTGGTTGCTTGATGAGCCTTCAGTTGCATTAGATGATGAAGGGGTGAAGTTACTTGAGTACATAATTGCAGAACACAGAAAGAATGGTGGGATTGTGATTGTGGCAACTCATTTACCAATTAAGATTGAAGATGGTATGGTCTTAAGGCTGCCCCCAAGATTTCCCAGGAGGATGACTTTAGTGGATATGCTTGATCGTGCTGATATTTAGTCCCCCCCCCCCCCCCAAAATTTTTTTTTGGTAGTGGATAAATTCATGATATGATATTTTTTGAGTCAGGATTCAATGCTGAGTTGCCTTGAAGAAACATTGTTAAGAAATGCCTTCAAATGTTGCCATAGGCCCATTCACTGAGGTTTTGGAGAAGCAGCATGTCTGTCAAGGCTCGATTTGAGCTTTAGGGCCCTTTTTAAATTTGAAAAACAAGTGATTTATGTGTAGTTCAAAGATTCTTTTTTTTTTTTTTTTTTTTCAAAAAGTATGATCTAGCATAGTTATTTTGAAATTTGAATGAACACTTTCTAGGTATTGCATGGTTGGAGTGACAAGGTCAATAAACTAGTATTTGAACCCTAGAAAAGTGACGCCCGAAATGTAACTGGCAACGTAAAACAATTTAGGCTGTGTTTGGTTTAGTGTTGGTGAAAGTGATTTTTATCATCTGACTTTTATGAGTTTAGATAAAAGTTAGTTGGTGTAACATAATTTATATTTGGATTAATTTTTATAAAAATTATTTTGATAAATTGAAATTTGTTTGAATAAGTAATGGAAATGTAAATTTAAATATGAAATGATTGAAAAGGGTTTTGGTTTTGTTTTTTTTTATTTTTTCAAACTAATCTGCTTGATTTATAAATCAATTTATAATCTAGTGATACACGTAAATATTTTAGAAAGATAATGTAACGTGATATAATTAAATAATTTTTTTACTTTTTTGAATCTCTTCAAATTAATACATTAGGTTTTATATTAAGGACCAGAAGTAATATATTATATATAATTTGATAAATTTAATGAAAACAATAAATTAAAGTAATTAACTTTTATTTTTTTCTTATAAAATTTTTTATAAACATCAAATTATTATTGAAAAAAAATCAAATTATTGGGTTAAGATAGAATTTATTTAAATATTCTTATCTGTTTTTCATCCTCATTTTCTTTCTTTCTCCACGGCAGCAACTGAAAAAGCTCAAAATTTGAGCTTTTTTTTTTTTGGTCAAACAAAATTTGAGCTTTGAGTGCATCATGCTTTTTCTCCAAAAAATGCATTGGAGAAAAAGCCAACCCAAGCAAGCATAAGTGCCGAAGCAACCCTTCATTGCACGGCTTACACTGCCCAAGGCACGTTTCCTCCTGTATACACTGAACCAAACACGCGCTTGGACACTCTTATGCCCCGTTTGGTATGATGGAATTGGGAATCATGGAAATGGAATTAAAGGTGGAATTCAAATTTTAGCCTGTTTGGTATGCTAGATTTTAATTCCACATGGAGTCCAATTCCACCAAAAAGCCCAAAATTGGCTTCCATCACTTGGCCCATGGAATTCTAAAAAATTCCATGGAATTAAGATTTTTGACATTTCTGCCATTCATATTTTTTCAGTCATCCTTCGACTATAATCCCAACAGTAACCTTGACCTCCATTATCACCAGACAGATTGGAAAACAAAGGTGCCGTGATTGTGGATATGGGTCTTCAATCTTCATATTTGCCGGTAATGGTGCAAGCGAACGACGGCACCACCTCCACCATTCTCCATTGTGCGTCAGCATTAAAGTCACAGAAATCTCAAAATGAAGCTTCATTGATCTTCCGAAGCCGAATTCGCCGTCGACTCACCAATCATTGGCGGCAAACCACTTTCTTCTTCTAAATCGGGCTTCCATCAATCCTTATTGTCCAGTATTGTGCCCTTTTTTCTCTTCCTCCAAATACTTGGATAGATTCATAAGGGGCTTCTACATCTGCCTTTCATTTTTCTAGTGGAGATAGATGGCAATTTTAGACTTCTTTGTAAACACGATTCTTTTTTGGGTTCCTTCCTATGCTTTGATTTTTTAGCCCTCATTCTCCATAAAATCTAGCTTAGTGGATGATTTTTGTTGAGTGACAACCACCGGTGATGAGCAATGGTTGAAGTTCTTGAAATATTTGGCGATGGCTTGGCTAGATCTTCATAGATGTGAAATCTTGCTGAAAAATTTAACAGTGCAGGTTGATTGAAGTTGTGAACAAGACAAAGGATTAGGATTTTTTTTAAAATTTAATTTAAGAGGGTATTTTGATCTTTCTATATAAAAATTAGATCTCATTTCCACACCATACCAAACATACTTTTAAACCTCATTTCCATTTCCATATCTATCTCCATATCTATTTCTATTTCCATTTCCATTTCCATCGAAATCAATTCTAATGTACCAAACAGGCCCTTACATATTTACGGTTTTACTATTCATCAATATCCAATTTTATATTTAAATGTGCTTATGATTATAACAAGTATTAATAAATTTCAGTGAAATTCGTTTGCCCGATTTCTTATGATTTGATTGAATTAGATTATTGTATCAATTTATTATTAAAAAAAATACAACTTCATCATCCTAGGAAAAAAATGTCAAACTTCCTTTATTTGAAAACCCTTAAAAAAGGATTGTTCGGTCAAATAAAAATTATTGATACCAATTCAAAGAAAATATATGAAAACATCAGAGCAGGCATTATATTCTACATAATGTAAAACGTTATTAATTAATGATAAAATATCACAGATGATGAACAATATATAATATGAAATTTATAATTTTTATAATACTTTTCATGTCTTTAATATAAGACTTAATTAACTAATTTGAGTAGATTAAAATGTTAGTTAAATTAGTTAATCTCATTTTTTTTTCTAAAATACCTTAATTATTTTTCTTAATTCTCTCATCCTCTTTGGTACTTGGTTATTGTTGAGAAAATATCAATCGATTCAATTTAGAAAAATATTGATAAACATGTAAAATTGGTCTTATATATAAAATTAATATCAACTCTCAAATTAGGTCCTATATTAATAACTAGAGGAGTAATATCTTACTTAAAAGTCAAAACAAAATACTTATATCAATATTTCTTGGATATTATTTTTTGAATTAATTCACACTCAAGTTGCCAGACTTGATGTTCAACCGGTAAAATCGCGAGAACTCGAAGCATGAAATTACATGTGTACTTCCGACAGTATTCCGAGCCGTAAATTTTCATAGAGATCGGAGCCGCCGCTCTATCCTTACCATCCACTTCCCCTCTTCCACCCAAAACTACGCCATTTTGAGCGTCAAAATTAAAGGCTCTTCACTTTTTTTCTTTACCAAATCAACGTCTGTTACTTTGAAGTATTTTTTAGTAGCATCAATTATCTTAAAATAAATTTTAGTATATGTGACATTCAAAAATATTTTTCAATACTACCCAGTACTTAGCAAGCTACATTTTAAATTATTTTTTTAGTATCACTCAATATCCTAAACTAATTTCCAATACATCTACTACCCTATATTATTTTGTTGTAATAACACTATCCAAAAATTAGTTTAAAACAATCTGCGCTACTGAAAAAATAATGTATATCTAACTTGCTAAACAATGAGTGTTACTATAAAGATATTTTAAAGTGTTAAATGTACCAACAATTATTTTATGATACTGAATGCTACCCAAAAATACTTCAGTGACAGATATTGATCTGAGGATAAAAAGTCAGCCTTCATTTTCTGAATACTAGGTGCCACTGAAAAAATAGTTCAAAATATAGTTTGCTAGATACTGACTATTACTGAAAAATATTTTCAGGTGTACTAAAAATTATTTTAGAATTGATTTGGAAACCCAAAAAAATAGAACAGAGGTGAAGGGACTTGAATATTAACACCTAAAATGACAGTTTTGCGCAGAGGAGGAAAAATGAATGGTAAGGATGGAGGAGGACCGCTTCCGGATATAGGTCAACTATTCAAGAATCTACGGCATTAAAGAAACAATTCTAATGCATAATTTTTTTTAACTTTTTTTCCATAATATAAATCTGATTAGTTTTATAATTTTAAACGTCATAAAATTTGACATTTGCCGTAAATATTATAAACAAAACTATAGCTGCTTTCTCAACCATCACAGTTCCTATTCTACTGTAGCATGTTGGTATCAAATTCAAAATTTCTTCAATCAAAATTTTCTTGTGGGTCAAAGACTCATCAGCCATCACAGTTCCTATTCTACCACAGCAGTTTTCTCCCAACCCACAAAGCAAATAGAGAATGCTTAAGATGGAATGGCAACTATTGAACAGCCCTTTGTCTTTCAGCACCATCTTCCCCCTCAACCTGCAATCATATAACAATTCGAATGTAATTTGAGTTGCGACCAGGTGACAGAGATTGCATTTCATGCATATATGAACTTGGTCGTGAAGAATGATTTGACCCATGCAGCCACAGTTTAAGATGCAGTATAATGAGTTAACGAAACCGGTCTAACATTGCTTTGTGATTATTAAAAACTGCTTCCCAAAGTAAAATGATTTAATTGCAACAAAGCAACATTTTGGCATGTGTATGAAATACATCACTAGGACTTGCTTCTATTACCATAAACTTGTATCCGTTTAGAAATTAACTATTCCTTTTATTCTTCCAAGACAATACTTCCATAAACATGATTGACATGTTACATATTATAAAAAGTATAGTTAATACCAAGGACCAATTTTTGAAACCAACTTGGTGAAACCAGATACTATCAATTGAATAACAAAAGAAAAGGCGAGTGGGGATTTGCAGATGTGCATGAAGTACTTGGAAAACACACGCATGGCCGCAGAATTAGATTATTTACGAGACCTACTAAGTTAGCGGTGTTATTTAACAATTATGCATGCCGTTGCCATTAGTTTGCTTTCAAGAGCCATGATATTTAGTTGAATCATTTTATTGACATTTATATAAAAACACACCAGCACCAGTGGCAGCTACTGATTGATTATGTGGGTTAACACATCAAATCCTGCCACATGTCCAAATGCGTATTTTCATCCTCAAGTTTTACCGATAGGCACTTGTTATTTCTAGCATGAGGCATCAACTATTTAAAATCGATAATACTTCAGGCCAAAAAAAAAAAAAAATTCAATAGTAAACCTTCTTCCTAATATTTCAAGAACAAAGGCATACTGATTGGCAAACTAGCAGAGGTACCAGAAACTAGACTCGAAACGTCAACCATAAAAATGAATTCATCGAAGCAAAAATCCAGCATCATTTAGAAGAATTGAAGCACAGTAAGTCATTACCTCAACAAGGACTCTTGCTTTCTTTGATTTTTTGTCAAGTGCATTGTTCTCGGGTCGTCTATTCTTTGCTGACTTCTTGTGAACAACTACATGACCTTCTTCCTCGTCAGTTTCCGCTGCATCACCAAATACCGATTACATTGTGCTTTTCACGGTGAGTGTGCATTTCACACTTATATTGTCTAAAATTAAAAACAGAGTTTCCTCTGCTATTTCCAACAAATTTTAGATCATGACACAAACAAATTGATGTATCATGCAACATTGTATCTGAATGATAAAATATTTAGATGCATGCATTGTACACCAGTATTAATATACATAATTTATTTTCTTTGACCAATTCAAGAAGCTAGTTATTTAACTAACCATGTCTCCATCTATATTCCCCCATGATGTCAGTGCGTGTCGTATTTTACTCGGTGTAGTTATGATCTGTGTAAGAAGTTAGCATGTTCTGATCCGGAGAGTATTTGAGTTTAGATGTTTGTCACTGTTTTGTCCAATGAAAGTTAGATGTGATTCCCAATTACACCAGTAGTCTCGTGTGCTCCCTAAGCTATTTCTTGTAACATTACCAAGGGGTCACAACATCATGCAGAACTCATTAACTTTCAGGTTAAATCCACCTCAAAGGCCAAGAACATACGAATAGAAGGTTCTGTGATAGAAATATTAGGCACATCATATGCAAATTGCAAAGCTACTGGACCAAGCTATACCATTTTCATCATCATCACAATCATCTGGAGCCTCATGAGTCCCGAAGCCAGCAAAATCCTCCATATCATCTTCCTCTTCGAGCTCATCATAACCTTCTACATATTCAACCTCAGGTTCCTGTATTTTTAGAAAACAAAATTAAGACATCAAAACAGTGAGGCGTTTTATCAAGTCAAACTGCAACCTTGTGTGTTCAATATGTATGACGGTTGACAAAAAAGAAAGGATCTACGGAAGCATACTTCTTCGTCTTCCACTTCAGCTAGTTGAAGCTTCTCCATATCAAGGACACTATTGTACTCTTTTAGAGGATAATTGACTATGTCACCAGGTCCATAAACTCCTTTATGAAGGCGTTCCAAAAGCTCATTTTCAATAGCCTATATAAAATAGATTAGCACTAGTGAGGGAACATTAGATTTAATATGCATAAAAATGAAATCAAAGTAGGATTAAGTATAACCTTGTCTAGCAATGCTGCCTTTTCAGCCTTCTCTTCTCTTCTAGCTTCTCTCTTTTTTTCTTTCCTTGGGGTCGTCATTATTTTTTCCCTATCCAAAATAACATAACAACAATGTCATCTACATGATGAATCAGGTTACTATGGTGAGAAATGAAAATTCTAGTAATTCATTATGCATAACAATCCAAATACAGATCAAGGATATGTAGACTTCTTGATCTGTAGACTTCAAGCTTGTTATCTAGAAGTAGTATTTATTACAGGGTAGAAAAGAGGCCAATAAGCAAACGCAGCACGAATTTAACCAAGCAAAATTAATGGAGTATAAAAGATGTAGCAAAAAAAAAAAAAAAAAAATCTTAAATGATGAAAATCTCAAACACATACCAAGAATTTTCAAGAAGCAAGGTAACTATTATAAAACATCCATTATTTATAATTTATAACGGAAGAAACCAATGCAATAAGACCACAATCAACCAAATACGCCAGAAGACTATAGAGACTCTACAGTGAACACAGGTCGTCAAACAAGATATGGAAGTACGAAGATCTATATTTTTTTCTTGTTTCAAGCATTGATTATTCTCATCCTTAAGTGTTTCATGAACTAGCCCATTCAGATTAAAATACTGACATTGCTCAAGCATTTTAAGATAGTGACCAAATAGCCCACTAAAAGCTCCAATAAATTTGTATGATTGACAAAGGAAACGCCATAGAGATACTTTTAGGTCACACAAACCTCAAGTCTGTTTTATATCCCTGTAGTCTACAAATAGGGCTCCCTATATACTCGTTAGAGTAATAGGGAATTTTGCCCCTCATAATATTATCATAAAAGTGATTCATTCTAATCTCGGGCAAAAATTCTAAACCCTTCAAACTTCTGCCCATGAATAGGACTCTTCCATCATATATAACCCCTTCTATCGTTTTCCCCTCAATCTGCCAGTTTAAGTTGTCACTCTCTCTGAGTCATTATGTTGAAAAGCTCAAATTGCCAGTAAAGGCAGCATGCTTGAGGCAGCTCATGCATAACAATAAAAAACACACATGACACAAGCTATATTGATGTTTTGCTTCCAATCATAATTATTGGGTGAAATGGTCAGGTCCTGAAATTTTACTTCCGATCATAAAAATCTTGCATTTTTCCCTTTGCTGACAATCATACACAAAATTACAGTCACCTGATTCTGATATACGGGATTTCAGCATCTAAATTTCCGACAGGTAAAACAGGCATCACTTTATATAGAAAAAGATGGAAAATATGATATTCTAATTTCGACCTTGTTTTCAAACTAAGTTTCCTCATGCGTATCCGCATCTGGGTCATTTTGGTCAATCGCTGCTTTGCTTTGTGTACAAGAAACTTCGGCCAATACATCTGTCCAAGCAAAAAGTTCAGGCAGATCGACCAATTATGAAAATATTAGTTAAACTTGTAAAATTAAGCAGCTGAATAGACTATTTAGATCTTCGATACCAGATGCTTGTCAATGATTTCGAGTGCTTTTTCGTAATTCCTAGGAAGCTTCACTCTTTCCCAAAGATTGTTCGGCATATGAGCTCTTTCTATAGTTTTCATGTAAAGGTAGAATACTCCTGCAGTAGCCAATGCAACTTTATCATTATTTGCATGTTGTGAAAGCAGCATGACTTGCATCATTCTTTAAGCATGCATTCGTACAGTTGATGCGCTGAAGTAAATTGTTCAACATATACCCAGAGAAAAAAAAATAGAAGAAACAAATGGCGTAAAAGATTAAGTTCAGACAGATAACTATTAGATCTCTAATTCTTAACATGATTCTCAAAAGAGGGGGGAAAAACCTCAACTAGAGTAAATTGTTCAATATATACATAGAGAAAAAATAGCAGAAATAAACAGTGTAAAGATTAAGCTCGGTCAGATAACTATTTGGTCTCTAATTCTTAACATGATTCTCAAAAGAGAAAAAAAAAACAAAAAAAAACCCCTCAACTAGCAGTTTTATTGTGCAAGTTCATACAGGTAAAACAGTCGATAATCATAACCCACAAACTTTTACTGAATGACCACCAATTTCTCGTGAAAACCAACTTTATCAATAAAATCTAAAGACTTAAGTGCAGATAAAACATATAGAGTAAGAATAGAGAAAAGAAAGATTAAGTAGAAGGTACCATTATCGTCTCTAATAGTGGCATAGCGACTATTGGCCAAAGGGCACGAGCTTCTGTTGCAAATTCCTGTCACATTATACGGGTTTCTACAGAAATTCCCCGTCGTGATTCTACAAAACCCACCATAAAATTCAGTAAAAGAAATGGAACTATTCGTGATTTGTCAAAACTACAGAGAGAGAGAGAGAGAGAGCAGAATAGCAACAAAAATGAAGGCAAAAAAACGGTTACTTGGCCATGAAACTGCAGTGGTTGTGCCTGATAACTTGCCATATAACCTCATCATGCTGCATTTTTTGAGCAAGCTTTCAGAGAACTTCACAGTCTTCCTTGAAGACTAAAACCTCGCTATTCAAAGTCCAAGAGATTCAGAGAATATGCAGCAAGCAAATACAAGATTGAGATTCCGAGGTCCTTGGCCTCACCAGTAGACACCTGAGTCCCGATATAAAAGAAGGACCCGAAGTTCAGTTGAGGGAAGAGTTGGAAGATGGAGAAAATGCCTTCCTGTTCTTTTCTCGCCAACGACCCAAACATTCCGATGCATTTAGGGTTCGACTGAAAATGAAAAAAACAAAGATATATCGGGTCGGTCCCAGTAGCTAGTCCAACGCCCGAATTATAGACCCGGACAGGGGATTTCAAATTGAACAAGGATGGTAACCTCAATGTTTTTTCAGAGACTTTTCAGTTCATATCTTTGACACTATTATCTAACTAATAGAAAATGTTGGCAAAATAACCTTCAATACTCCATTTGATCATATATATTTAAGTAACATTATTTCGTACAGGATTGATTTTGTAACCAGCTTGTACAGCCTGCACAGAGAGATGCTCCTTATTTGTTTTTTTTAATTCTCAAAACAATTTTATGAAATTGTTTTTTGAACAAATTTTGGGAGAAACAAAATTACAAAATATGTAGTCAAGCAAATAAGTAATTATTAAATGAAACACTATAAGCCACAATTTAACTACAGTTATACCTCATCAAATGTTGTCCACATATCATGCTACTACCTTCAGTTCTTAATATAGAATTTCGTTTGACTTTTATTTTGATCCTAAATATAAGACCCCAATCTATTTTATCTCTCATATTTATATTTTTTTCTAAGGTAGTCCTTCTAATAATAGTAGTTCTAGCCAATACACTTGATTAGCAAAGATATTTAGAAAAGAAATTCTTATTTATCACAAATAACTAACTTAACTTATTTTCTTAATCTTATCAAATTAGTCAACTGGCTCTTATAATTAAGACTGGAGGTAATATTAGGTAAAAGAACACAAGACAAAACCGCATAGGAGGATTCATGAATTTATCAATTTAGGATCAGATACAAATCTAAAAGAAATTCTTAAATTTAGTTTTACCACTAAAGAGAACAAACATTTACTAACAGAATTAGCAACCAAATTCAATTCCATCATCAATCTTATCATTAAAATTAGTGCCAGTTTAGCAAAAAAAAATTTCGCTGCTAATTTTCAACGAAAAAAAATTTTGTTGCTAAATTTTTAGTAATGAAAGAAATTTTGTTGGTTGATAGTCATGGCCAGTAGTGGGGTGGTGATAATCGATGGGGTCATGTGGCAGGCGGCTGCTATCACCAATGGTCAGGTTTCATTTTTTTTATGGTAAAAAAATCATTTATACCCGTTGTTGGAAAAAAAAGAAAAGAAAAAAAACCGCGATTAATTGAATTCCAAGTATTGAATTTCACCAATAAAATACGAAGACTTACTTCAACATCTTTTTCTTTATTTCGAGTCTCTAACTCTAATTCAAGATATTTTGTTTCCATCGTCTAAAAATATTTATTTTTAGTGCCAATCTATGAGGGCACGTAGCTGGTGACGGATAACTGGAGAAGAAAGGGCTTCCCCAGTTTTCAGGAAGAAAAAAATACAAAAATAAAAACAAGAAAAAATCTAAACGTTATTTTGGTTTTTTAGTCTGTAAAAACATATCATTGTTTTTTTTTATAAAAAAAACATCTAATAAAACTAAATCACCAAACAAGTTTTTTTTTGTTTTTTGTTTTTAAAATAAAAAACTATTTTCAAATTAAGAAATCAAACAAAGCCTATATTATATGTTTTTATACTAATAAACTTATATTGATGGACTATTACATGACATCGAGGAATAAAAATATGTTAATCGCTAACTTCCATCATTCAATATATACATGTAATATGCACAGTTGCAAGCCAATGTGCGTGCACATGTTCTAACCATGACAAGCACAATACAATACTCATATGTCACTGCAAGTCTATGCATCGCACGGCTAATGAACTGATACTCATACGTCATGTCTTACACTTCACAATTTCATTGCAGGCCAAATTCATTACAGGTTGATAAATATCTCCTTATACACGACTGGGGTGAAGTAAGTGAGAAAATGGCCTTGTCAAATATATTCTTTTGCTCTAAATTTAGGGAATTCATAAGATTTTGAGCTTCTAATTGTAAAGAATATTGATCATGAGTCAACTCTTGTAACATGAGATGGTTCGCAACATTAATTGGAGCAGTTTCTTTAGGTAAAATGGCAGAGAAGGGAAGTCATGAAGACTCTTTCCAATTTTTTGCAGCAAAGAATCAATCTTTCTGAGTCAAGCTGGTTTCCTTTTAAAATGGCGGTACTTCCAAACTTGTAACAATCGTGTGATTTTATTAGTAATAAATTATCTATATCAAGAAAAAGGTTGAGTTTGTGATTGGGACTTGAGAGTAGATACTTTCTTGACGAAGTGTGATAATGGTGTGGTATGTATAACAAATCTTTAAACAACAATTTCAACAATTTTAATTTGAAGTATTCCTACAAACATTGTTAGGACTAGTTAGGCAACAACATACAATGCAAACATTTTTCTCAATGAAGTATTAGAATCCCAAATGGATGTTTCTTTTATTGCGCGCGCGCGCACACATATATATATATATTGTGATCGTTTAATAGTCTAAGCGCAAAACATGCAGCTTTAATAGTTGGATGGACATCCCATCAACTATTTTTATCTCACCAATGAATGAGGACCTCTTACTTTTGTCTGCAACACTTATAGATAGTAAAATTCTCTAGAAGATGGTGATACAAGTATAATTTTACCTAATCAAATCCATTATGTCTCCGTCTTCAGTTTCAGTTAGCTTTCACATAAACATAATGATCGCGAAACCCTATATATGTTAGTGCTGCAACAAATTCATCGTATTATTTATTTATAGAGTGTTTGGGTAGAAATCAAACCACGATTTAGAAAATAACTTTTAGAGGAAAGTGATAAAAAAATTATTTTGATAATACATTTTAAAAGAATAAAAATTTTGTGAAAAAAGTAATGTTGATGAAATAAAAATAGTTGGACAGTTATTATCAAAATCACTTTTTTATGTGCAAATTATTAAAAAAAGACATAAGTTAATTTGATAATTATATAAAGGACATATTTTAATTTATATATTTGTTTAAAGTAATAAATTAGTGAATAATGTATTTTTGTTTTACCAATATAATAAATGATAAATAAAAAATATAATTAATTAATAATTAATATGTGTGTATATATTTATAAAAGATAAGATTAAATATATTTTTAGATGAATGAGAATTCCATCTGAAAAAATTTAAACATCATGCGCCATAATATTTTTAGAAAATTTGAATAAAGATATTAGCTTTGATTTTTAATATAAGAGCTACATAACTAATTTGTGAATATTAAAAAAATTAGTTAAGTGAATCGTTTGTAATAAATATATGCTATCTTTTCTAAAATATCTGCATTAATCATATATATTAAAACTACCATGTATTAGTGATTAATTATATTAAAATATCTGCATTCATTGTAGGGATTACTTGGGCGCAAATGGATAAATATGAAAAATAAAATGGATTGAGGTCTTATATATTTATAACCAAGTTGAATTTGTAACTAATTTTTTATATTAAGGACTGGAAGTAGTATGTAAAACCAATTTATTATTTATATAATTAATCACTAATACATGTATATATATGTATCTATAAAATATAAAATTAAATATGTTTTTATTTCCCCAAACCATGTTTTATACCTCCAGAGGCAAAAAAAAAAAATCACATATGAAAAACCATGATTTTATACCTCCATATATGTTTAGATGATTTTTCTTCAAACCATGGTTTTCTTTACCAAATTATGGTTTGAAGAAGTACCCAAACACCCCATATCTAAATAAGAAATTATGATACAAAAACTCTTGATTTGTCTAACGGCTGAAAAACATCATCCCTATTAAAATAAATCACATGCTTTTGATTATATTTATTATCATAAATTATAGCAACAACTCTATTATTTTCTTTACTAATGTAGCAGTCAATTGATTGCATTTTTCAACATTAAAATGAGCTTGAAAAAACATGCATAGTAGGGTAGAATTGTAAGGCACAACAAAATAGTTGTCTATGAGAAAGACCTTTTATTTCAATTAATACTTATTGCAATGAATTTTTTTAGGACAAAAGTATTGTACTTCTTATCTTTCATACATGGTGATTTTGGGCTATGTACTGCTACCACAAGGTTTATGAATCATATATATATATATATATATATATATTTTAATAAACTCATATAACAAAAGAGAAGAGCTCTTGTATGTTATTTTAGGAGAGATGACTTCGTCAATATACTCTTGGTCTTTTATTTTGTCTATTGGATTAAGGAATAAGAGCATATGAGCATGTATAGCTCTATACACATGAAAATTGTAATAATGTAATGTATAAGATAATTTGATGTGTTAGTTAAATCTCTAAAAGCAATAAGTATATATGTTATAGTAGCAAGTCACAAAGTAAGATGTAAACGAAATATTAAATTTACAACCATAAATGCACACTAACCAACGCAAACGATTTCAAAAATCATTTTATCCTCTATTGCCTCCCCGGGAGTGATTGTAACTCCATTTTGAAAATCCCACACAATACATATGGTCTATTTGAGGGATTGAATGAACTGCATTCACAAAATCTTTTAACTTCTAGTCATACGGGGTTGCAAGCGAAGTAAAAAAAAATATGTGAATGTCCTGCCCAAAGACAAATCTTTGTTGTATCATGATAATTTTGAATCATATATCTTACTCCTCTAATGAAAAATGAAGCAATATGATGCATCTTCCGATGGATGAAATGCTTTTTTCCCATTGATTAAAGCATCAGACAATTCTTAATACAAGTCAACCGTGAGCTCTTTTTTATGTGTCCTAATCTAGAGCAACTTTTGGGACTCCATTATTATGTAATCATCAAACTATGTGTTGAAGTAACCTATCGATAGGTCTTATTTTCCTTCATCATCAATATGTAAGTGAAGTAATTTCTTGCATTTTGGGCCTTTTCTTGTTCTTAGTAGCACTATGAGTCTTTTCTAAATGCTCAATATCATTCCTGTATCCATCTTCCCTAAAAAGAAACAAGATAGAGTATTGAAGAGGTGGATCAGATGCATGCAATTCATTAATATATTGAGGTGAACCTAACAATTTCTCCACCATGATATCTCTTCTATTCAATGTCATATCATCCATGCTGCAACTTCCGAAGCATTTGGTAGATTGTAAGTTCGATCTTCATGTTCTCTTATGCTAATCAAGCGCAATTTGATCTCAGAATGATGGCAATTCATTGTCATTGAGAATGTTAAACGATATTGTTAAATGAAAGGATTGACTTGGTCCAAAATTCCTTTAAGTTGTTGAACAATGGTTGGATTAATGCTTGATTCTTGTTAATGTTTGCTGCATATATGCAAGATTATACATGATTAGTATAAGTAACAATATTAAATGAAGTATCTTCATGATATTCTTTTACATACCGAAATGCAAAACTTTGATTGCTCACTTCATTCTCCGCATCAAAGATATAGAGTTGTAAATATGTTGGTCTTAAACCTTTTAGTGGTAATAATTTGCTTATGTTACGGTAATTCATCTGTACAAGATAAAAGTGTAAGGACCTTCTCTATTATTTTGGTCTCTCAAGTTTCAAATCATAAGTTTTAGTCTCTCAAATTTTTTCCAACTAAAATATTAGTCCTTATAATTTAATAAAAATCTAGACAATTTTGTCTTTTGAGAGATCAAAACTCATAGTCTAAAACTCAAAGGACTAAAACTAAAATTTGTGTAAACTTAAGAAATCCAAGATAATACTAACCCTATTAAATTTTATGGTTAAGATACAAATTTGCTTCAGAAATTTTCACTTGGGAATGTTGGGTATCCAGAAGTTTTTTTAGAACTAATTTGTTCCAAAAGTTTAAAACTGTAATAATATTTCTTCTTACCATTAAAAATATTAATAGTCAACATCACTATTTTAACAGTCAACTTAAGTTCTTTTAATAATAAAGAGTAATATTGTTATGATTTTAAATTTTCAAAGTTAATTTGCTCCTAAAAAAACTTTCAAGTATCTAATACTCTCAAGTGAAAACTTTTAGAATAAACTTGTACTTTATTCCGAAATTTTATTGGATCATAAAAAGTTAAAAACCAATATATGCTCACCTAACGGATTGACGTACCGTAGTTGATCTTCTCACCCCCTTCCGTCCCCCACTTGTATTGATTATTTGACTGGACGCGGCGCTCTCCTTTCTCTCACCATCCGTTGCCATCTTTTTCCTCAAGACCGCAGCATTTTGAGTGAGAAACGAGAGTGAGTGCCTCCCCCACCCCCCCGAAAAAATATATATATATTTAGTAGGAAAAATTGCAAAAAAAAAAACTAGAAATTATGAAATTACGAAATGGGTACTTAAATTAACAAAATACTGTCAATGGCCGATTCCTAAATATAAATTATAAAATGTTGAAAAAATATCACAATATCCGCTTCTTTTCTTTCTTCCATCTATACCCTCCTTCTCTTTCCTACCAATCAACTCCACTCCCATTCTGTATCGACCTAGAAATCAAAGCTGTCCAAGAAAACAAGTTCTTATGCGGTACTCTATGAAACAATTCAATAGCATTTGATTGTTGTCCATTTTGAGCATACCTTTTTATTATAGTTAAAGCCAGTAATATGAGTTGAGTCCCTGGATTCAACCCCCTAACCCCTCATAAGGTGGTGGGTTGGGTTAAAGAAAATATAAATAATTCATATGTAGCCTATTTTAGCCCGCGCCCACCAACCTGCAACTCACCACAGGCTAGCCCACTAGCCCTTTTTTAAAATTTTATTTACAATTTTTATTTTGATTTTAATAAATTTTTTATTATTTTTGTTTAATTTACGTATAAGTTTTATTTTGTTAGAGACTTTGATTTTAAAGTTGATTTCTATTTTCTTTATTGTTTTACTATTTTTATACTAATAAAATAATTATTAACCATGAATTATATATTTATATTTCAACTTTTGAGATTAATTTAATTATATAATTATATGAAAATATAAGAATAAAAGAATTTGATCCACAATAATTTATAAGTTAATTTTAAAATTTTAAATATAAGTGTAAAAATTTTAAAAATATGAATGTTGGCGGGTTTGCCAACCCCCCTTGATGGGGCATGTTGGCCAAATATGAGCCCGCTAGGAGGTGGTCCTTTTAGAAGTGGCCTGCATCGTCTCAAGCTCACGGCAGGTTTGCTCATAACTACTAGTGCAACATCTCATTTTTTTTTTCAAATTTAGAGATTAATTCTAATTTAGAATATAAGAATGATATATATTATAGTTTCTGAGAAAGTTTATATGTTGTAAAATTAATTTTTATCCATTAGTACATAAAAAAAATATCAAATAAAATATTATTGAAACAATACTTTATATATATATATAGACCTAGGCACTATTTTACTTTATATATATATATATATAGACCTAGGCACTATTTTATGAAAAAATAAAATATTATATTGGGGTAATAATTACAAGATTGTTGAGATTTTTAAAAGATTCAGATAAGTTTAGTTATGAGATTATTAAGATATTATCTGATAGATTAAGAATTTTAAAATCAATGCACTCAAAATTTTATAAATTTTACCCATGAAATATAGTTGTCTCTATTTATATATATATATATATATATAAATATATATCTTTAATTAACCTAATGAAGAGAATCTAAAGATAGATCTACCGTGCGATAACTCTTTCCTCCCCTTGCAGCAACCTCCTCTTCTTCCTTTTATTTTCCTTCATATTCTTTTTTTTTCTTTGGTCAATTCAAGATTCTTTTCTTTTTCATCAAAGATGTGTGCGTATCCACCAAATACATCATTTTCTTTTCTCAATTATATATATTATTCATATCTTCTTCTTTTCTCTGTCAGCATTTTTTAGTTGCCTTCCAACAATAAATATAGGCATATACTAACCCTCTTTCATCTTATTTCACACCATCATTCCTTCTCTCTTTTGATCCATTCTTTTTCCTCATGTTTTTCTTCTTTCTTTTGGTCTTCACGCCATCAAAAAACCATAAGAATGTCATTCACGCATTAGTATGCATACTTTTCTCATGCTTCGATGTCGATCTTACTGAGGTAATTTATATATTCAGTTAATATTCTTTTAATATGAAACAATTTAATTTGAAATAGCTAATATGGATATTTACTCACACAAATGTGAGAGTGTGTAATGTTGACGTTATAATGAAATTTTAATCTTTCAAGGTAATTTTAAAGTTTCAAAGTAACTTTAGAATTGTTTTAAAAAAAAGTAGTAATATTCGCAGAATTTTAATTACAAAAAATGAATGATATTTATCTTGGATCCTCTAGAGTAGTAGTGAGACTATAGAATAATTTTTGAGTGACTTTAGAATAGCCTTGGCGGAGAGCTTCTGAATATGAGCAATGGAAATTCTCTGAACGGAGTAGTCTCTGCTGAGGAGGTTGGTGTACTGAAACGAAGTGGGAAAAAGGTTTATGTGGGAGAGAAGTCAGTCTCGAATTATCGTGCTATGGTGGCTAGGGTGGAGGATTGGATGTCGGATGATGGGGATGCATCCTAAAACTGCACAGCCTTCCCCAAAGTCCTACAATGCCCAGAAAACACACTGGCCGACTAGGTTGTGGAGGATGAGGGAGAATGGTGGAGAGGAGATGGGTGGAAGTCCAGAGTGCGTGTGGAAAGCATGGAGAAAGGGCCTAACATTGGTGTTTTACCGGAATATCAGAAGAAACTGGCTAAGAAGTGGGAAAAGTCCTTGTTTGTTCAGCTTCTCGGAAGGATGGTTTGGGAGGACTACATGGGTTCCAAACTCAAACAACTTTGGGGTTGGCGTGGTGAGGTTGAAACTCTGGAGATTGGTTTAGGCTTTTTGCTAGCTAAGAAGTGGGAAAAGTCCTTGTTTGTTCGGCTTCTTGGAAGGATGGTTCAGGAGGACTACCTTGGTTCCAAACTCAAACAACTTTGGGGTCGGCGTGGTGAGGTTGAAACTTTAGAGATTGGTTCAAGCTTTTTTTTTGGTTCGTCTTAGTAGTATGGAGGATTATGAATTTGCACTTACAGAGGGGCCTCGGTAATTTACGATCACTACCTGGCCATTCAATCGTGGAAGGCTGACTTTGATCCGGATGCGACAGAGGTTACCAAGATAGCAGCATGGGTACGCATGCTGAAACTTCCTATTGACTATTATGATGAAGGTGTTTTGCACATTGTGGGTAATCAGATTGGCAGGGTTCTCAAAGTCGATAGAAATACTCTACAGCACGTAAAAGGTCACTTTGCATGAATATGTGTAGAGTTGGACCTGGGGTCTCCTTTACTGCTGGTTATTTTCATTAATGGGAAAGAGAAGAAGATTGTTTATGAGGGGTTGCACTCGATTTTTTTTTCTTGTGGCAAATATGGCCATGTTGCATAACACTGTCACAAATATGTGGTTGTTCAACCAAGAACGGCGTTGATGGCATTAGAATCTCAAGTGAACCTGTCGAAGAGTGGTGACTGTGAGACACATGCTACATCGTCTAAGGTGAATACGCTGGACTGAGTATGGTGAGTGGATGGTGGCTCTGAGACGCCGTCAAATACAACAAGGGCCACAATCATCAAGCGAGAATCATGGTTATGAAAGACACCATGAGAATCGTGGAGGAATTGATGGGAGTGAAAACGGGTCACGATTTGAGCATTAAGTGAGTTTAATGTTGCAAATTTGGTTGCTTTAAATATGGTTGATATGGTGTGAGAATCTCTGCATGACAATAGCAAAACGGTTGATAATACAATGAAGACCTCAAAATCTCAAGATATTATTCTGATCAAGAAAATTGCAGAATCACAAAATGGTCTAGAAATGTTAGAGTGGGCCGTGGATCATTAGCGGCAAGCCCAATAGAGGCTTACTTGAGGGTTAAAGAGAAAATGAATGCCCAGGACCCACCCACGTTGCAAACCCCAAGTCAAGCAAATGATGTCAATACCATTAAGTGAGTTTAATGTTGCAAATGTGGTTGCTTTAAATATGGTTGATATGGTGTGAGAATCTCTGCATGACAATAGCAAAAGGGTTAATTAATCCGCAAGTCCTTATAGTTTTAACGAATTTTGAATCAAATCCCTATAGTTTTTTTTCTTTTTATCAGGTCCTTATACTTTTATCTTTTTTTAATTAGATCCTTGTATTTATTTTTCTTTTAATTAAGTCCTTATAATTTCACTAAATTTTTAATCAGGTCCATGTAGTTTTAATTTTTATTTATTAATTAAATATAAACTTAATTAAATAGATTAATACTGAAATATAAAATATTAATAATTAAATTAAATTAATAATTATGTAATAAAAAAGTAATAGAATTAATTAATTCAAGAAATTTTTTTAGAACAATTAATTTTTTTTCTGAAAAAATTAAAATCATTATAATAATTCAATATCTTTAGAATATTATTGTTTATAAACTAATATTAAATAATATATACTATTTTATGTTTATATAATAGTACTATTAGAATTTATAAAATAAAGAATAAAAAATTCAAGGACTTAATTTAACATAAGATGAACTTATAAGGACTTGATAAAAAGAAAAATAAATACAAGGACCTAATTAAAAACAGATAAAAGTATAAGGATCTAATAAAAAGAAAAAAAACTATAAGGACCTGATTCAAAATTAGTTAAAATTACAAGGAGTTGTGGATTAATTATCCCATAGCAAAACGGTTGATAATACAATGAAGACCTCAAAATCTCGAGATATTATTCTGATCAAGAAAATTGCAGAATCACAAAATGGTCTAGAAATGTTAGAGTGGGCCGTGGATCATTAGTGGCAAGCCCAATGGAGGCTTACTTGAGGGTTAAAGAGAAAATGAATGCCCATGACCCACCTACGTTGCAAACCCCAAGTCAAGCAAATGATGTCAATACCATTAATGTAGTAATGAATAATGGTCAGAATTTTGATGTTGTCCAGCTTGCCACGTCAACCCCCAAGGTTACTCATTTCACATCTAGCCATGCACATAATGCCTCCCACCGTGCAGAAACTATTTTGGTGCTAAGGTCAGACCTTGTGTCGAATATATCGTGCCAATAATCCTATGGATCCAGGTGATGCTGGGTAGTCTATTTTTTTGTCACTCATGATAATCCTCTATTATGCATACCGATGGGGCCACATATGTGGCAGATAATTTATAGGTGTTATTGTCATTCTCGATCTATTTTTATTTGTCCCTATGAATATACATATGTGACCGATGGCGCTGGTGGTTCATCCTTTCGTCATTTGCTCTGTGACATCAATGTTAGGAACGAAGTTAATCTTTTTGCCTTGTTAGAACCAAGACAAGCAGGCAAAAAAGCATTGTTTATTGCTCATAAGCTGAGTTGGCCAAATGTACATGTTGTGGAGGCGTGAGGATTTAGTGGAGGAATCTGGGTATTTTAGGATGCGTCTGTTGACTTCACTTTGCTTGCAACGGGGGATCAATTGGTTCATGGTGTAGTCAATGATAGTACGAGGGATGGTTGGTTCCTCACTATTGTTTAAGGGCATCCAAATATTACTAATCGAAGAGGTCTATGGATCTCTCTGAATGAAATAAGTCAGTCCATGACAGGTCTTTGGGCAATCGTGGGTGATTTTAACGTGGTTGCACATCAGGATGATCGTTGGGGTAGGTCTTCAAGCACGAGTGGTGGGGTGGATAGATTTTTCAAGGGCTGGTCCTATATGTCTTGTTCTCTCTCTTCTTCATAATTACCCCATTTTATTTTTAATTTTTTCCCTAAAAAACATTGCTTGCTCTTACTCTCCTCTCCTCTTCATTCTTATCCCTTTAGGCCTCTTCATACTGCCCCAGTTTCTCACCATTAGTCACGCCTCATAGAGGCAAGTGTTATTCTGACACTGATAAATCAAGTGATCTGCATCGAGAGCTTTCACAGGTGAGTGATGAGTATAAAGTCGATGAAGGTAGGTCAAAGATAGGATCAGCTTATTGATATTAATCAGCACATGGCCCATGCTAAACCATTTGATGTCATTGCTGGTGTCGAGGACCATGCGAGTTTGACTCGGCCGCTTGCCAATTCCGACTTGGCTGAAGTACTCACCTCTTCCTTAACTCATTCCAAAGACAATAGAGCCTTACGTTTCCTCTACACCAAACATGAACTTGTTTTCGCTGTCAGCTGGGCGAAGATCTAATGGGGTAATGTGTTTCAAGGCTAGATCTAAATGGGTTATCAATAATCTGACTTAGGCTGAATCACGCTCAAGTCAAGCCAGAGTGAGAGATTTGTAATCCCCATGTGATTTGCTAATTATTTGGTCATGCATTCTTGTCAGTCATCGGGGCTTAATTCCTATAGTTGAGGACATTTAAAGAGTCCATGGTTACAAAGATGGTTGATGTGAGTTTCTTGTGGTTACTTTTAGAGCATATTTTAGTTTAGATTTTGAGGGCAAATGTTGTTTGCTTTTCTAATTGTGAAATTTCAACCTACGTTTTAGAGTTAAATCTCTACCAAATCTCTACCCATTCTTCCATTAGTATGCTTTGCTTTTCTTATGATGAATGCATATTCTTCTAGAGAATATGTAATGGTAAAATGATGATGGAGGCCTTAGTGGATGATGGTGGAAAGGCATGGTCATGAGGAAAGGAAGAATCGGATGATGGTGGAAAGGTGGTGAGGAAGAATTTTGGCGATTGTTACATTTTCTTCCAGCTAGGATATTATTATGCCATGTATGCACCCACATTAGTATTTTTTTGTCAAAATATTCTCCTTAAATGGTCAACATTAAAAGAGTCAATGGCGTGGTCATTTTTTGTCTGTTTCCAAAAGTTAATATGCATTTTTGCACCCCAAATTTTTCTATGGTGGCTGGTACTCCTCTTTTATATTACAATGGGTAAACTTGTCCTTCACCAAAAAATATTATCAAAGTACCATGTTGTAGAAGCTATTTATCAAGATACTATACTTTCAAGCCAAACCAGCTCTAAAATTGTGAGAAACTTGTTCACACCAAGAATGAGTTTCTCTTGATTTTATTCTCCTCCTATCACATCAGCTAATATTTCTTTTTGGGTTAAGGTGTAGATTTATCCTGTAAATTTTTACTCGAGTGATGGGCATCCAAAAAATTTTTGGGGTGCTAATTTGCTTTGATAGTTTAAAATTGAAGCAATATTACCTCTTACCGTTAGAAATTTTAACTACTAATATCACTATTTTAACAGTCAACATAATTTTTTTACGATAGGTGTAATATCCCAAATTTTAGATCTGAAAGTGTACAAATTAGCCTAATATGGGGAGGCTATTAAGTCCTTTTGAGCAAGAGTCCCAAAAATGTGAGAGGAAAGTTAAAGGGTCTCCAGGGACTAAATTACAATTTGAAAAAGTTCTAGGGGCTGAAGTATAGATAAAGATAGAGATTCCGATAAAGTCTTAGGGCTCAGGAATGAGAAAAGGGGATAGTTTCAAACCAAAGGCTATGTTCAAGGCATCAATAAGGTGATTTATGAGATTTAGCCTAACTCAAGTAAAATCATAATTTTGAAAAGTTTCAGGCCAAAAAGAGTAAAGACATAAATTATACCCGAAAATTTTAAAAAAATCCCAAAAAATGAAAAATGGCATTTTAAGGCCTTTTGTGAAGAGAAATTATGAAAATACTCCTGAGATGACTTTAATGGAATTTTTAAGATTATGACTTATTTTGAAGTATACAACTAAAACTAATTATTTAAACCATACAGAGGCCTCAAAGAAATAAGTAAAAATGGAAATTTATGAGTCAAGAGGCTACAAAAAATTGTAAAATCTGTTTCGTCCTCAGAAGGATAGCAGAATGACTTTAAAAATATTAAAAGCCCGATTATGCCATTTAAAGGTATTTTATGGGAAATTCAAAATATATATATATGGGCTAAGTTATGGTATGAGAAAACTTAGAGAATTTTCTCAGAATTAAAGAAAGTTTATGATATGGATAAATGAATTTTTAGAGTTCTGGATTGAATAAAATGCTTCGGTCAAATATTAAATAATTAGTGTCCCTTAAATAGGAGACAAAGATATAAGATTCATTAATAACATGCTAACCCAATAAAATGCATTTATAATGCCGTTATAAAGGCTCTGAGTCATTGTCTAAGTCACCAAAAGATATTTAAGGATAGTAAAAAAAAAATTATAAAGCAGTAAGGGTAGGGTTTACATAGTCTTCTATCTACCCGGTATTGTAAAATCTTTACTACGTGACTCAATAAGGTTGACTAGCCTGTCAATAAAACTAATTATTTTCCTCTCTGCTCCTCTATGATAGCGACAAAATTGAAGATTTTTCATTGATTAGAAATTCTAAAAAAGCATGTGAAAAAAAGAAGACCCGTAAGAGACGAATGAGACCAGTAAATTAGAAGCTTGTTAAGGAAGCTTTCCAATTCTCTCTTCCCTTCTTCATTTCATGCCACCTAAGAGCTCTTCATTGGGGGAATTCTTTCTAGGCCATGTGATGAACACTTGACAAATGGATGATGACACATGGCAAGGTCATGAAATAAATTGCTTAATCAAGAAACACGTGGTAAGGCATATCAATCATATGGGAATTAAAACTTCTAGAAGCCAAGACACTTATCATCTTTGATGGACACTTGGCCAGATCATATGGAGGGTGATTTAAGCAAATGACATGTCTTATGGTAAAGTAAATTAAATACAACAAAGTAAATGGTAACTCTTGCATTTTAAATACCTTCCCTCTCCCATTTATATGAAGTTTTTGGCTAAAGAGAGAAGGGGGGGAGGTCGAAACTTTGAAGGGGAGAAGGAGAAGAGAAAGAGAAAGAAAAGCCATACAAGATCAAGCTCCAAAATAGGCATAATTATGGTTTTTGATGTAGTAGTTTATCTTGCTATTTGTTTTATTAAGCTTAGTCATGGTTTTGATAGATTTTGAAAGCTTGAAACCCTAGGTTGGAATGCTGTTAAATTATGTTTAAACCATAAAAAAGATTGATTGATGCTAGAATCATGTTTAAAGGTTTAAAAAGAATGAGAATCAAGTGATTTTGAGATGATTTATGAAAGATTTCATGGTTGTATATCTAGGGATATGTTTCGGCCAAGGCTTGTTCTTGAGGCTAGGGGTGGATTTTGATAATTTTGATAATTTTGATACTTCTAATGAGTTCAGAAAATGAAATTGTATTGGGTTATGTTGAGAAAATATATTTGGAAGCATTAGAATTGAAAATGAAAATTTTGGATTCCAAACCCTAACCTCTCAACCTTAAGTATTTAAAGGAGAAGGAATTGGATTTTATTAAATCCAAGCTCATATTTGGATTTCTCATGAAAAATTGAGTGGGAAATGGCGAACAAAATAACTTTAGAAGTAAAAAATAAGAAACAAAAAAATTTTAAGTTAAAGAGAAACAGGTTTGAGAATTAAGGGTTGTTAGTTATTTTCATGGTCTTGATGGATTGGCTATTAATGTACAATATGAATTTAGGGCTATCAGATACCAAGAAAGATGAACGGTAAGGTTGTCCAAGCAATCTTAGTGGTTAGAAGTAAAGGGAACAAGGGTTTCCCTAAAAGTTTCAAGGTAGTGAACTTACCTATTTTGTATGCTTGAAGTGTATGCTTGTGTTTTGATGTTGTTTGATGATGAATAAAAGTATAAATAGTTAAATGTTCCTCTAGCTTGAAGTGTATGCTTGTGTTTTGATATTGTTTGATGATGAATAAAAGTATAAATAGTTAAATGTTGCTCTATTTTTTATTTAATCCATGCCCATGTGTGTTTGAAATGTTAAGCATATGAACATAAAATTCTATAAGCATGACAGTATGTGTAACCAAGTATGTTATACACTTGCATCTATCTTACATGCATAATGATAATGTCTGTTACTGAATTCTCCTAAATCTCATTTACTCTTAACCAACCATAATAGATATCATGTGCAAAGAAAGAGGAATGCATGAAGAAAAACAAAGAAAGAAGAGAAGAAAGTGGTAATTGCACTTATGTATTTAATGTAACTTTTATTTTAATATATATATATATATATATATGAACATGCCTCTCAATGTTATGTAATATGAAATGATGTGATGGCATGTAAAGTTGAGTATGTTGATACATGAAAATGAATTATGCAATGCTAAAATGATTGTATGCAAAATATATATATGCATTATTAATGCAAGTAGGGGGTAAATAATCCCTAAATAAGCCATAAATTTGTGATAGAGTGAAAATGAGGAAAACAATTGAATTTGCCTATGAAATTTGGTATACTTAAAGTAGAGGTGAGAATCAGAGCCAGCCCTTCAGGGCTGGCGGGCTTAAAAGGGCCGGCCCTCCAGGGTTGAAATTTTAAAAATACTACAATTTACTAGGCCCAGCCCTTAAGCTAACAGGCTTAGGGCCGGCCCACGGGCTTTTGGCCAGTTTAAGAAAAAATATTATTTTTAATATTTCTCATTTTTTTTTCAAAAAAATAAAAATAAACCAATAAAATTGTTAATAAAAGACATAAATATGAATAAAATTAAGTCACAAATACGAAATATCATATATAAATATCCATCAACATCCAAGAACATTTAAAACATTCATTAACAAGATAACAGCATCCAAAAGTTTCATTTATAGTGCAATTGTGCACTAAATAAACATTATCATTAATCTTTTGAAACTTCATCATCACTATAATCAATTACTCTTCTTCATGGGTATGTTTTTTTTTCGTATATCAAGTTTTTCTTCTTTATAAGAATTTTACTTTTAAATTTTGCAATCTAACTATTATTTTACTTTAATATGAGAAACATTGTCGTTGAAACTCATGAATTTCTAATTCAAATTATAGAATCACAAGTTATATAAGTATAAAAATACTCTATTATCAAATATATATAGTTTAAAAATATCAACACATATAATATAAATCAAATCATTATTAAAGTCCAAATTAACCTATTTTTTAAAAATTTAATTGGATAAATTATTGTCTAAAACTAAATAAATCATATCATTCTGTAAAATTTAATTTTAAAATGATAATAATAACTAAATATTTGAAATATTATTAACAACGTAAAAATTTAATAATATTATAATAAAATTTAGAAAACAAAAAAAATTATAAAATGGTCTAAACGGGCCAGCCCTCAGTAAGCCCTCAGCCCTTTAGGGCTAGCCCTCCAGGGCCTATTTTCCATTTGAAGGGAAAAATTTCAAACCCAGCCTCATAATTTCAGGGCCTAAACGGGCCGACCTGACAGGCTCGACCCGTTTTCCCGGCTCTAACTTAAAGTGAACATTCTGACCTTTAAAACAAGTAGTAAATCACTTAAAATCGATGTATATACTAAAAAATATGATTGCTCAAATTTAGGGCAGAAAACTAGAAAGTATAATTTTTACCAGTTTGAATAGTAAACTTTCACGAATTAACTATACAAACTGAGAAGGGTTAGGCTCTTATTTATATTTTTTTTCCTATAGAGAATTGAAAAAGTTTCAAATGAAGATTTAAATCACCTTAATACAATTTTTTTTATAATTAGTTATGAATTTTTAAAGTTAAACAAAAAATCTGAAATTTTACTGGTGAATACTAACACCCAAGGAATTAAATACAAGTTTTTTGTACATGCTTATTTTATATTTCTGTTGAACCATAATGCTTCCACATGCGTATTAAAAAAAGGTAATTAGAAGGATGTTTTAATAAGAGACGATATTGCTATGATTTTAAACTTTTATGGCAAATTTGCTCTCAAAAAAACTTTCAAATATCTAGTGCTCTTGAGTAAAAACTTCTTAGACAAATTTGCATCTTAACCTTTTTTTAAAAAAAACAGAAAAACTGAAATTGTTCTTCACGTGAAAATTTTCACTTTTTCTCTCTCCTACTCCTATGTCACTTCATCCAAAACACCACTTAAACCATTTCTCATGTTCTTAATATAAGACATAGATAACTAATTTGCAAATATTAAAAAAATTAGTTAAATTAATTATTTATAATAAATATGTGTTATTTTTCTTAGATACTTTTACTGGTCATTTGCATTATAATAAAAACCCTTTAATATGTGTAATCATTATGGAGATTATTTTAGAAGAAAATGAATAAATATAGAAAACAATATTTATTTGGTTGTGGTGTTAAAATGAATTAAATATTTTTTTTCCCGGCAAAGAGGGAAAACTGATTTATTATTTGTAAGCATGTAATAATTATGTCTTTATTTTGTTTTTCTTTTGGAATGTGGGAGGCTAAATTACAATACTACCTTCAGTTGAGTTAATAGTTGAATTTTCAATTTGATTCTAAATATAAAATTTTAATTAATTTTGTCTCATAATTATTTATTTTCTTCCAAAACAAACTCATGATTGCACACTTTAAAGGGTTTTCATTCTAATTTTATGAAAAACAAAATATTTATTATCAATAATTAACTTGACTAATTTTCTTAATATTTACAAATTAGTTATATAAATCTTACATTAAAAATCGGAAGTAATAGTTTAATTGATGTCTTAAATGAAATGGCATCTGCATAGTGGTACATGCTTGGAGAGAGAAAAGGTGAAATCATTCGCCTCGAGAACTATTTCACCATTTTTGTTTTTAAAAAAAAAAAAGAGAAAATAAACAAGAAGTAATACAATAGCAGAAGATAAAAATTATTTGACGTAAATGATTTTAAGTGTAGTATCTTGATAGATAGTTCCCACCATGTCCTATTTCAATAAAAAAAAAAAAAATTTGAACTGTCTATAGCATCTTGACAAAAGTCCCGCTTAAAGATTATGAAGACAAGTGAGGACAAAAGAGTGGCACCTAGTGTGTGCGTGTGTTGGTAATGTGCGGGTTCGATCCCGGCCCTCATGTAACCAAAAAAAAGAGAGAGCAAGAGCATGGCAAAATTATGAAATATAAGTTTTTCTGCTGTCATCTAAGTAATTACATTTGAAATCCAATCATGAATAAGAATTAATAGATATTCTAAAAAATGGTGCTATGCTTTATGAAAGCATCCAAAGACGGCAAGAATCTGTTTGGTATGAAAACTATCAAATAATGAAAGTACGGATATTATAAATATTGCAAAAGCGAAAGAAAAAAAAATTCTCTTTCTGACTATCATACTAAACTCGTCGTCAAGTTTCAGGGCTAGCAATGAATAGATCGTCCAGTCAAAGAAGAACAATAATTGTCAAGCCAAGCAGAAGCAGATTTGAGAATGCGAAGCTCACCAACTAGGAGATCCCGAGCCATTTTCCTTCTAACAGCAAGTTTTGTTGAAAGGGAAGGAGCATTAGACAATTCCAATGACTGCAAGAACAATTAGGTCCTTTCAGTAGGAGAAACAACATGGAAGATTAATTTCCTTACCTCTTGAAATTCAAATTTATTAGCAAAACATTCACTAAAAATAGGCATTGTCCCAAAATCCTAGAATTTTGAGTAAACCTCATAACATCAATATATCAAGATATATAAACACGCAGTAAAATTTATAGCAAGCCATACTATTAATCAACCACAGATAATATGGTTCATTTTCGGTATTTCATATAACACACGTCGGGAGCCAATATAGTTTCAATATATATAGTCAGGAAATCTTTACCAGAATGGCTTCAGAGTGCTCGGCAATTAATTTGTTGAATAATGAAGACAACAGCAGGTGTGCTTCAATCTCTTTGCTGATATTGCGCAATGGCCGCCTAGCGAGCCTACCATCAGTTTGTGCGGCCTCCATGGCCAAATCGTCAAGTTCTGATATTTTGTCAGTACTATTTCCATTAGTGGATAATGTTAAGTGTAGATTATGTAACAGAAATCCATGACAAAGAAAACAAAGAAATATAAAAATGCACCTTGAGGAAAGGTGCACGAAAGGACGCGAGCAAACGCACGAAGAGATTGTGGAAGTCCCTTTCCTTTAGCAGATGTCACTTCCCTATATAAGATCATAGCTCTATCAGATAGACAGACATTGACAAGTATATTGGCAACATTTTACAGTGACATATTTTACCAATATTAACATCAGGTCTTGCAGTCCAATAATATTTATATCACCAACATGAGAAAAGATCAGCATTTTCTAACATCCAAATTCCAATCAGCAAGATATATCAGAGCCTAAGCATGCAGATTTTCAGCATAATTGTATTCAAGATTGAAAATTTTATGTCATGCAGTTTAGCTTACTAATAGTTTTTGGTGTGTACACACTAGATGTAGTCAATCACACCAACAAGGAAATGGAAAATTTTCAGATGTAGATCTTTTCGCATTTTTAGCTAATCTTCACTCCGCTAAACCATGAAATCAACAAAAATTAGTCTGGGATATTTAAATAGAATTACACAAGAATTGACAAGTCAAGCAACAATACAGACTTGATTATGAAAGAATTGACAGAGTTACTCAATCCCTTCACGTCTTTGTTTGGGCGCACAAAATATTGCCTCAAGAGTTCCATCTTCAGGTCACGCAGAGGATCATGCTTAGGTATATCAAGCTGGATCTGGACCTGGCAATAGTCAACATTATCATTCATGAACGGCAAATACGTCATCAAATACAGATGAAATCCAATCATCGCAACATTTAAAGGGAACTCAAACGTGCACGCTCGTTTCAATTAGATCCAACTGTTCCTCCTGACAGTTAAAAAACTATCAGGTTTGATGCGCAAAAAGAACTTTGATGTGAATGGAAAAAATGAAAAAGAATCTTGTAATGAGAACTATGCATAAAATGACAGAGAAAGGAAAGTAATGTTCATTGCTTTCCTGTTTATTTTTTTTTTCCCCCCCGGGTCAAGCTTTCCTGTGCTTAGACTGATAGAAGGAATGCATGTATGGAAAGAAAACTCTTATCAAATTTTCATGATATCCTGAGTGAAGAAATAACTAAATAATCATTTTTCATAATCAATAATAACAAAATAATTACATTAAGTTAACAATAATAATAAAGTACAACTTTTTAATTTTTAAAAAGAAATCAATATAACCAAACATTCAACAAAACCTGCAAAGTTCACATGCCTCTTCCCAGGCAAGATAATTTGCCTGTCCTTTGACCCAAATTATATGCAGCATACGCTTTCAAGAAATAAACTGAAGGTGTGTAGAAGAGAGCAGACCCCAACATACAAGGTGACAGAGACAAGTAAAAAGAAACAAATGACCTCAGAGATGCTGGAAACTTCAAATCTGCCAAAAGACAGTGACAAGACTTATCAAGCATTGCAATCCAACTTTGGTCTCACTCTTACGAATTAATGCATGAGTGAGACACAGTTTCTTACTCCAGTGGTCCTCCTCTGGTGTTGACACTCTATTTACAACCTTTTCCACATGGTATTCAGATGTTGGTGCTACGTTTGGCTTTACGTTTTGGTTGTACATGCCTTTTTGATCTATTTCAATTCTATCGGGTTGATTTCCGCCCCCAACTTGTCTGTTCTACGTGCAGGAGTTGTTTTATGTGGTTGTGTACTGTTTTAGGTTCTGCTTGACATGGTTGGACATAGTTTGTAGTTCTGTTTCAGTATTTTTTTCAGATCTTTGGTGCTTCAGTCACTTAACTGCAGAGAATGAAACAATGGCTCTGCTTGATGTCGTTCGTGTGATGTGGACAATCATGGACATAAGCTGAATTGATTGAATAATCTTAATTTGCACTAGGCAGTTTGGATTTACTTATGAAGCATCAAGAAGGATGATCATCTCATCAAAGATCCTCCTAAAATTGGCACAAAGCACGTGTGGTTAAGGAACTAGTGAGATCATTCTTACAAATTCAAAATCCCATTGCTGGTGAGATGATTCAGCTGGAATCATCATGAGCCTGTTAACACGCCGATAGCTTATTTGGATTTTCATGAAACAGTCATCAAGGAGGATGATCATCTCATCAGAGATCCTCCTAAAATTGGTAAAAAGCACGCGTGCTTAAGGAACCTTAAATCATTCTTACAAATTCAACACCCCATTGCTGTTGAGATGATTCAGCTGGAATCATCATGAGCCTGCTAACACACCGATAGATTATTTGGAATTTCTGTATTCTGGGAAAGGGGATCTTTCTGATGGGGATAAGGTATTTAGAGCTTTTATTATCAATACAAACGTGACAGAATATTTAGAATTTCTGTATTTTGGAAGGAAATCAAGTAGTAAAAGGGATGTCACAATTAATGTTAGACAAGGCCATTCGGTTAATCATTAAGCAAACTAGAGAGACAGTATCAACCCAGAATGGCTCAGGAACCTTTACTTGAAAGAGAAGTGTTCATGCAACTTCAAGAAAATGCATACCCTCATGTGCCAATGCAGACCTTCATGCGAGGCGTTAATCACTAAAATCAATGGCCCTGGATAATCCCAAGGTAGGTGTGAAAGCTAATGGTCATGGAAAAACTAAGTTGACCCCTACCAGTGAGCAATACACTCAAAAATGGAAGAAGCAATGCAGCAAAAATTTTGAGCGAGCGCAGATGCCATGTGAATCAAAGAATGGAAAAATGGTCCGAGATATGATTCAAAATAAAATTCTCTATTTACGAATGGTAGAGGCTCCAATCAATTAATTGCTAATAATGATAAATAACTAGAAATATTGCTATAATAATTACAAGGATCATATTAATTACAAAATCAAGTCAATCCTTGTTCTTTTTCATTTGTCATTTTGACAGGTTACAAACTACACAAGTAACCACTTTGAAAAGCAACAGAAATTCTCAAAATAAAACGAACATTCCAAAGTCTAAACACCTCACGACGAAGTGGAGGTTGGGAGTTCCCCCATGTGCATAGATAAGATAGATTGATAGAATATGCATAGGAAAGTAGATAGAGGGTAGCTAGGAGAATTGTGGGAAAGGATAGCACGTGAGATCAATTTAATGCTGAAATCATTTAAGTGTCAATATTAAACACCCATGTGATCATTCACAGAACATATGTAGTAATGGACATCAGGACATGCCAAGATGAGAAAAGAACCCCATCACCCTACAACAAACCCTTCCAAATAAGAGCAAACATTACTTGACATTCAGATACAAGAAATACCTCATCGTAATTGTTGTATGGAAGTGTAAAGCCAAAGTCCAGCATCAAGGTAGCATTAGAAAATTTTCCATATCTTATTAATACCTGAAAAAAAAAATCTAGTTAAGCCTCTTAGCTGCGGGCAGTTGGAATATCAATTAGTTACTCTTAATCTTAACAACCACTGCAAATTAACAGGAGGATTAGGGAAAAAGGATATAATTATTTCTCATCACTTTCACTGTCATTCTAATAAAGTTTTTATAGGCCTCTATCAACAAATATGGATTTGGACCTGTTCAAATTCCAGGATTTTCTTTTTGGGGAAAATGTGCGATTTTAAGATAAAGAAAGATTAATCAAGATTCCATAACAGAGCTGCTTCAGCTGGCCTTTCATAATTATTGTCTACAGAAGAGCAGTCTCATGTAGTCACCCCAACACGTGTACTTTCATAATTATTTTCTTATTCAGAGGTATTTCACTTTTAATCTTCTCATAGAAAATTTTGACAATGATAGCAACGCCACTAGATGTTTGAACAACATAACACAGGGAATCAGTTGGCAAATCTTCAATCATCTTCAAACACATTGATTCAGCCCTCCCAGTCAAAAACTTAGGCCATCCAAAACTTTTGGCATTTATACTGACCTGTTCACCAAGAGCATAGTCACGATCAGCAATAACCTGCATATATTAACATTGCAAAAAGGATTGAATCAAAAGATATAAAAGGATTGTGTGATAGAAGATAAAATGTAATAGAAAGAAATTAATCACATTCACTGATGCAATGTGGTTTTAATCAAATGATCGTTTAAATAGACTGAGGTAACCATTGATAAATTTAATGCATGATAGACAAAGGAAAAAGGAGGGGAAAATAAAAGTGGAAGGAGAGAGGAAGACAACTTCTGAGTACTGTTTGTCATCATCGCTCATTACAATTGAATCTGAATCTCCATCGTGATTCAAGAAATCTGCAAAAGGAATCTGCAAAGCAATCTTAAATAACTAATCAAGGGTTAAACATGAAAACAACTTAAAATGCTATACCAGAGATAAGCCCTTCATGCTTCCCCATGCTCGAGAACCAACTGTTGATTTGGCATATAAGATGTCAGATCTGAGGATTAAGGAGGAATACAAAATTGATAATCAATGGAATGTAATAGAGAATTACGTTTACTGTTGATTTGGCATATAAGATGTCAGATCTGAGGATTAAGGAGGAATACAAGTTTGACAATCAATGGAATGTAATAGAGAATTACGTTTACAAGTGACTTTCAAGACTTCGTTTTGCATAATGCACCCAGGCAATCATATTGAATTAGTCTGGTCAGGAAGGCCATATATCCCCATACCGGGGTGAAAAAAAACTAAAACTAGAACCAAAAAACAATGCAAAGAGGGGAGAAGAACTCAGACAAGCATGGCTCTGGAACCCGTGGTGCAGGGAAAAGGAGGGACAGAAGAGAAAAGAACAAGAAGCAGAAAATGGTAATGAATAATTAATCATTAAGTAAAAATAAAAACATAGATTTCCACATTTCAATATCTGTGACAAAATGATGACTGTAATAAAGATGAACAGAATTATCAGAATATCATGACAAGCATTGTCAGCTCCAAAGTCACGAATGGAGAGAAGGTTCAACAGAATAAAACTCCTCATTGACCCCTACTCAGAACACCGCATCAGACCCACTGGTTCAGCTGGACAAACAGTGAACCGGTCCTTCCATGCTTCAGGAAAGAACTGGCCAAAAATCAGTATGGACTTGACTGGTTCGAATGGTTCATGACATTTGTTCTTTTATCCCGTTATTGAGTATTGAACGCAACGTCATTTTGGCTCCTTTTTAGGTTTTGGAAAGTGAAAATTTTTTACTGTCCCTTAGGTTATAATATAAATGATAATTATGTATTTTCTTTATTTTTTGCAATTGAAATATTTGTTGTAATGATTATTAGCGACCATCAAATATGCTATCATGCACTAGCATGAACTTATTTTACATATCATAGAGCTAAGAAAAATCTACTTAAATATATTAAAATGTACATGTTAAAAACCCGGAGTTTTCCTTCGATTAGATTACATTTACAATAGAAACAGACCCATAAACAAGAAAACGATTTAGAAGAAGAAGAAGAAGAAAAAGAAAGACTCTAGGACTTCCAGGACGGACAACACGAATACCCAAACTCTGCCTCCCAATCAACCCAACCAACTTCTTCCATAACCTCTCTTGTCAACTTACACATGTTTCCTCACCATCACAATGCCCAATATGCCAAGCAAAAAGTCAGTAAATCCCTGCCGCCCAATTTCCACTAGCAGCCCCATACACCTCTCAATCCCATTGCTTACATCGTTTGGGTTCTATGTTACTAGGTTGTCATTTTCCATCTTCGATTACTCGTAAGTAACATATATGATAGATATTTTATCCACCAAGGTTAGAAAGTAGAACGGCAAACCACAACCACTACTACTGTTAGTTCAATGGACGGAACTAATATCAACTATGAACGATGGATATGAAGCACTCAAGAACATGGACACACAAAATTTACAACATAAAGCTTTCAATGTGTATCATTCATATCCTAATTTTTTATTTAGTGACCTACAACCATGAAATCCTGACCGGGAAGGGGGAAATCCTTTATTCTCAGTATCTTTATTTTTCAAAAAGATCAATTAAGGAGTAAATATTATTCAACTTTTTGTGCCGAACAAAAATATAAGGAAAAATTCTCCGTATCTTTATTTTTCAAATAGATCAATTGAGGAGTAAATATTATTCAACTTATTGTGTGGAACAAAAATACTGGAGAAAAACATTTATTATATCATCAAGATGGGTTTGCTAGACTCTCATTTATCTTTCTACTAGATCATTTTTCCTGTTTCCAGGACCAGCTGCACCCAGGCAACGTTCAACTTTCAGACCTTTTTATGCTAACATCTCGCATGTGTGTCAAAAATGCCACTGTGGACACATCAACAATCTGGAAACTAGATGTATTCATGCTTAATAACATGTAGACAACAAAAGGTATAGATGATCCTCCAATCAACATAAAATAAATCTTAGATACAAGCTTTTCCTTCCTTCTCTCATACATAGAAATCAATCACAAAACACTATGACTGGAACCATTACAGAAAAATAACACAGTCGAGCAGAACAGTTACTCAAGTGCATTGCTTACCAAGTGTGCAGGCGTGCATGAAATCCTTGAAAGTAAATTCTCCAAAACTTTTAAGAAGACTTTTGAAAACCTGAATTTGAAGAGGAACATTTCATCAAAGTCAGTCTCAGTAAACTGGTAGCATCAATAACTCTCACTTCCCAAACATTAAAACACACAAATACAAGTAAGATGTAAAATACTCTCTGAAAGTGCCCAAGTAAAAATGTCCCCACAATAAGAGAAACTTTGACCTAGTTTATATCCATCTGTCAAAGATTAGTTGGTGGGTTGTCTAATCATTCCAATGATACTGAGGAAAAATATTTCACAATATAAAACAAGTATATGAAAAAGCAAGTTATGTTTATTGTTCAATAACCTACCTAGTGGTCATTTGGTCTGAATGAATAACAAGAGAATTTGCAGATGAAAATGATTTTTTTACCCCTTAATTTATTAAAAAAAAAAATATAAGAGAGAATCACTTTTCAATTACTACTACTATTAAGTAATAAATGACGTCCTTTACTGCAGCACAGATAAAGAAAAAAATTGTCCTTGTTTCCAAGTCATCATGTCATGCAGAACCAAGACTTTTCTATCCATCACATGTTCATAATAATGAAGAAGCATTACCATACCATAAGACATAACACAAATTCAAACATGATTAATTGTTAGGAAAAACAACCAAAACGTTAAAAAGAAGCAAGTGAAATACTCACTGGTCTGATTGCCAAAAAGTCCTTCTCAATTTGAGACTTTTGATTGATAGTTTCCTGATACACTGAGCTTAGCCGAATCATGTCCAATTCACTTTCACTCCAAAATATCTAGAAAGATTTAACATCAATCATATTGAAGATCGTGGGGATTGCTTTTATCTGACAAGTACATATAAACATTCAAATCAGAACTCATTTATGATTCCTGCACAAAGTTCCTTTAAGCCGTAGTCCTTTTATTTTGGCTAATAGAGGAATGTGGATTTTGTTCCATTAGCCTAGTCTGGTCACTTTTTCTTCTGATTTTTCTCTAGTATTTTGTAGTTCAGAAGAATTTTAAAATAAGCCAGGATTAAACAATTTAAAAAATTAAAGTTGAGAGAAAAGGAAGGACGATGGTTTCTTGGTTTTAGCTGTAAACTGACTTCTGTTCCTCTGGCAATTGCAGAGTTGATTGGATTTATACAAGGTCTAAATTTATGTTGATCGAAGGGATACAGACAAGTGTGTAATTTGTATTACACACGAATTGTGCTGAAGCCCTCTATAGTGAGGCAAGTCACCCTTTCAAGGATATTATTGATGCAACGAGGCTATCGTGTCACACAGGGATTGGTCCATTCTTCCGTTTCATTTACCTAGAGAGTCTTCGTCTACCACTGATTACTTGGTGAAACACCCCCATTCGTTAGAGAGTAGCTTTCATATCCTAGATCAACCACCTTCCAATTTAGAGGGGGAGGTTGATAAAGGAAACTACGTTTTTTGGTTATTACGTCTAGGTTTTTTTGTCGTTTTCAGTTTCTATTCCCAAAAAAAATATTAATAAAAAAGTTGCATAATAAATAGGGAAACCGTTTTCTAATTTTAAGAAGTGGAATAGCCTTTTTAATGTAACACAGCATGCACATTTAATAAATGAGAGCGGCATGGCATCTGATACAAATGCAATTTGCATTCTTTCGGCCTGGTGCAAAAGCTTTAAAATAAATGGACTTTTACACACTTTTAAACTACATATGTACATGTATGAAGAATAGGAAACACTCAAGCGCATATTAAAATATCCTAACAACATTTACTTCTTCCATAATGTTGATTATAGAAAACTACAATTCCAAAATGTATTTTTGGAATATTAAAGCAGCTGATAATCTTGAAGCATCATAAGCTAATAATTTCTTGCCTAATCAGAAATGCAATCACAGTCAATTTCTCTGCAAGGATAGTAGACCGAAAATCAAGTATGAAATTCAAATATCATTTACAATTTCCAATATCTCATGTACTTTGGCAGTGGCACACATTGTACAGTAATATAGTCAAAAGTGCCCTGAACCTCATCTCTATCTGCAATCTGCAACTATTTTCTATAGACTCTCTACATTGTGTGATTGAGAAGGATAAACAATCATTTCATGCTTGAGGTGCATGCATTTATATTCCCTCCGGTCCATAATATATGTTGGTCAGGAAAAAAAAATGTGGTCCAAAATATAAGACATTATCAAGATAATTAATGTGATTTTTTCACTTTCACTCTTATTAAATATAAGAGAGAGGAGAGAGATGAGAGATAATAAAAGTATAACATTAAAGGCAACTTCATCATTTCTTAGGGATAAAATAGGAAAATTTTATGATTTTCGGACACATTTAATGACTAAACTTCTATTTATTGTTATGTAAGAAAAGTTAACCAACTTCTTATATTATGGACCAAAAGGAGTAGTTCTTTTTCCTCCAACTGCTATTAGTGCATCTTCTATGAACTTACAGATGAAAGTCAGAATCATTATTAGCAATGCTCTTCATGATTAAGAGAGCTGATTAGGAATGAAATTAAAATGTGGTCTAAATTAAGGAGATATTATTAGGTCTGGAAAGAGTCAATGGATTTTTTTTTTTTTGGCATCATGCCCTTTAATACTAGTACGAGTAAGAGCTTATTCTAACAGAAAAGGGTAAATAAATAAGAGCTTTAGATAAATTCCAAGAGAGATAAATCTTGAGCTTGAGTCCTTGACTATTCTAATGAAACTTCAATACTCTGAATGTATTATTCGATAGCTAAAGCTCCACGGATAAGCTCCAATGGAGGAATTACAGCAGAAGAACGAAACAGAAATGCTCACGGCACCCACCTAGAGTCACATGGACCCTCCTAAACCTCACTCAGTTTTTCCCATGCCCTCCCCGCCTAGCCTTCCCACACAATATACTCACCTCTTTCCATAACTAACTCGTAGGAATACCCAAAATTACCCTTGACACATAAGAAACACTAGTCATCCGAATTGGGCTTCTTCCTCTGTCTAACATACTTCAATTTCGGCCCGTGTTCAACAATACCCTGCCCATCAAGATGGACCTTATCCTCAAGGTGAAAAGTCAGAAATTGTTGATGAATAACGTCGTAATCTTCCCAAGTACTGTCACAGTCAGATAGATTAACCCACTTAATCAGAAGTTCTATACGACCATCTGTGAGTTTGCGATGCTTCAATACAGATTTAGGATAAACTTGGAGCTCCAGATCAGCAGTTAGTGTAGGCGGAACAGAGTGGGAAATGAGACCTGGAGAAAGTGATTTTTTGAGTTGAGACACATGAAACACCGGGTGGATTTTTGCCTCTGGGGGTAACTGCAACTTATAAGCAACACTGCCAATTCGCTCCAAAACTGAAAAAGGACCATAAAACCGCGGGGTGAGCTTCTCATTAGGGCGGACAGCAAGAGAACGTTGTCTGTACAGCTGGAGCTTAAGATAGACAGTATCACCAACATTAAAGTGGACATCGTGACGTTTCTTATCAGCATATTGCTTCATATATTGTTGGGCCCGCTGTAAATTCTGCTTTAATTCATCCAGAATAGCATTTCGAGCCTGGAGCTGAGTAGTAACAGCATCAACAGGGGAAGCAGATTCCTGGAAACGAAACAATGTAGGAGGATCCTGGCCATATAGAGCACGGAAAGGTGACATGCCAGTTGACCGATTGTAATTGGTATTAAACCAATACTCCACCCAACACAACCATTTAGCCCACGTCTGTGGAGTGTCACTGCAAAAACACCTTAAATATGTTTCCAGGCTCCTGTTAACCACTTCTGTTTGACCATCACTTTGAGGATGGTAACTAGAACTATAATTCAGGGAAGTTCCTGCAGCCTTAAACAAAGCCTTCCAGAAAGTGCTCAAAAAGAGTTTGTCCCTATCAGAAACAATAGAGCGCGGAAAACCATGGAGACGAACCACCTCCTTAACAAACAAGTCAACAACATCACTTGCGGTATAAGGATGATGAAGTGGTAGGAAATGTGCGTACTTTGTGAAATGGTCAACGACCACCAGAATAGTATCATAACGTTGCGATTTAGGGAGTCCAGAAATAAAATCCATAGAGATATCTGTCCACACCTGATCTGGAACAGGAAGGGGTTGGAGCAACCCTGCAAGACTTAATGCGAGATGTTTATTACGTTGACAGGTGTCACAAGCAGCCACATATTTTTGAATATCTCGACACATACCATCCCAGTAAAAAAGAGAAGCAAGCCTCTTGTAGGTCCGAAGATATCCAGAATGACCCCCAATAGGAGAGTCGTGGAACTCACGTAGCAACAGGGGAATTCGTGGCAATGACTTAGGTAAGACTAAGCTGCCTTTGAAAAATAGATGACCACCTTTTAGTGCATAGCCCGGGGTAGCAGGTTGACTAGTAGCTAATTGCTGGATAATTTGAGCCAGACTATCATCTTTTTGAACCTCGGTATCCCAAGTATTCACATCAACTGATTGAGCCATAGTAATGGCATTGAGCCCACATTGTTCATGCTGCCTCGACAAGGCATCAGCAGTGGAATTAGTCCTCCCCGGTTTGTATTGGATCTGGAAAGTATAGCCCATGAGTTTAGACACCCAGCCTTGCTGGGAATCATCAAGAATTCGCTGTTCCAACAAGAATTTCAGAGCTCTTTGGTCTGTCCGTATGATGAATGGTCGGCCCAAAAGATAATAACGCCATTTCCTTACTGCAAAGACAATGGCCATTAATTCTCTCTCATATACTGAACATGTCCGGCGCCTAGCTGAAAGGGAGTGACTAAAGTAAGCAATAGGATGTCCTGACTGCATCAAAACCGCCCCTAACCCAGTACCTGAGGCGTCGGTTTCCACAATAAAAGGCTGTGAAAAATCAAGGAGGGCCAAAACTGGAGTTGAGGACATGGCGTGCTTAAGTTTGTCAAATGCAAGCTGGGCCTCCTCAGTCCAATGAAAAGCATTCTTCTTGAGAAGGTCAGTCAAAGGTGCACCAATTAACTCATAATGGTGAACAAACCGGCGATAATACCCAGTCAAACCCAAAAACCCACGAAGACTCTTCAGATTGGTGGGAGTAGGCCAAGACTGCATGCTTGCTATCTTGGCAGGATCTGCATGAACTCCATCTCCAAAAATAATGTGACCAAGGTACTCAAGCCTAGGCTAGGCAAAAACACACTTCTTAACATTGATCACTAAGAAATGCTGTCGCAGCAGTTGCAGAGTTAAGCTCAAATGCTGAAAATGAGTGCTCTGATCGTCACTGTACACTAAGATGTCATCAAAGAAAACCAAGATGAATTTTTGCAGGTGCTGCCGGAAAACATCATTCATGAGTGATTGAAAGGTAGAAGGGGCATTCTTCAAGCCAAAAGGCATGACCATGTGTGAGTCGGGAGACCTGATTGTATAATTTCTGTATATTTTCTATTCACAGATTGTGGGTACACAGGTTTATATATAATTTACAGGGTAGGAAAAAAGGAAATATAATCAAACCTATAACAGCTATATTCAACGGTAAAGAATCAAGGAATAATGAATCATAAATGCCAAGATAATGAGATAGAATTAGGGAGTAATCAGCGAGCATTATATCTGGGATTTCACACTCCCCCTCAAGTTGGATCATAGATGTCACTCATGTCCAACTTGCATACTAAGTCTTCAAATTTCTCTTTGTGTAATCCTTTGGTGAAGATATCAACTATTTGATTCCAGGTAGGCACATGTATGAGGGTAACCAATCCTCCGTCTAATTTTTCTCGGATAAAATGTCTATCCACCTCAACATGTTTGGTTCTATCATGCTGAACTGGATTATGGGATAGATTTATAGCAGCCATACTGTCAGTATATAATTTCATAGGAAATTCCATGTCCATCTTTAGTTCTTCTAGGACCCTTTTTATCCAGATCAATTCACATATTCCTTGGGCAACTGCCCTGTACTCTGATTCAGCACTACTTCGAGATACTACGTTTTGTTTCTTGCTTCTCCATGTAACCAAATTTCCCCAAACGTAGGTGCAGTAACCAGTTGTGGATCTTCTGTCTCCCTGAGATCCTGCATAGTCTGCATCTGTAAAAATTTCCACACGTTGGTTGCTGTATTTTTTGTACAGTATGCCTTTCCCGGGGTACCCTTCAGATATTTCAAGATCTTGTAGACAGCTTTGAGATGTTTTTCTTTTGGTGCATGTGCATGTTGGCTAGCCACATTGACTGCAAATGCTATATCTGGTCTTGTGTGGGAGAGATAGATTAATTTTCCCACAAGTCTTTGATATCTACCTTTGTCAACATCATCACCTTCGTTTTCTTCCTCTTCTTCATTACTGTCCTCAGTTTCTTTTTTACCATCTGATTCTCCTTTCCTTTTCATTTTTCTTTTTGTGGTGACTTCAATTGGGGTAGAGCTAGGCTTGCAGCCTAGCATCCCAGTTTCTTTAAGTAAGTCTAGTACATACTTTCGTTGGGATATATAAATCCCTTTCTTTGACCGAGCCACTTCCATTCCAAGAAAGTACTTCATTTCTCCCAAATCTTTCACTTGGAATTCTTGTGCCATTGCTGCCTTTATCTTCTCAATTTCTTCCGAATCATCTCCTGTGAGAACTATATCATCTACATAGACACTTAAGATGGTTTTCTTATTGTCTTTATGTTTGAAGAATAGAGTATGATCACTCCGTCCTTGGGTGTAGCCCTCATTTTTAAGAACTTGAGTAAACCTTTCAAACCAAGCTCGTGGCGATTGTTTTAGACCGTACAGTGATTTTTTCAGCTTGCACACCGCTTTTGGTTGCTTGGTTGGAAAACCTGGTGGTGGTGTCATATACACTTCCTCCTTCAAGTCACCATTCAAAAAGGCATTTTTTACGTCTAATTGGTAGATCGGCCAATCTGAATTGGTGGCAAGGGACATCAAAACTCTGACAGTGTTGAGTTTGGCTACTGGAGCAAACGTTTCCGTATAATCTGTCCCGTAGATTTGTGAGAAACCTTTTGCTACAAGTCTTGCCTTGAACTTTTCAATGGTTCCATCAGCTTTGTACTTTATGGTGAAGACCCATTTGCATCCCACAGCTTTCTTTCCTTGTGGTAGGGTGGCCTCTTCCCATGTACCATTTTGCTTTAATGCATTCATCTCTTCTAGGACTGCGTTTCTCCAATCAGGGGATGACAGAGCTTCTTCAATGGTGTTAGGAATTCTTGTTGCATCCAAATTGCTTACAAACGCTCCATATTGTGAAGATAGAGCTTTGTAAGATATGTAGTTTTCAATTGGGTGTTGAGTGCAACTCCTCGGCTTCTTCCTTAGAGCAATTGGGAGATCCAGACTTGGTTCTATGTTATTTGTAGTAGCTAGATCTGGCTCTGTGCTACCTGTATGATCTGCATCATCTACACCAGATTCATTAGTTCCCTTATTGGCAGGATCTGTCAACTGTTCAATCTCTTGGTTCTGTTGGGAGTTTGATGGTCTATGAGAAGATTTCTTTTTTCTATTGTAAACTTTGTTAATGTTTTTGGTTTGATCCTCCCCCTTAGGTTGGCTTTGTCTTTCTTCCTCAGAATTTTGTTGTATGTTTTTGGAGTTTTCTTGATCAGTTGGGAGGATGAGAGGTGGCTCATATTCTAAGTAAGGTTGATTCTTATCAAAATCCTTTTCTAAAGGTTGCAATTCACCCAAATGCTCCCCCTGACTTGTGGTCTTAGGGTAAAAGGAGTCTGATTCGTGAAAGGTAACATCACAGGTGATAAAGAGTTGTTTCTTGATTGGGTCGTAGCACTTATAACCTTTGTGTGAGGCTGAGTAACCCAAAAAAATACACTTGATTGCCCGAGGATCCAATTTACCATGATGGTGAATGTGAACGAAAACAGTGCACCCAAATATTTTTAATGGAAGAGTATTTTGGAGATATGGAACATAGTGAGTGGATTGAAGAACTTCTAAGGGAGTTCTGAATGAAAGGGGTTTACTTGGCATTCTGTTGATGAGGAAGGTGGCAGTGAGGATGGCATCTCCCCAATAGAATTTAGGAACATTGTGTGTGAAAAGGAGGGTGCGTGCTACTTCAAGGATATGTCTATTTTTTCTTTCGACAATACCGTTTTGTTCAGGGCTATAAGGACAAGAGTTTTTGTGGATAATACCGTTTTCTTGAAGAAACTTGTTAAGATTTTTGTTAACGTATTCTGTACCATTATCGGTGTGTAAGACCTTTATGGAAGTTTGGAACTGATTTTTAATCATGTGATAAAAATTTGTAAAAATAGGGTAGACATCCGTTTTGTCTTTTAGTAAATATGTCCAGCAAACACGCGTATGGTCATCAATAAAAGTCATAAACCATTTTTGACAAGTTCGATTGGGGATCCGACTTGGCCCCCAAAGATCACTGTGAATAACTGAAAAAGGAGATGAGGGTTGGTAAATGTTTCGATGGAAAGTAGTACGTTGGTGCTTAGCAACTTCGCAAATATCACAATAAATGTCTGAAATTTCTTTATTCGAAAAATTGGAAGGAAACATTTGAAGCATGTATTGAAAATTTGGATGACCAAGACGCTTATGCCATAACAAAAGATCACTCGTTTTGGAAAAAGACACTTTATTTCCAATGCTTGGTTTTATTGAGGCTTCGTCAAAGTAGTAAAGACCATCAAACTCTTTAGCATAACCAATCGTCTTCCTTGTTGACAGGTCCTGAAATAAACAATATGTGTCATAAAAATCAGCATGGCAATTTTTTGTTTTGGTGAGTTTATGGACAGAAAGCAAGTTGCATTTTAGTTTTGGAACGTGAAGTACTGCATAAAGTGTTATTTGATCTAAGAGACAGATACTACCTATACCAATCACAGGAGATAAAGAAGCATCAGCAATTCTTACTTTAAGTGAGCCATCACAAGGAGTATAGGTAGTAAATAAAGCACGATTATCAGTCATGTGGTCTGAGGCACCAGAATCGATTATCCAGCATCTACTTGAGCACAAGCTTTGAATGGTAGTTAAGGCATATATAAAGTTACCTCTATGGACCACTGTAGCAGTGGGTTGTCCTCGTGCTGGTTGCCCAGAGGGTTGGAGATTGGTGAGTAACTCCGTCAATTTGGAGAATTGTTCGGTTGATATACTATGAGATGTGGAAGGTTTCTCTTCATTTTTCTCAGCAATATATCCACGGCCTTTTCTTCTTTTGGGCTTCCAGTCTGCTGGTTTCCCATGAATATCCCAGCAAGTATCCTTAGTGTGCCCTGTTTTCTTACAATGCTCACACACAAGCTTAGCTTTCTGACCTCTAGGGTCATTTCCACGAGAGACAAGAGCAGAGGATTCAGAAATATTAATTGGTTTATCTAAGATAGGTTGTAGCATAACCTTACGACGGGACTCCTCCCTTCTAACTTCTGCAAATGCCTCACGGACAGAAGGTAGAGGCACACGACTCAAGATTCGTCCTCTCACAGCATCCAAGTCTGAATTGATACCAGCCAGAAACTCAAATAAACGTTCCTTTTCAATTTTCTTTCTGTACTGGGCTGCATCTTCTGAGCACTTCCAGTTTTCTTCATTCTGCAGATCTAATTCCTGCCACAGAGCAGACATGTTTAGGTAGTATTCATTTAAACTACCAGTACCTTGTTTCATCTGCCACAATTTGGTTTTGATTTCAAACACTTGGGAGGTATTTTCTCCATCCGAGTAGGCCTCTCGAACAGCTTCCCAGATCTCCTTGGCAGTTGGGAAAAACATGAAGCTGCGTTTAATACTGGGGGTCATTGAGTTGATTAACCAAGATGCCACCAGTGAGTTTTCAATCTGCCAAACCCGTACAGCCTGTGAATTTGAGTTGGGAGGACACGCAATATCGCCGTTGAGATACCCGAGCTTTCCTCTGCCTTCAACAGCAAGGCGAATGGACTGGGCCCACTCTCTGTAGTTGTCACCGGTGAGCCTCTCAGGTACGATCAGCACTGCGTTCCCTTCAAAGTTCTGATTCGGTGCGACGGGCTTCGAGTTCGTGGAGGTGGAACCATCAGGTTCCGTAGTCGACTTAGTCGACTCATTTACGTTGTTCGGCATTGCGGAATATGGCAGAATAGTTAGATCTCCCCCTCCCGCTCTGATACCATGTGAGTCGGGAGACCTGATTGTATAATTTCTGTATATTTTCTATTCACAGATTGTGGGTACACAGGTTTATATATAATTTACAGGGTAGGAAAAAAGGAAATATAATAAAACCTATAACAGCTATATTCAACGGTAAAGAATCAAGGAATAATGAATCATAAATGCCAAGATAATGAGATAGAATTAGGGAGTAATCAGCGAGCATTATATCTGGGATTTCACACCATGAATTCATAGTGACCATCATGAGTACGAAAGGCTGTCTTCTGTTCTTCGCCCTCTTTCATTCTAATCTGGTGATAACCAGATTTCAAATCCAGTTTAGAAAAAATCTGGGCACCCCCTAATTCATCCAAGAGTTCCTCAATAGCTGGAATAGGAAACTTGTCCTGAATGGTAACCTTATTCAAAGCCCTATAATCAACACAAAATCGCCAACTACCATCTTTCTTTTTAACCAGAAGTACAGGGCTAGAGAAAGGGCTCTTACTAGGACGAATAATTCCTGCTGTGAGCATTTCTTGCACCAATCGCTCAATCTCTGACTTTTGGTAATGTGGGTACCGATACGGACGAATATTTGGCGGGGTGGAGCCTGGCTGTAAATCAATAGTATGATCAGCAGGTCTAGGCGGTGGTAACCTCGATAGAGGTGTTTGAACTTCAAGGAACTCCGCTACTAAGGTCTGAACCTCTCTGTCCATTGAAGTATACGTAAGCTCTGTCATCTTTAGTTCAGTAAATTCCACAAAGAACACCTCATCCTCGGGTTGTGTAGTCCTATAAAAAGAATTGAAAGACATTTGAGTCTTATGCAAAGTCGGATTGCCCTTGAGACAAATCCATTCATCACCCAGATCAATTTTGAGGGTAGAATGCTTCCAGCTAACCAACACCTCTCCAAGCGATGCTAACCAGTCAGCTCCAAGAATGATATCCGACCCTCCCAGCTTAAAGGGGTACAAGGAATGCGTAAGGTGGAGCCCTTGCACAAAGAAGGAAACATCTCGACATACCCCACGGCCCCTCACATTGCGGGAGTCCCCCACTTGAACAGTAAAAGCAAAATGGGAATCCGCCGGTAAAGAGAGGGCAAGAACCAAGTCGTGATGAATGAAACTGTGAGTAGCGCCACAGTCAATGAGGATCAATACGTCCCTGCCATGGAGAGTCCCCATTAGCTTAATCGTTTTACCACCTATGAAGCCTGCCAGAGCATTCAGAGACAAAGACATAAGTTGCCCAGTGTGCTTTTCGGTCTCAAAAAAAAGGTCTGGGTCAAGCTGCTCCCGGTGAGCTGGTTCGAAAGGAGATTCGTCCTCCTCAGTCGGTTCCTCTGACATAATTAGTACTTGCAATTGTTTCTTTTTACAGCGATGACCTGGACGATACTTCTCATCACATTTGAAACACAATCCTAATTCCCTTCGCCGCTCAATTTCCGCATCAGTATACTTCTTCGGAACTGCTTTGGAAGTGTAAGTAACGGGAATCATTGTCTTCTTACTGTCGTCAGCTGATTTGTTTTCTGCAACTCGGGCCGTACTGAGCATAGAGGATGTAGTGGAATTGCTGGAAGTGGTTTAATGACTCAATCGTGTGGACGAAGCTCTCGGCCCCTGAAACCTATCTTCGATCCAGTGCCTAGGCGGCCCGGATGATCGTGGGCTATAATATTGGGCCATCACACCGTTACATTCTTCCAATCGTAGAGCCATATCCATATACGCAGCTAAAGAGCCCAATTTCAGCAATCGCAAGTCTGCCTTAATCTCCGTCTTCAAGCCATTCAAGAATGCCACGATAAGGACTTCTTCATCACAATTTCCCAGCGTAGTAGAAATTGATTCGAAACGTTCAATATAATCTGCAACATGCTTGTCTTGTTGCAAAGCCATCAACATCTCATATGAGTTACCGCATTGCGATGGGTGAAACCGGAGTACTAAGTCACGTTTCAGCTCTAGCCAAGTCGAAACAGGGGCTCTGACCTCCTTCCATTGAAACCAATTAAGTGCACGTCCTTCAAAACACAAAACCGCAGCATCTAATTTCTCAGATTCAGCCACCCGATTGAACTTGAAATAACATTCCACTTTGAAAACCCAACCAAGGGGGTCGTCTCCCGAAAACAGAGGCATATCAAGCCTCCTGTAGTGTGAGCTATCGGTAACTACACTCGCTCCACGGTCCTCGATCTCAATCACCTGAGGTGTACCATTTGTATGATTTGCTGAGTCACCCCCAGTGTCACCACGCTTGCCCGCACGCCATTCACCCAGCAATTCATTCAACAAGGAAGTGACGGTGGCGACGTCGCACTTGACCGTGGTTAAATCGGATTTAATTGTCAACACATCCCCGCTCAAACGCTCTATGGAATGTTCAGCTTGCAGGACTCGAGAATCGACAGCATCCATGCGGGACTCCATACGGGTATTTACCATTCCCCAAGAAGGTACTACTCTAATACCTTTAATGAAACTTCAATACTCTGAATGTATTATTCGATAGCTAAAGCTCCACGGATAAGCTCCAATGGAGGAATTACAGCAGAAGAACGAAACAGAAATGCTCACGGCACCCACCTAGAGTCACACGGACCCTCCTAAACCTCACTCAGTTTTTCCCATGCCCTCCCCGCCTAGCCTTCCCACACAATATACTCACCCCTTTCCATAACTAACTCGTAGGAATACCCAAAATTACCCTTGACACATAAGAAACACTAGTCATCCGAATTGGGCTTCTTCCTCTGTCTAACATACTTCAATTTCGGCCCGTGTTCAACATATTCCCTCCCTGTAATGTTTCTCTCCTCCCTCTACTCACTATCTCATGCTATTTTTCCAGTCTTTTTAGATTTCATCACAAAATTATTGATACATAGGAATTAAGAGATAGGTCCAGTCGACACGGAATGCCATACATTGCGCAGATCTTATTGCTAAGCAGGCTTACTTCATACATGAAGACATGGTTATCTTGGAGCATCCTCCCTGGTAGTGCCAAGCCCAATTGCAGGAGGATTTGATGCAGACTAGTTAGTCTCTTGGGCGTTTTGTAACTGTTGGAGATTTAATCTTGCCATTGTACTCCAAAAAATAAACAGAGAGATAGGTCCAGTAGTGCCAGATATTCACATGGTCCCCTACTTCTGGTCCATTGCATCTTGGATTCCTCCTCAATTCCACTGCATCCTTTTTCCTAACCTTCTCCTTCCAGCTTCCTCTTCTGCCCATATCTGTCTTAAAGATTGGAAGGATACATCACACTGACAAGGGTGCTTGGATTGGTTCCCTTAGTGATTTGTTGGGTGTCTGATCAACGTCCTCTAATGAAGATTCTAATCACAGTAGACTCAGCTTTCTTTCTGGTAAGACTCTAATCACAGTAGACTCAGCTTTCATTCTGGTAGAAGAGCTTCAAATTTGTTCAGACAATCTCATACGGCGATTACTTGCCATGTTCATTACTCCCATATGGATCACATTTCTAGTGACAGACAAAGGCAACCGAAAGAAAGCTCTGATATTGTTATGTGGTAATGTAGAACAGAGAGAGAAATAACCAAAACACGTTGCATATCTTCAGACCCTATTTATATTATGCTAAATTCCTAAACTACCCTTCTTCCCCACAATTCTCCTAATCACCCCTAAATTTCTAGCAACTCCTTAACTATCCCCTAACTCCTATGTATCAATTATGAGAAAGACTAAGAAAAGAGGCAGTCACTCTGTGAGTAGGCAAGAAGAGCAAATTAACTCACCAAGAAAAAGTGCAACATTCTTAGCATGATGCCTTGCAGTTTAGCACAATAAAGATGCTTCAACGATAAAGGAACTCTGCTACAAATACCAAAACAAAGAACAGACACAAAAAGATAGAGCAACTAAAGAAAAGTAAGAACACTTACTGTATTATGCAGCTGTCCTTGCTGAGGAAGACAGCTAATATAAGGGTCCCACTCGGAGTCCTATCACACAGAAATAGATATTACATACAGACGCTGCGAAATTCCTCATTTTTCTACCAAACATAGTGAGGTCAAAAATATTGTCTTTTGAAATATGCAAGAGCAAAGTTCCTGAATTGAGATAAATTTTTATCATACAAATTTGATATTAAGGTTACCCGACCCAGTTTCTGCTCAACTAGAATAACAACAGCAAGTTTTGAAATACATCCAACTTCAGTGCTGATCAAAGATCTGATTTCTGGGAGTAAATTGTCCACAGTCATTTGCTGCAAAATCAATTAGGAACACGATGATGAGCAATTTATCATGATAACAGTGAAATAAAAGGCATGAATTTTAGTAAGATTTAATAAGTGAAGCATACCACAGCATAAGGAACCTGCAAAATGCATTCCCCAGTGTGTATAATCCTAGAGGCAAACAGAGCCCTACATCCACGTAAATTTCAAGGTTACATAAGAAGTCAACATTTGAGAGACAGACCTCATCTAAGGCCTGAAATAAGGAGATAACATATGATATTCCAATGTACAGAAACGTTTTAGAAAGTCTTGAGTGTGTATTATTCTAGAAGCAAAAAGAGAGCATGATGCATAGCACAGATTAAGAGATGATATAGGAAGAGGTAACATTTGAGACACCAATGTATAAAAGCATTTACCACAATCGTTCTTTTTAGGCAATTATTTTATTAATTGAATCCATAATAGCCTATACACACACCATATAAGTACAAGGCTGCATGCACTGATGAGCTATAGCATCCCTATGATAAAACAGCCACACGCACCGCATTGAAACTTGAATTTTATAAACTTGGAATTTTGATTGATGGGATGCCCTTTTTTATTTTTGCCAGATATGAAACGCCTTGAGTTAATCTAACCCTGTTTAACTTCTTTTTTTTTTTTGGCCAAAACCTCATTTAACAATTAAATTTAACTCTAAGGTATTGAAAATATCTAAATTAAATTAAATCACTTAATCAAAATGTTAGTTTTTGCAAATTCTACTTTTAATAACCTTTCTTTTGCTACAATAATATACACATTTACATTAGAAGTGTAGTATTATGTAAGAAAGGGATGGTAGAAGTGTATTCTGTAAGAAGGGATGGTTTTAAAGCGAAATGGGACATTACATCTTTTTTAGTTTTCTGTAAAATGTGCCATGACAGTGTCATCTTCAGAGACAAAGAAGACCAATGTAATTACAGTTTAAAGCATCTAAAAATTAATACATCAAAATAAAATATATAGCAAGTGGCGGTACATCTAGTTTCTGTAAGGGCAGTATCTGATATATCTAAACATTTACAATACACATTCATAGCCAAGACATTTATTGCAAAAGAATAAAATATTAGAACTGGAGCCAGTTACGGGATATAACTTCTTTGACAAAGACAAATACTAATTCAGTTCTTAGTTTACAAAATATGCCTTGAAACTAATATATATTTACATTGTAAAGATTCATTTCTGTTCCACGGTGCAAAGACTCCTACCATCAAAAAAACTAAACCCAAGACAGTAGGAACTCACGTCGGCTTACATTATCTGGCAAGAAGATGAAAGTTCAATAAACAATGACAGCCAGCCAGAAACTAGCATACAGAATTCTTTCTTCTCACAAAATTAGTCCCCGACAGTCAAAAACAATGAAGCAATTTAAATTCCACATTTAAAAACCATCCTAACACAATGAAATCAAATCATTCCCCAAAAAAAAAAAAAGACGAGAAAAAAAAGAAACTGGAGAACCTGCCACATGGAGCTTTCCCAATTGAAAGTGCTGATGAAATCTTAGAGACAGCTTTCCGCTCCAACCATGGCAAGAAACCATCGCAATCACCGTCCAATATGCCAGAAACCTATCACAAAAGAAGCAAAAGAAAAGAAGGTCCACATTGGGAAACTTGAAGGTTCAGTGAAAATAACGGTAGAAGAGAGAAATGGAGATGTGTTCTGAACCTGAGGATGGCTTGAAGAAGAAAGGCTGAGTTGGAAGGAGGAGGAAGGGTGAGGATACCGACGGGCGTTCGAAAGAGAACATAGAGACCACCAAAAGGCTGGAATGCGAAGCCGCAACAGCATGGCAGGGTCAGAGAAGCAATGGCAGATCTACGTGTAAGCTCAATTTTCTAAGAGAGCCTCCATTTATCTTCCAAATTCGAACAGAGTGAAGAAAGCTGATGCTCAATCTCTGTACTTAAATACTGGGGACCAGTGTTATTTTCACTTGGTCCGATTCAAAATGCTACCTCCAGTAATTAATCCTACATCAGTTGTATTGGTTGACTAATTTAAATTTTATTTAGTTATTGTAATAATTAAGTATTGTTAGTTAGTTAATGTAATAATTAAATAGGAAAATTACACACAGGTCCCACAAAAGAGAATTAATTTAGATAAAGTCTCTGGAAATCTCCAAATTCTTCCTAAATCCCTAGGGACCTATGGGTAATAAATTGCAATTGTAAAAAGTCTGTTATGCCCTTATTGATTAAAAAAGAAAAAACAGAGAGAAAGCTTTAGTTTGTGCACTGGTGCTGCATGTATGAAGAAGAGGAGCTTCTGAAAGAAGGAATGGAGGTCTGCGTTGATGCTCCATTATTCCAGGAAAGCTATATTTTTTCTTCATCCTCTTTGTAGGTCTCATCAATAACGAGATTTCTTTTCTTTCGTACACAACCAATCTCAAGTTTAATGTTGGTTTGAAAAGATGATTGGCTGTGGGTGTATGGATATTAAGGATGTGATTTAACTCACTTGAACTATCAAGGAAAGCTCATTTTAGTCATATATGGTTTTAATCATCTTAGGTGTGGTTTTGTTATGTGTGGCTAGGGTTATAAAACAATGCTCTGTTTTTGGGTGAATGATGCTCTGTTTTTTAGTGATTGATGCTGTGTTGCTGATGAAAAAGAATGAAAATGACATATTTTTACTGTTATAACTCCCTGTAATGCGATGGTTAAATGTCTTGTTAATGGGTACATCGAAGGTTGTTAATGTAACTGTATGACTTATTATTAATGAGTAATTGTGACAGGTTGATATGAAGGATGGAAACTTCAAGTGGGAAGCCTTTGTTTTGTTACCTCCATATAGGAGAACAATTTATTGATGGTGTAAAAGGTGACATGCAGTACGTTGGAGGTGGTGTGAGAACAAAAATGATAAAGAAAGGCACATCATATAAAGAATTTAGAACAATGGTAGCATCAATTATGGGAAAAGAAAGCAATGGAAGGGTTATCAAATTCACAGTAACCTTTGATGAGTTTACATTTGTGGACCTTATAGATAAAATGTAAATTTAGTGTAATTTCATTGTACATATATATCAAGTGGTAAATGACATCTGGTTGTAATTTAATTTGATATAATATCATATCCGTATTTTGATGTACTTGTTAATAAGCTGTAATAGACTTGTTATCAGACGCTGTGGAAGTTGTCATTAGCAGTCTAAATTATGTTACTAATATAAAGTGACAATTTCTCCTACTTGCAGTGGTCAGTGATTTCTTAACACATATGATATGATGAAAACGCTGAAAAGAATTGGTTTTGATAAACTGTCAATTAATGCCTGCTGATTACTTGTCATTCACTATTGTCAAGGTTGTTAATACCTGCTGATTACTTGTCATTCACTACCATCAAAGTTGTTCTTTTTTTTGTTTCCTTTTTGCAGAGAGATTATTTCTACCAAGTTCTTTGTAGAGTGAAGCTAGCATTATTTGACAAAAACAACAAAATTGACAAGGAAGTCACATGACTTGAAGATTGGATGCTTGTAGTGGATCATAATTCATAGGAACAACCTGCATAGTGATCAAGTACTGTCTTTGGTATGAGAAAACTCCCAAAGCAAGAGGAAGAAATAAAAAACCAACATATATTGTATTTAGTTTTTTCATTTGACAGTATAATGACAGCTGAATGTAAACATCAAATTTTGTTTTTTCATTTGACAGCATAATGACAGCTGAAAGTAAAGTTCAGATTTTGTTTTTTTATTTGACCATATAATGATAGCTGAATGTTAAGTTATGTTAATATGATTGGCATCATTTCCTAGTTATGAAGTTGTTGTAATGGCATTCATGTGTTTTGATAACCACAAAATTCCTTATTCAAAACCCGAACAATGTCTAGAAATGAAGACTTAATAAAAGTGGATAAACAAATGCTAATCATGATGACATGATAGGTATATATCACAGTTCTCTCTGCCAGATCCATTAACAACCTCAACGGCATTTATTGACAACCTGAAGGGAAGTGCTTAACAACCTTAGCAATGTCCCTGACAATTCACTATATGGGATGCCACGGCTTCTTAAAAAATTATATTATCAGCACATATGATGAACTTAACAATATAATGGGAGGCGTTTTGAAGTCATTAACAGCTTTAAGTAAACCCAGCAAGATTACAGTATATTTTTATTGCAGATATTCATTTACAACCTCAACGGCGATTGTTTACAACCTGGGGAGAAGTGGTTAACAACTTTAGCAGTGCCCCTAACAACTCACTCTATCGGATATCACAGCTTCTAAAAAATTGTATTATCAGCACACATTACGACCTTAACAATATAATGTGAGGCATTTTGAAGTCATTAACAACTGTAACTGAACCCAATAGGATTACAACAAATTTTTATTGTAGAGATTCATTTACAACCTTAATAGCGGCTGTTGACAACATAAGGAGAAGTAGTTAATAACCTCGACAGTGTCCTTGACAACTCACGCTGTGGGATATCACAGCCTCAACATAGCATCAAATTATAACCAAATGATATTATGTTACAACTTTAACTCAAAAATCATGTGTTAAGAAATCATTGAACATTGCAAGTAGGAGAAATTGTCACTTTATATCAGTAACATAATTCAGACTACTAATGACAACCTCCACAATGCCTAATAACAAGTTCATTACAGCCTATTGACAAGTACATCAAAATACAGATATGATATTATATTACATTACAACCAGATGTCATTTACCACTTGATATATCTGTACAATATAACCACATCAAATTTACAACCCATTTAAAAAAGCACACAAGTTACATGTGTGGATAATGATAGACAACTTGAGATGTGGGTTATGATATTTACAAAACAATTATGTCACAAGCATTCACAAAAAGAAATATAAACAAGCCACCAACAAATCTCAACTTGGATTGAAGTTCTGAAAAGTCTTTATAGTGTGGCCTGGCATATGACATCTTCCACAGTGGTAAAGTTTTTTTATTTTGAAATTGAGATTCAATTCTTCTTTTCTTTAGCCTTCCTAGAGGTCTTTTAGTGATTGGTGTGCTTTTCTTTATCATTCTTGTTCTCACACAACCTCTAACGTATTGCATTTCACCTCTACACTATTAATAAATTGTCCCCCTATATGGAGGTAACAGAACAAATGCTTCCCACTTGAAGTTGCCATCTTTCATATCAACCTGTCAGAATCACTTGTTAATAACAAGTCATACAGTTATATTAACAAACTTTGATGTACCCATTAACAAGACATTTAACAATCACATCACATGGCTTATAACAATAAAAACCTCTCATTTTCCTCTGCAACACAACGTCAATTACCGGAAAAACAAAGCATCACCTTATAACCCTAACCACACATAACAAAACCACACCTAAGATGATTAAGACCACATATGATAAAAATGAGCTTCCCTTAATAGTTCAAGTGAGTTCATTTCATTCTTAATACCTACACACCTACAGTAAATCAACTTTTCAAACCAACATTACATTGTCAATGGCTGTGGACGAAGAAGATAATGTTCTTAATGATGACACCTACAAAGAAGATGGGAAAAAAACACAGCTTGCCTGGAATAATGGACACAATGGCATCTGTTATAAACCTCCGTTCCTTCTTTTTTAAGCTTTTTCTTCTCATGCATACAGAGCACCCAACGTATCAGGAGAAGGCATTCCCCTCTTTTTTTTCTTTTTCAATCAATGAGGGCATAACAGACTTTTTACAATTGCAATTTATTACACACAAGTCCCTGAGGACTTAGGAAGAATTTGGGGATTTCCAAGGACTTTATCTGAATTAATTCTCCTCTATAGGACCTATGTGTAATTTTTCCTAATTAAATATTATTTTTCTTAAAATATCTTTACTAATTATATATATTAGCTAAAATTACCAAAAAATTTTAACATATGCAACTACTTCAAAAACTACTTTAAAAAAATGGATTAATATAAAGACCAAATCTAACATAAGTAATATAAGTGCTAGTTTGACATTCAATTTGATCATAAATATAAGAACCTAATTTATTTTGTTTCTCATATTTATTCATTTCTCTTAAAATAGAATAATAGTTCTAAATAATACACATGATTAGTAAGGTATATTAAAAAAGACAACACATATTTATTACAAATAACTAATTAAATTAATCTTATTAATCTACTCAAACAAGCTAACTTACTTTTATATTAAGAACTGGAAGTAGTATAAGCATAGAATCTTTGGGGAAATTGGTTTCTTCATAAGCTCCAATTTAAATTTGTCTTATCATTTAGGAAAAATGACAAATAAAGAAAACTGAAATTAGGATATTCCAATTTAGAAAGCTAAGGATTGGAAATGACAGAGAGAAAAGTTATTTCCAAATTGGAATTTTGAAATTCATTTGGGTCAACAAAAAAGAAGATGACCATTGAGCCACCAATGATTTGTTAACCTTATAATGTAAAAAAAAATATAAGTTGATCCTTTTACTATCCAGCCCATGACAACAATTTATCTAGGAATGACAAGTTTTAATTGAGAAATAATAAGTTTAAATTTGATATCAACAAAGTAACTTTTCTTGATACATAACAGGAAAAACATGCATATTAATTAAAAATGACAATAATTTATTTGAAAATAACAAGTCTAAACTTGATATTAACAATATCTTTTTTCCTGATATATAACAGGAAATAATATGCGCATTAATTAAAAATGACAATAATTTATTTGAGAATGATAAGTCTTGATTGTGAAATGACAAGTTTTGACTGTAACTAGACTAGCTGTGCTTATCACGCACATAAATAGGATTTTCAATATTCATACATAAATGACTGTGAGGGAAAAGATGCATCAAAATAAAGTCAGATATAGTCTTTTGTAGATAATTAAATAAATTTGACACTTGCAAATCATTTAGGGAGGAAAAAAGAAATAACGCAAATTCAAAACAAAAACTATAATCAAACAATTAAGACTTGTTATTTCCTAATTAAAACATGTCATTCCCAAATAAATTGTTATCATTTTTTATTAATGCACCTATTATTTCCTGTTATATATCAGGAAAAAAAATATATTATTAATCTCATGTTTAGGCTTATCATTTCCCAATCAAGACATGTTATTTCCAAATAAATTGTTGATATTTTCAATTAATGTACATGTTATGTCCTGTTATGTATCAGGAAAAATTGTTTTGTTAATATCAAATTTAGACTTGTCATTTCTTAATTAAGACTTATCATTCCTAGATAAATTGTTGTTACAGGTTGGAACCACAGTAAAAGAGTCAATTTATAATTTTTTTTGCATTATAAGGTTGATAAATATTGGTTGCTGAATGGTCATCTTTATTTTTGTTGGTCCAAATGACCAAAGAATAGAGGGATCAAATCCTAACCCCACCACTTTCTTTAAATAATTTCACACATGGCCAAGAAAAATGTCACAAAAAAAAAATTCACATGTAGCCACCACATCGGTGGTCAACGCCGATGATAACTTTCCTGAATTTCAAAGGGTATTTTTGTCGTTTCACAGAATTTTAAAATTCTAATTTGGGAATAACTTTCATCTCTGTCATTTCCAACCCTTAACTTCCCAAATTGGGATATCCTAATTTCAGCCTTCTTTATTTGTCATTTTCCCTATTATTTATTATATTTTTTATTTTTACTTTATATGTCTCACTCATCTCTTTTTTTTTTTCATTTATTCTCTTTCATTTTTTTGTCATTCTTTTTCTCTCACTTATTACTCTTGTGAATACCTAATTTTGTCTGAGTCCCCCAAGAAATATTAAATAAATATTTTTTATTTTTACTTTATATGTCTCACTCATCTCTTTTTTTTTTCATCTATTCTCTTTCATTTTTCCTCCTCGATTTTTTTTAGGAGACTAAGTTTGAGAAATCCACCATATGGCAAATCAAAAAAAAAATAAATAAGAATATCCTTCCTATAATAAATGGCAAATTAGGAAATATGGGGTGAACTCCTTAAAAAAAATTCAAAAAATCAAAATCAAAATTCCTTATTTAAGATGATTGACTCATCAATTTGGAAATATCTTTTAGAGTCGTAATTGTGAAAATTAAAAAAAAACAAGATAAAAATAAAAATCACAATTTGATGATGATTTAATGCTTAAATAAGAAGTTATGTTATGAGTCATAATTGTGGAAAATTAAAAAAAATTAGAAAACCCCAGTTGAGCCTATAAATAGGAGAGTAAGGGTTGAAGAAAGTCAGAATTTTCCAGTAGAAAAAGAGATAAGGTAGAGCTTTTCTATCATTTTATTTCATAACAATAACTTGGATTAAGGAAAGAAAGATGAGGTCTAACTAGAGAAAAATCCATTGTTTATCTTCTTCTTTTTTTCTATTCAAAAAAAGCCTATACTCTTATAGTTATTATCACATTTGTGAGTTTGAACATTAACAGCTAGATGGGTGAATCAAATGTGATTTGAGTTAATTCTCACTACTCCCCTTCTCTTTGATTTATTTAAAATATGCTCTTATTTATTATCCCCACACGTACTCACTCTTATACTTACTTTCTTTCTTCTTTTTTTAATTTTATTTTTGTCCATGTCATTTTGCTAATATATGTATATAGTTTTTCTTTATTATTGGCTTATTATTTAATGTCTTCTTTTTTTAGCCAAGTGATAAGCGAAGCATCGGATATGAATTTTCATTCCTATCTACTATGTTTAACTTGAATTTCATGTTAAATTATTTTTGGGTGTTCTTTCTTTTTATTTTGTAAAGCTCTTCTTTTTTTGAAATCTGTACCATGTGAGGTTTTTAAAACCTCCGTAAGTATATAGATTCATTGGTAAAACGTATGAGACTATGAAAATTTTTGCAGGAATACCAATATGGTTGCGCAAGTTTTCTTTTTTCAATAAAAAGGGAGAAAACAATTTTGGCCTAATGTTTACAAATAAATACTAAAATTAAAAAAAGTCCTTGTTAAATATATTTACATGTTTTTCAAAGCCGTGTGAAGTTTTTAGAACCTTCAAACGTTCGAACAATTATTCTCCCATGTGAGGTTATGAGAACTTTTGCATTGAGGGTAATCCAAAATTTCTTTCAAAAAATATTTCCTAAATAAAAATACAAAAATTCTTTTCACATATGAAAAAATACCAACCCAAAAAAAACTTTTTTAATTGAATTAATAAATATTTTCTAGAAAATACCAATCAAATAGCATGCATTTTTACCCCTAAACTATGTGGGTTTTGATCCCTCTAAAGTGTACATAGACTCTAAATTTTTATCCTAGGTCAAATCCACCTTTTTAAAGAATTTTTTTTGTAATTAAAAAGTTTCTTTTGTTTCTATCTTTATTTTTTTAGGGTAATTAAAACTTGTAGGTTGCCTAACACCTTCCCCACACACAATCGACTCTCAAATCCTATCCAGTTTTCTTGAACCATAATTTTTTTAGATTTTCAAAATTAACCTTTTTAAAATTTTGGTGGCGACTATTGTTTCTTTCTTTTTTATAGGATGACCAGGATTCGAATGCGACAACTCTCTTCATAAATAAAGATGTTTTAAGAAAATAAATTATATTTTCTATATATTTAACAAATTTTAGCCAACTTTTTAAGTTGTGTAACCTACTCCTCTGGTCTTATTTATAATGTAGAGAAAAAAAATTTTATATGAATGTAAAATTTTACCTTTTATTTATTACTATGTTGATTTTGTATTTATAGGATATAATGTATATTAAATAGAAATAAAATTAAAAATTTATTAAATTTTAAATGAAAACTAATAAAATTTAAATTTTTTTCAATCTATAAGAAAATATTAAAAGTGATTTATAAATAATATGGGACGAGTAAGTAACAAGGGTTGGGTCTAGTAGAAGGGGTTAGTCCCTTACAGCGTGACGAACCAAGGTTCGAATCCCCGCTGGGAGAGGTGTCCATATTTAGTACCCAATAGTATCTTGAATAGGATTGTTTCTAATAGAAGGATACTTATGTTTTAGTAATAGTAATAGTAGTACTAGTAGTAGTAATAATAATAATAATAATACGGGACGAGTACATTTTAAATGAGAGAGGGTACATGGTTTCGTTATGCGGGAATATTTATACTGGTTGGATACGACGACCTACGTTCAATCTTTCATTAATCTCAAGATTTTTCTCTTGCCTATGCACTAATCTCCAAGATTAAGCTGTGGGGTCTTGTGGTCCTGGTAAAGCTCGTAGTCTTTGAGTTTCAATAACTCATTGACTTCCCCTTATGTAATGTAAAAATTTAAGCCACTTTATGATTTGGGTCCGTTTGATATAAAGTATTAGAGACAAGGGGTAACAATTATGATTGGAAATTAAAAAAAAATCTATCAAAAGGGAGTTTAATTAGTATGAGCTATTGCGTGTTACTTAAGATTAGACAAATCTATATAAATGAGATTACAAAATATTATTATGGTGTTCCTAATCTCACAACCAATCATTCATGCTAAACATTTTTTAATAGGTTTTCTCAATCTTAATTACAATCGTTACCTTCCATTTTTAATGTTTCATACTAAATAAGATCTAAGATTTCCACAATGTTGAGCCTCTCAAAATCATTTTTCTAACAAAATTTATGTTTCTCAAAATTTATTTTCTAAAATCACTTTTATTACTTTTTTAGGAACTTCGAAAACTAATCCAAACACCTGAAATTTTTTTAAAAAAAAGTGACTTTAAAAAATTGAGAGTATTTGGATGGTTTTTACCATAATCACTTTCATGTGCAAATTCTAAAAAAACATATAAATAATAAATATAAATATGCATGAACATTTTATTATTTACATAATTAATTAAAAAAATTAATCTTTTAGTCCTTTAACTTGTAATATGATTATTATTCAGTATCTTGAATATAACTCAGTACAACTTAGTTTTTAATATTTTCATCATTTTAAAAATTAATCCTTGTCATTAATAATCCATTGTGAGTCATCATGTTGTCAGCTTACGTAGCAAAAGAGTTCAATGAAACTTGCTGTTGTGGCTTCCAAGTAAGCACCCATCCCTGATCCCTCTAGCCCTCCACAACCTCCTGAGAGTCTTTCTCAGTAATAGCCCCTTCATCGGTTCTTTTCCTCCTTCATCTTTTATAGGCTTTGCATGTTGGATCCTCAGTCCGCAGGCTCAGTGAGAGATGTGAGATTGGATGAAAGGTGATTGGTGCTGCTGGTGCAAAGAAAGGTATGCTTGGATGGCATTCTTTGCGGATCATTTCACTGCAGAGGCCTAGATTTTTAGAGGAGGGTCCCAAACAGACTAAAGTGGGCGTGACAGGAATGGACCCAAAAAATTATTACCAAAGACGTGAATGTTTCAAGAGCAGATTGATTGAAAGGAGGGATGAAGCCGTATTGGTTACATCTATTCCAGCTAAGATGGAGGTAGTGGAAATGGTCTGGCTTGGTTAAGTGGGTGGGGATTTGTCTTAAGAGATTATTTTCGTAAGTGAAGTATGACTGCGAAGGCTATAAAGGATGAGGTTGAAGGGGGAAAATAACCCAAGAGATGGTCGTTATTGAGGAAGACGCCCTTGAGGCTGTGGAGACCGGAGAGATAAGAAATGGGCCTAAAGAGAGATCTTATTTGGAAGCCACAACATCAAGTATCTTTGAGCTTTTTTGTCACCTAAGCTGACTGGATGATGACTCACAATGAATTATTGATGACCAAAATTTACTTTTAAAATGGTAAAAATATTAAAAACTAAATTATACTGAGTTATAGTTATATGGGAGAAGAAGCTTTCAAAGGAATTCCCAGAAATCATCAATTCTATCACCATTGAGAGAAAAAGAGATGATAGAAACCATCCTTAACCTTATGAGAGCCTAGTGAATTGCCACTCCAATATAACTTGTCAAAGGAATAATTTAGGATTAATACAATTTTTGGTTCTTCAAGTTTATTCTTATTTTGCTTTTAGTCCCTCAATTTTCTTTTAATTCTAAATATTGATCATTATAATCTAATAAAAATCCGGACCATTTTAGCCTTTGAGAAACTAAAACCAAAATAAAGACAAACTCAAGAGACTAAAGATTATATTAACTCAATAATTTAAAATGAAAATTGGTGTTGCAAGTATGGCATCAACATTTTCTAAAGAATGTAAGGTGCGAAGTAGCGAAGAATTCTATTTAGTGAAATTCCAAGAAAGAGGAACATGCACTAAAAGATTAGCTACAGGATGAGTATTCATCAAGGAAGCATAATCTTGTTATGTATGCCACCCAACAAAAGTGACAAGAAATTTAGTTTGATTAAAGAAATATATTTTTAAACAACATAAATGCCGGCCTACAGGTGGAAAATTAGCAAGTTCGAGTCATGGTGAGAGACATTGTGCTTAAAAGTTATTCCACCACATTAATTAAACTTAAACATGACACTTTCTAAAATTAAACAAATCTTTCTACAATAAGTTAGGTTCACAAACAATGAAAATGAAAATAAAAATAACTTGTGTAAGAGGAGGGAGGAAGAATTGCTCGAAAGCTCAAGAGTAACTTGTCTTGAACTACTAGCCTGGCTTCAAGTGCCTTGTGTAGCTCATGGATGACAAGATTTTTGGGCATGCCATAAACATGTTTGATGAAGATCAAGTCTTCTGAATGTTGGGTTCATAAACATGTCGGGTTTAGACTTTTAAAATTAAGGTTTTATTTAAAAAAACTCTTTAATTATAATTCATAAATTTATTAGCAAATAAAATATCAATTTCTTTTGGTTAATATTGGGGTGGTTAGCACTGGAACTGGCATTGGTATTACTCATTTTGTAACGTTTGGTATAAGGGATTGAGAATAACTAGGGATTGAGCGGTACCACATAAGTGGTAATGTTGCTCATGGGTGTACCCATCTCGGCTATCTTGTACCTATCCTGGTGGTTTAGGGATGAGACAGTCTCGTCTCAACTGAGACAAGGGTCAGGATAATAAAAGGGCTAGTAGGACGGGATGGGACTCGACTCAAAATGACCTTTGAGACGATCCATCCTGGCTCGACCCTTTTATTTTTTGTGTGTTTTATTCATATATTTCTTTGTTTATTTTGTTTCCCCCTTCCTGTTTATTTTCCCCCTTTATTGTGGTCTTTTACTCTCTCTCTCTCTCTCTCTCTCAGTTTCTCAAAAAATTTTACCCTAGAATTGGTCTACCTCTCCTCTTCTCCCTCTCTAGTTCTACCTCAGAGACGGCTGGTGCCTAGTGGCTCCTCTTGCTCGACATCAATTATTAGTTTCAATTTCTATTGTGAGTCGCGTCTGTCCGTAAGTTTATCCTCACCTTTCCATCTAATCATTTCTCTCGCCTCTTCTTCTTACTACAGAAGACGCCGATACTAGGAGAAATCAAAGATGAAGGAACAAAATCGGTGAACAATAGCAATTGTGATAGATAATGATATAGAAATTGAAGGTAAGCACAAATCTGATGGTGACTTCTTACATGTCCATATTGGCAAGCAAAGGTCGAGCAGAGACATGATGGAAGCTAAAAGGCATAGGAGAAAAGAAGAATTAAGGTCATGTAATGGAATTGTTCTTTGGTTTTTCCCATTCCTCTCTAGGTTCTTTGTCTTTCTCTCTTCTCAATCTCTTTATTCCTTCTTTCACTCCTCTTCTTTTATTATTAGATTTTTATTTCTACATCTTACTTGTTTAAATGTTCTTAGGATTATTTTGTAGAGTATTTTGCAAAATCTTAGTATTTGTTGTCATAAAAACGAAATATGATATAATGAATCTCTTGTAAAGTGAAAGTTTATCTTCAATTTGGCTGCTTGGCTTTGTTTTTCCCTGCCCCCCCAAAACATCCCAGTCTATTTGGAATGGGACAAGACACGGGATGGGGGTATCCTAATCCCATCCCTTCCTATGAGTACTCCTAATAAGTAGGATTGCTCAAACCCATCCATCCTTTTGGTATTGATGAAGCTATCTTATGATTGAAAAATTTTGGGACAAAGTTATCCCTATTTATGACAAATTTTAGACAAAAGTACCCTTTTGAGATTTTGTCAAACTTTTTAATTCTTATTTATCTCTATTTCTGCCAAAACTCTCAATTGCTCTCACTTAACCTCTCTAACTGCTTAACTGCCACTATGGCTCACTTTCTTCTCACTGTCATTTCCCTCTCTCAACGTCTTTCTTACCAGACATAAAGACCTCCTATTTAATGATGAGAAGGGATTGGAACCCGATTGATACATGGGAAGAGAACTTGCAAACTAGATCCATCAAATCATTGTAGCCTCCCAAGATCCCACCCTTTCTTTTTCTAATTTAATTATTTTTTATTAGATTTAGGTTATTAAGCTATTCTTTGCACATTTATTTTATTTTAAGGCACCTTCATGATCTTCCTTGAATGGCAGAGGAGGAATCAACTTCATCTCCTACCGTGTTGTGTAAGGAGGGTCTTGATAATGTGAAGGACTACGTTTTGATATGTTCTGTTAGCAGGAATGGTTCTCTAAAGAGTACAAGAAGAAGAGATGAAAAAAAAAGTGATGCACAGTGTCTTCAAGGTGTGAGTAGCACTTTTCTTTAGGCTTAATTCGCCTTTACCTATTCCTATCTTTATAGAGTACAAGTTGGGTTAACCGACGAATTTCCTTCCGGATGCAATAAAAACCTTTGAATATGGATTGCACTTCCAAGATTCAAACGAAAACAATGGCCTTTACAAAGTGATAATTTGACTCTAAAACAATGGCCTTTACAAAGTGATAATTTGACTATCTCTGCATGCACTCAAAGTTAAAGGCAATAGATTTGATCTTTGTGTTTGTGTTGTGTTATATCTAAATGAAGTAATCGTGAGGGGTTTATATAGATCATAAAATGATGGCTTAAAGGGATGCCTTTTAGAGTAATACTTTATTAAACAAAAAGTCACAACTATATATTGATTCATGAATCAACATAATTTAAATAAATAAAATATATTTAATATGTAAGGTCTTTTAGTATTGTAATTTTTTACACAACCCTTCATAGAAATATATTAATTTATATGAAGACACAACTTCTCATATAAATATATTAATTTATATGACAACACAGCCCTTCAAATAAATTTATTAATTTAATAAATTTATATAAGGACATGACTTTTCAAATACATCTCTTCATTTTGAAAATATCCCAACAATCCCCTATCATTTTTAAAATGAACCCAAACTCTTATTACTTTGGAAATCTCATTTTTTAGTAAAGGTATCTCAAAGATTTAAACATTTACCTAAACAGGACATGGTTTCACCCATTTAAAATAATCTGGTAGACTAAGCTTTGAACCAATCATTCCCTATGAACAAGTGTGCATGACTCACGCATAGGATCTCGAGCCACTGTGTGCCACTTAAAATGACATGTTTATGGCCTTGTGTCCATATCCTTTTCATGAAGAGTTTATAGAGTCAAGTCCTTAGATTCCTAGAAACGGCGTCACTCCACTCTTATATAGGTAGACTCTGTCAAGAGTACTGCCATGACTAATGCTCCAGTAAATATATGCTTACACATTCATTAAGAGCCAAATTAAAGCTCAACCTTTCCCTTTTTAAATCTCATGGTTACCAAGTACTTTTCAACATTAGGATGTATAAAAATGCCAAGTACTTGAAATCACTCTAATATCGTACTTTGACCATTGAACTCAAGACTTGATATGATGGTTAAATGTGAGTTGGGTTTTTAATATTAGTGATCAAGGTTTATAAGGCTTCAATCCCATTGCCTTTTGTTTTTTCAACATCATTTCCCTTGCTAGACCTTTCGTCAAAGGATCTGCAAGATCTAATTCATATTTTATATAACTTATAGAGATTACTCCATTCATTATCATATCCTTCACAGAACTATGTCTCAATCCAATATGTCATGACTTCCTATTATAAACTTAGCTATACGCCCTTGAAAGAGTAGACTAATTATCACAATGGACAGATATTGGTGCCATTGGCTTGGGCCATATAGAAATTCCAAGTAACAAGTTTCTAAGCTACTCTGATTCTTTGCTACTTGCAGCTAATGTGATAAACTTAGAATCTATGATAGAGTCTGCAATACAGGTTTGTTTTTTAGATCCCCAAGAAACATTACCCCCACCTAAAGTGAAAACCCATCCACCGGTGGAAGTATGATCCTCTGACTAACTTATCCAACTGGCATTTGTATATTCTTGTAAAATTGAAGGATTACCACTATAGGTCAAACTATAGTTGACTGATCCTTTCAAATACCTTAGTACTCTATCCACTGCATGCCAATGATTCTGACTTGAATTGCTTGTGTATCTATTTAACATTCCTATAGCATATGTTATATATAGTCTTGTACATGTCATAGCATACATCAAACATCCGATTACCTTTGAACAATCATGTTGTCTCACATGACAACTTTTGTTTGGTACTAACTACATACTAGAATCGAATGTAGTAGAAATAGGACAACAATCAAAACAATTAAAATTTTTTAATATTTTCTCAATGTAATGAAATTGGGAAAGACCAAGACAATTGTTATCCCTAATAATCTTGATTCCTAGTATGACATCTTCTTCTCCCATATCTTTTATGTCAAAATTTTCAGACAAGAATTTCTTTGTTTTATTTACTTTATTTAAATCAGTGCAAAAAATTAACATGTCATCTACATACAAACAAATCATGAAATCTTTCCCACCATGAAACTTACTATAAACACATTTGTCAGATTTATTGATTTTATATCTATTTGCTAAAACTACTTCATCAAATTTTTTATGACATTGCTTAAGGGCTTACTTAAGTCCGTAAAGAGATTTAATTAACTTACATACCTTGTGTTCTTGACTAGGACCCACAAATCCTTTTAGTTGTGTCATATATACCTCTTCTTCTAACTCTCCATTAAGAAAAGCTGTTTTAACATTCATTTGATGAATAACAAGATTGTATGTGAAAGCAAGTGCTATTAGCACTTTGATTACAGAAATCCTTGTAGCTAGTGCATATGTTTCAAAATAGCTTATTCCTTCTTTTTGTATAAAGCCCTTAACAACCATCCTAACTTTAAACTTATATATGATCTATCTACTTTTAATTTGTTTTTGAAAATCCATTTATAATTGATGGGTTTAGAGCTAGGTAGGAGGTCTACTAATTTCCAAGTTTTATTTCCCGTTATTGAATTCATTTCATCTTATATGACCTCTTTTCAAAAAGCTGTGTCTTGAGACTTTATAGTCTCCTCAAATGCTTCAAGATTATTTTCTAAATTAAAACAAACTGATGAAAAATTTTTAATTTCTTTTCCTAACCCCTCAACAAGAAACATGAAAAAAAAATCTGAATCATAAGTTTTTGCTTTTCTAGCCCTTTTACTTCTTTTAAGTTCTATTTCTTTTAAATCATCACCACTAGAAACATTCTTCTCTAGGTTTGTTTTCTCATTGGAATAAGAAATGTCATTGGGTTTGAGGATTGAGTTCAACCTTTCTTTTTGAAACATTGCATCCCTTGATTTAATGACTTTATTAACAGGGTATAAATCATTTGATTCAATAACCAAGAACTGATATGCCTTACTATTTTCAACATATCCTAAAAAGATACATTCAACTCCTCTTTCACCCAATTTCTTTCTTTTAGGTTCTGAAACTTTAACTATTGCCTTGCATCCCCAAACCTACAATAATTGAGATTGGGTTTTCTTTTCTTCCATAATTCATCTGAGGTTATTTTGTTCCTTTTATTAGGAACTCTATTTAATATATGACATGTAATTAGCAATGCTTCATCCCAATATCCATTAAATAAACCAGAACAAGATAACATGGCTTTCACCATTTCAACTAAAATCCCCCCTTTTTTTCCTTCCAGCTATGCTATTTTGTTGTGGAGAATAAGAGGCAGTTACTTGATAAATTATCCCAACAGACTCAAAATATTTTGAATCAAAATATTCTCCCCCTATCAATCCTTAAACATTTAATAAAGGTTTTACATTGGAGTTCTACTTCAGTTTTAAAGATCTTAAGTTTGTCTAAGACTTTATCTTTTGAGTGCAATAAATAGATATAACAGTATCTAGTGCAATCATCAATAAAAGTCACAAAATACTTTTTACCACCCAAAGTAGGCCAACCATGCAAATCACAAATATCAGAATGAATCAATTCTAATATTTTAGAACTTCTTTCTACTCTAGCAAAGGGTTTCCTTGTTATTTTTAGTCAACATGCAAGTAGTATAAAAGTCATGATCAATAACAGCCTTTGGAATCAATTTGAGTTTCATCATATCATTTAGTTTGCCAAAATTAACATAACCCAAATGATAATGCCATAAATCATAAGAGTCAACAATACAAGCAGAACTATAAATACTATTATTAACGTTAGCAACATTACATTTAAACATGATGTCACAAAGATAACCCTAGCCCACAAATGTTTCACCTTAGTAAGATTAAACTTGTCTCCCTCAAATACAGACTTAAACCCAAACTTATTAAGTATAGGTATAGAAATTAAATTCCTCCTAACTTTCGGTGCATAATAGACATATCTTAAAATAAGAGTTTTCCCAGAAGTGAATTCAATTTCCATGGTCCCTTTACTATTGACTTGGGCAATTGAAGCATTTCCCATATGAAGTATATCCCTATCTTCCTCTTTTAATATTTTGAAGAAGTTCTTGTTCTTGCATAGATGGCACATGGCACCAAAGTCCACCCACCATGATTCATCATTATCAATCATATGGATCTCAGAAATTACTGCCATGAAATTGTCTTTTTTTGCATATTACTTGTTTTCTTTCTCTTCCTTCTTTTCGAAGAAATAACACTCTTTCTTGAAATGACCACCCTTTCCACAAAACAAGCAATTATCTTTTTTTCTTCTTCTTATTCTTGTAACCATTTTGTGCTTGGCATTTGTCTTTATCCTTCCCTCTTTCCCTTAAGTTCCTATTGGATTGTCCTTCCACCACCATATGCACCTTCTCTTGAGTATTGTCTACTTTTTCATCATCTTGCTTTTTATATTCCTCTTCTAAATGAAGATGATTTTCTAATTGCTCAAGAGAGATATCTTCTTTTTTATGTCTGAAACTCTTTTTGAAGTCTTTCCATAAAGGAGGAAGTTTGTCTATGATTGAAGAGACAATAATGAATTCATTCATATACATTTTATGTAGTATGAAATTATTTAAAATATGTTCAATTTTATACATTTGCTCCATGATAAACTTTCCATCAACCATGTTATAACCATTACAACAAGTGGCAATAAATTTCTTACTTATAGCATCCTCTTGTATGTATCTTATCTCGAGTTTGTCCCAGAGATCCTTTGCAGAAATTGTATCTTGATAAACATCAAAGAGAGCATCACAAAGATCGTTGAGGATATGTCCATTGCAGATATAGTCATCATTTTTGCACTTTTGTCTCTCTTTGAATTCAGCACTGGTTTCATCTTCTTTTTCTTGAGGCTTAGGAGTAGTGAGGACATAGGCCACATTCAAAGTTGTGAGGAGAAATTTCATCTTTCTCTATTATCTCAGAAAGTTGCCTCCTTCAAATATGTTTAACTTTACAAAATTAGTAGTCAACTCCTTCACAAAAAAGTCATTTGTGCTTGCAGGATTAAGTCTAAAGATTGTTGGCTGGAATGATTCTTTGAAGAGTACAAAAAGAAGAGATGAAGAAGAAAGCACTGCACGATATCTTCAAGGCATGAGCAGCACTTTTCTTTAAGCTTAATTCGCCTTCACCTCTTTCTATCTTATAAGGTGCAAGTTGGGTTAACCGGCAAATTTCTTTTCGAATACAATGAAGACTCTTAAATGCGGATTGCACTCTAAGATTCAAGCGAAGACAACAATGGCCTTTACAAACTATCTCTGTGTGCACTCAAAGACAAAGACAATGTGAAAAGACCTCTTCTTAATACAAGATTGTAAAACTACTTTTAAGATGATAACCATAGTAGAAAAAGAATTGAGTTGGAATATTAAAATACTACTATGTTTATAAAGAGTTTCTCTTATTCCGAAAACATCCCAAGAGGCTCAGGATACATAAAACACCCATGAGTTTAACAAGACGTATACCCAGGACTCAGGGCATAGTAACCGCCTACAAGCCCAACATAAATATTCAGCTCACAAAGACTTAGGGCACAAGAAATACAGGGTGCTCAGCGCCACCCATAAGTCATACACATAAGAGTAATACATACAGCAGAGTTTATGGCCTTTAGTCATTCTAACAACACTCCATCAAATACAGTCATCCAACAACCAAACAAAAGAAAGTATATATCAACAAAATCATGGGCCCTAAGATTACATAATATTATATGCCCAAACCAAAAGAGGATCACTAGGCTATACTCACCTATGCCTCTAGTTACTTCCCTTTACACCAAGCCAAACTAGATGGCACTCTTGAAAAGCATTAATGAACAATGATGTGAGACATAAAGTCCCAGTAACCAGGTATTAATTTATGACATATACAAGTAGAATCACAAGTTGGTGAAGTAGTGCTTAAATATAATTTAAGTGATAAATGATGTTTTAATAGATACAATCACATGAAAGGAGTATGTCTCACCATCCACAATACTATTCATACAAAAGTATACATATGCAATAACACAATAAATTATACCCTCCCATCACCATACTCCTCCTTATGACTCTAACAAGGACCTGAGCTTTTTGTGCTGAGTAACCCAACCAAAGGTTACCCACTCACATCAAGTAATAGGACCTCTCCTACACCTACACTTCCCAAAAACGAACTATAATGCAAGAGGTGTCTACTCAAGATCTCGTTCTCAATTCCGGGTCAAGGAAAAGAAAAAACTATAGGGGTCTAACAAAAAAGCCAAACACTATGATCGGTAGTGTAGGCATGCCGCACGAGCTTCAAGAGCAATTATCCTCCAAGTAATAAAATCCCAACCTCCACATATAAACCCCATGTATAGTCATAATATAAATTAAAAATATCATAGTTCTTCAAAATAAGATGATATAATTTTAAACAAAATACAATACATTTTCATTTCATTTAATAACATAATATTAGTATATCAAATTCAGCACCACAAGAAAACATAATTTTTAATAAAACACAATCAGGCATAATTAAATCAACATACTTCCACTTCATTAAAATTTGTCATATGAAAAAATACATACTTTATTCATCGGCATATTTTCACAAATTAATTTGAGAAAATAAAAACATAATAAACACCTTACAATCCAAAGCATGTATATAAAATAAATTAACCCTGGTTACCTCTACTCCAAGCTTAATCTCATAGCTTGAGAAATAAGAACACAAATTACAGACTCCAAATAAATAAGAACACAAGTAAATAACTTAAATTACATAGAATTTTTACTACTACTACTACTACTACGACTACCACCACTACTACTACTACTACGACTACCACTACTACTACTACCACTACCACTACCACTACCACGACTACCACTACTACTACTACCACTACCACTACCACCACTACCACTACTACTACTACCACTACCACTACCACTACCACTACCACTACCACTACCACTACCACTACTACTACTACCACTACTACTACCACGACTACCACTACCACTACCACGACTACCACTACCACTACCACTACTACCACTACCACTACCACTACCACCACCACCACTACCACTACCACCACCACCACTCCACTACCACTACTACCACCACTACCACTACCACTACTACCACCACTACCACTACTACTACCACCACTACCACCACTACCACTACTCTTATACTACTACTACTACTACTACTCCTCTTACTACTGCTACTGCTGCTACTACTACTCTTACTACTGCTGCTGCTGCTGCTGCTCCTGTTGCTGCTGCTGCTGCTGCTCCTACTGCTGCTGCTGCTCCTGCTACTACTACTACGACCACCACCACCACTACCACTACCGCCACCACTACCGCCGCCACTACCGCCACTACCGCCACTACCACTACTACCGCTCCTGCCGCCGCTCCTGCTGCTGCTGCTCCTGCTCTTGCTGCCGCCGCCGCCGCCGCCGCTGCTCCTGCTGCTGCTGCTCCTGCTCACTTCAAATAACATTTTTCTTCCCCCTAAGATAACTCATTTAATATATAAATAAATATTAATTTTATTTAATTGTGTAAAATTTTTAATTTATAACTCAATTTTCCAACTTAAAAAAATTCTTCTAATAATATATCTTTAACCTATTACACATGTTAAATTGATTAAAATCTCAATAATATATTAAATAACATAAATAAATTATTTAAATTAAGTTTGATTGGTAAAAACATTCTATATGTCTTGAATAATATATTTTTCAATTAGAATCTTAGTTTAAAATTTTCAAAAAAATCAATAAATAAATATAAACTGATTAAAATTTTAATAATATATCAAACAGCCCAAATAAATTATTTAACTTAATTTTAGTCAGTATAAATATTATATATATATCATAAATGATAGATTTTTTTTAATAAAATAAATTTAATTTTAAATACTAAGGGTAACAAATGGACAAATTTAAACTGATTAAAATTAACTAATTATTTACCTCTAAATTTCTATAGTCATCTATTATCAAAACTCAATACTTATTATATACCCAAATCATAAAATTTTCTCTAAACATTATAATGATACAACTAATATAAAGCTCTAAATATATAGGAAATATTCATAAAAAATTTAATAAAAAGAAATATATTTATATATCTAAATGATTTCCAAAACTTATATTATCTTTCAAAATACTAATAATTCTTTGCCTCTCTCAATTTCTCTTTCTGTGCCTCTCACTCTCTCTTTTTCTTCTCTGTTGTCACCTCTCTCCTCCATATATCCTTTTAATTGCAAAGGTCCTCTCCCATTTTTCCTTCTTTCATTAATACACCTCCCCCGTTTTTCTTTCTTCATTAATCAACCCCAGCTTTTCCACCGAATTTCAGTGGAAAAGCTGGAGGTGTTTTTTTTTTTGGAATAAAATATTTTTATTTTATAATAATAAAATATTATTATTTTATATTATTTAATTATTTTTTATTTTTTTGAAATAATAATTTTTAAAAATAATATTTAGGATGTTACACAATGAGTTTGATCTTTGTATTTATGTTGTGTTATGTCCAAATAAAGTGATAGTAAGAGGTTTATATAGATTATAAAATAATGAATTGAAGAGATGCATTTTGAAATGATACTTTATTAAACAAAAAATCACAATCATATATTGATTCATGAACCAACGTAATTTAAATAAATCAAATATATTTAATACGTAGGGTCTTTTAGTATTGTAACTTTTTGTATAACCTTTCATATAAATATATTAATTTAATAAAGGCACACGTATCTTCATTTTAAAAATATTCCAACATGCTTTTCACTTTCTGATAGTTGTTTGTGTCGCTGATAAAATGTTGGAGAGAATGTTTCAATCCCTGAAACAAAAATAGAGATGAAAATGGGGAGGAAGAAGTAGAAGAGGAACTCTGCGAAGACGGGGACGACGGGGAGGGGGTGAAATGCGAGAGCTGGGGCTATTTTTTTTTTTAATAATAATGATATTGCTATCTTTTATTAATGTAAACATTCTCTCAAAATATTGATGCCTACCTAACATAATTTTAAAGCTCAAATTCCACTTCCAATTCCCATTCAAATCACATTCTCAATCCATCAAAATCCAATCTTGCGTATCAAAGAGGGCAATATGATTTACTAACCCCAATTCTTAATATAATGGTGGGATCTTGAATAATTAGGATTTTACGACAGAGAAACCATTTTCTATAATTTTATTACTGTTATTTTTTTGGTCACGTAATTATTATATCTTTTTTTGAGAAAATATTTGAATTATGATTTAGAATTTGTGATGGTTTCATCTGTTTGAAATTAATTAAATGCACTTTCTATTTATGTTAAAAACGTATTTGGCAAAAAACAAAAAGATCAGAACGAGTGGTTATAAACTTATAATTGTTAATATTTTAAATCCTAATTTTATATAATACCAATAATGGCCATTTATTAGTTTTCTTTGAAAATACGTGTCCGTTTGGATTAGCGATTGAAAAGGTAATTTATTGTCAATTTGACTTTTAAAAAGATAAAATTAAGTAAATATTAAATTAGATAAATTGAATTGTGTTTGAATTATAATTTAGAAAAATTAGTTTGTAAAAATAAGATTGGTAAAAAATTATTTAGATTATGATTGAATAAAAGTAAGTTTGGTTGTAAAATAATCAAAATAAGTATAAGTTTTAATAAATAATAAAATAAGATTAAAAAAATAATTTCACATAATATAATAAAATTAAAATAATTTAATACGAAGAAGTGAAATTAAATGAGTAAATTAAATTAAGAAGTCAAATTTCTAGCTGGCCTCTACCTCCTTCCCTGTGTTCTGCTCACTGTGAAAAATCAGAAGATGAACAGTGCCTAACCATTCTCGTCGATCACCAGAAAAAGATCCAATCAGTAAACTCTCCCTTTCCAATCAGAAAAAGACGATGATCACTGCTCCCAAAGTAGCCTTAAAAGCACGAATTCATAAGCCATAAGCTGGAGGATTCTACTTCTTCAATCGGGTTTAAAAATCACAGCTTTTGGCCATAAGTAAGATTGAACAAAAGCTGAGCCAAATATCTTACTAAGAAGCCAAAGCCAATCGTACCTATGCCTTTAAAAGCTACTTAATCAGTACTCAAACGCTGATCCAAACGGAGCCATATACGGTCCATCGCCCTGCTGCCCTCAGCCTCCGGATCCATCGTCACAGCGAGAGAAGCGTAAAAGCGATGCCGCATTAGAAATGGTGAAGTACGAAAATGGAAGCTAATTCTTTTTCAATTGTTTAACTTAAGTGCGATTCTTTTCTTTGTTTCCAACCCCTTACTTTAATTATTCTTTGCGGATCGATTTAATAAAGTGGGTTTAGTTTTTCTTTTTGCCAATGATATCAACAAGCAAAGCATCCAAGTTTACTTTCTAAAGATAAAAGCAGCATCTAAATCTAAATTTAGACTTATTTACAATGGAGCTCTTGACATTCGGTTTGCATCTAATTAAGTTATATCATAAAGTTAAATTGAAACAAAAAGAAGATATGTTCAAGTTTAATGTAAATGACACTCGGACAATTATTATTATTTTCTGTTGTAAATATAAAAAGAGCCAGTTCAACGTTTCAATTTACTTTGTTTTTAAAATTCTTAATTTTATTTTTTAAATTATCTTTATTATTACACGTATTAAAAGGAAGTTTTGATCACAGGATAATTCTAATACAAAAAATTAAAATAGTGTTATAAAAAAACAACACTTTTTTTTTTTTTTTACAAACAATGACTTAATTGATTTTGTTAATTTTTGTAATCTAGTTTGTACACATAAGACTTGAACTTGTATTTATTATAAACTTTATAATAATTATATTAAAAAGTTACAATTTAATTAACAAATCACTTACAAAAAATCAAAATGGATTAGAGTATTAGATTTATGATCAAATTTAATCTTTAGTTAACTCTTATATTGGCAATCAGATATAGTAGTATTGTATCAAAATAAATATGAATTGAGTTCAATCACCACAAATTCAAAAGAGGACAAGAAATTGATAAATTTGCAGCTCAAACACTACAAAATTATTTGGTTTGAAAAAAGAGGACAAGAAGTTGATAAATTTGGCGTTCAACACACTCCTGAATATTATTGTATTGGATCTAAATAAGGATGGATTTCATAAAAAAAAATATTTTATATTTATACATATTTGAATCCAAAATAATATTTTTAGTGCTCTAAAATTGCAGATTTTTTTTGGGAACTTAAATAATCATAATATATTGGAGAATACTCCTCTAATCCTATTTATAAAGTAGAGAGAGAATGTTTTTTTGAGCCATATTTATAAGTCACTTCATTAAATTTTCAACATAAATGTACTATTTTGTCCTTCATTTATTATAGTGTAAGTAGTTATTTCTTTTGAAAGGTGTATATATTAAATATGGGTAAAGTTAAAAAATTGTTATATTTTAATGGAAAGTTAATGCATTTTAAAGTTTTTCTTGGTCTGTGTAAAATATACTGGAAGTTTCTTATAAATAGAACTAGAAGAAAACATTAAAAAAAGTTAGGAAAAAAGACAATAAAATACTCTAAAAAATGTGAAAAAAGACAATAAAATACTCTAAAAAATGTTTTAAAAAAATTAGGATGGGTAAATTTTAAAATCCAAAATCAAATCCATTATATTATTTTGAAATTTTAAAATATTGTGAAAATGATATCATCACCCTTGTACTTCCGGTAACTACTTTTGAATAGCTACTGACTATTCTTGTATAGCTACTGATTATTTTTGTTTTTAAAGTTCTAATGATTACTTTTATATATTTGTTAATTATGTAAGAGTAGTAAGTAACTAAATAAGAGCAGTCACTATATCTCCAAGAATACTTAATATATCTTTTGAATTTTTGAAATAAAAGTAGTCAATAGTAAGACTAGAGTAGTTAATAACTAAACAAGAGTAGTCATCAAATTTTGTAGAATGAAAATAACCAATCGTTATATAAGAGTAGTCAATTGCTAAACAAGAATAGTCATCAAGTTCTAAAAACAAATGTAGTTAATAACAAAAAAAGAGTATTTAATACATAAGAAAAAGTTATCACCGGAACTCTGACGACTAATCACTAAAGGTCTGACGACATGCCGTTTGAGCTCTAGTGACCAGCCACAAGAGGATGCGTCGACATTGGAGCTATGGTGGTTAGAAACTAACTAAAGGTGCAGATGACAAATCTTTTTTTAAAAAAAAAACAGTAGTAAAGGGCATTTATGTCATTTTACAAAATTTAAAAACTTCAAAATAATACAAGAAATATGATTTGAGATTTTAAAATTCACCAACACTAATATGTTATTTATCAATTTTTAGGGTATTTTATTATGTTTTTAGAAAGTTATATTTTTTTCCAGCTATATTCTTAGTTATAGTTATAATGCAAGGAACTTTTTTTTTTGCCAGTTAATTATTAAGACTACGATTTAATTTTTAAAGTTTAAAAGCTGAACCTATTATATTAATGATAAATATTAAAATACATAATACATTGACCGCTGATTAGAAAGAGAGAAAATCCAAGGGCGCGCGTTGTTTCATACCTACCGCGCATACCGGATCTCAGAAAAAGAACAAAAGGACAAGGACTAGAATTTAAAAAATAAAAGTTGTATTGGACTATGAGTCGATTTTTTATTTTAATTTAAATAGGGAGTAATAATTAGACAAACGCGTTGCTTGCTCAAAAATACAAGAATTTGAAAAAAGATTACTTTCATTCAAATTTAATGTAAAACTTTAATTCACTTTATTTTTAAATTTATATTAATATTTTGGAAAAATTTTAATTATACATATTAAATTTTTTTTAGTAAATGAGTAATTTTCAATAAAAATAATTAAAATGAACTTTAAAAAAATTAATCAAGAATTTTTATAGATAATTAATTTAATTAAATTTGCTAAATTTTTATAAATTAGTTATATAACTGCCATATTTAAGATGAAAATATAGTTTTTAAATATCGTCATTTTCCATAAATTGTCAAATGTGTGCGTATGATTATTTATATTGATGATAATAATAATACTGATATACCATATTAATTTTATTTTTTAAAATATGTCTAAATTACATTAACTTTTATGACTTTGAAAATTAAGTTTAGAATATGATTTAGCCTTTGAGAAAAATAATAAAATTCTTTTTTGTCAGAGAAAAGTAATAAAATTCAAATTGAGTTTATGGAGATGAATTATGAATAACATAACATTTAAAAAATTCTTAAAATGTAAGTAATTGTGTGGGCAATATAGAATATAAATATTACCATAATACATATATAATTTGTTTTTATCTGATAAAAGTTGATTTTTCCTTTTACCCAGAAAAATAGATTATTCCCCGCCCTAACTGAATGGTCCCAATCCATGCCGATGGTAATTACCGTAAAATTAAATAAATAAAGGCAATATGCATGGGTTTACCTTTTAAAGAAAAAAGATCCTTTCTTTGAATTTAAAGAATAGCTTAATTTTAACTTTACCAAAGTCATAGCTCTAATGAGTTTTGAAATTGAACTCACTTAAATTTTTTATCCTATTAAAAAAAAAAAAAAAGTTTCTTTTCTCCTACCTTGGCCCGCAAGGGGTGGCTGCCAGCTATTGGGTGAAGTTGGAATTTTTTTTTGTCTGCAGGGACAATTTTGTTATTTTAAAAAATTTAATTTCTGAATAGTGGTAGGAATTTCAGTCTCGTGAGCTTTTCCATTCTTTCTAGAGGGATCTATTTGACTTTTTCCAAAGCCAAAATTATGACAACATTTTCAATTTAATCTTTTTGTAAAAACGAAATCGAGGCGGTCCACGTCACATCAGATTCTAGAGATAATGGACACCTGTACACGTGTCAGCTGATGGACGTCATGTCGGTGGAGGAGAATATAGAACAGCAAAGATAAGCATCGGCCCCGGACGGGAAAATGACATTTCAGGACTATGAATATGAATCACTAACTACGATTTTTGTTTTTTACACAATTGGAAGGAAATTACTGCAATAATTCTTAATATAAAATTTAGTTAACCATTTTAAAAAAATTAAAAAAAATAAAAAATTATTTGATGATAATGTATGTTATATAATTTTTTTGAATTATTTATATATATCATCAGATTATACTATTTCTTGTAATAAATATAAAAACTAGTTGAGGATTTTAAATATAAGACATTTAATTTACTTTATCTCTCCTAATTGATTATAAGGTATTTCATTTAAATGTAGTTTCAATGTATATGATTGAGTGAGGATAATTTAGAAAAGTCGATACATGTTTGTTACACATGAATAACTTAACTAATTTTTTTATTTTTCCTAAATTACTTATCTAATTTTTATATTAAGTACTAGATATATTATATCAGTTTTTAAGTTAGAAAGATTATTTTGCAAAAAACGACAACCATAAAATCTTTGAAGTAATTTTTTAAATTTCTTTAAATTAGTCAACTGAATATTATACTAAGGACATGTAAAACAAAATAATTAGGGGTGTGTATAAGTAGAGCTGGGCAGAGCAAAACCTCTGCCTGATACCCAGCCCGAAGGATGAATGAGCTGCAAAATACAGCCCGTTGCCTGGTAAAAGTTCTATCAATTTTGGGCTGGGCTAATATGAGTAGGGCAAGACGGGCTTTCCTTGCCCAAATTTACAACTTGAGTCATGAAATTTAAAATATTACCATATGTTTTAACAAATATCCATGGTTCAAGAATTAAACAACATCCATAATTATTAAAAACAAGACAATAAAAAATTATAGTTAAAACCTTAAAGATCAAATGATTTGCATCAATTTCTACAAACTTGAGAAAAATGACAAAGCATATAAAAAGAATACAAGCTATATTAACATATTCAATTATATTATTAACTTATGGTTTAATATAATTTATAGAGATTTATATATTACATTCAAATTAGTATAATTAGTATCATTTCATGGCATATGAAGTAATATTAACTTGAAAAGGTTAAAAGACAGTTATAATACACAGCAAAATAAGAAAAGTTAAAATATGTGGTAGATTTTAAAAAAAATTAGAACTCTAAAAATGTAAAGTCTAATAATACAAGGGAGTAATGTTTGTTTTTGGGTATTAGAATATAATAAAATAAAATATATTAATATTACACTATATATATTATAATTCTAAAAAAATATTATAATATAAATAATTATATATATATTTCAAACAAGGCCAAATGGGCAGGGCTGCATACCTTGTCTATGGCCCTAACTTGGAATCTAATTATTAAGTTGATTTTGGTCTAAAAATAAAACCTATTTTTCGTATTTATCAATTTTTTTAAATTAACCTTATTGATTTTCTTTCAACAATAATCAAGTAAGAGAGAGAGAAAGGATATTAAAAAAGATAATTATAGTATTTTAAGAAAAATATATCATATTTTTTATGATTAATTAGTTTACCTAATTTTTAAAATCTAATTAAATTGGTTAAATGTATATTCCCCCGACTTGAAACGTCATTTTCCCTTAATGAAATGAGATTCGGCCCCCCTAAAGTCAATAATTAAATCCCGTCCTTATTAAAAAAAAAGGCGAAATAAAATCAAATAATATCTATCTATTAGCAAATTAAACCCTGGCTTTCTCTCTCTAGATTGATTCCTTTTTCTCGCTCCTCCGCGGTCGCCCACTTGTTTATATCTTGTGTTTGGGTCCATGTTCTCATCAACCTCCACTTCCTTTCCTCGAAGTTGCAGAGCTTGACCAAAATTTCCTTTCAGCCTTGTCTTTCCTGCTTGGTAATTCTTTTGCCTTCGTCTGCGGCGCCTTCTCCTTTTTCTTCATCCTCAATCGGGATCGGAAAAATTCCTGATTCTGTTCTTTTGTTTCTTGTAGCCTGTGATTTTAGGTATTTCTTTCCGATAAATAACCATTCATACTAAGCTCTGTCTCCGTTTTTCGCCCTCCTCCTTTGTGTATAGCTTCAGATTTGATTTCCTCTCTTTTGGGTTGTTTTTTCTTGGTATCCACACTGCTGTTATTGGGAACCCTTCTTGTTTTTGTTTTCCTCCTGCGACGGTTTTTATTTGCCACTTAGGTTTTACAATTCTGTGTGGTTTCGTAAGATTTGATGGTGTCCAATGATATCCAGATGTTTTTCTCCTTTTGGTGGTGATTTGTGTCTTCAATTACTTTTTGGTCTCCTTGCTATCGAGGAAAACTTTACTCTTTTCTCAGTCAGTTTGATATCCTCCTTTAATTTGTGATCAGTTTACTCCGCATGCACGGTTTTAAGATTCTTCGATGTATAAGTATTCACTGATCTGGCGGTCTGTTTTAATTGTGTGGTCGTTTAGCTTTGGATCTAATAGATTTTGCTCTCATCCCTGCTCTTAGATTTGTCGGTGCTGTACTTGGCTTGCTCTTATGTTTAATTTGGTTTTGATTTTTCAGTGCTGCGATTTTCTGATATAGCATTTTCTTGTTTTGTGTTTTGCAGGTTCTCGTGACTACCGGTTTGTTATTTGCTTTTTTGGCACTTCGAAGTGTGTCTAACGCTAGAAAATTAATCTAGTTGTCTAGGAGGAGCCTTTAGAAGAAAGATATGTCTACCAACATTATATTCAGTTCAGAATACTAATCTACTTGAAAAGTTGTGTTGAAAGTTCTTTTGCTATTGATTTATGATATTGCCCTGAGAAAGAAGGGTTGTGATATTTTGGCAAGCTTTGGAATCATGCCTATTTCAGGACGTGAAGAGGTGTTTATTTCCTTTCTGATTTACCGCTCACTACGATTAGAGAACCATATCAATTTGTTCTTTTTTGGATATTGATTACTTGATCTTCTATTGACAGACTGGGGTTAAATCCTATGATGGGCAGTTTAGTGGTTTAATTGCAGCTGTGCCTATCAAGAAAAGGAGGTTCCCCTTGATTCCAACAGTTTCACCTTTGTCTGGAGAACAAGGTTCACCCACTGAAGAAACTGAATCACTACAGAAAGAACATTTAAGTACTCCTCAAGGATCAACTGTATCAAATGCCAGTGTTGCAGATGCGCCAATTAAGAAAAGAAGGCTCCCTTCTGTTCAAGCTTCATCTCCTTTGGGAGAACTTCCTTCACCACCAGAAGAAAACAATGCATCGGATACCAATAAAGACCTTGCATTTGAAGAAAAGAATGCAACTTCTGATGTTACAAATGCTAACTTCGCCCAAAGGAATCCCAGTTACGTGAGCCCCAAAATTGAGAAACCAGATCTTGCAAGGCACTCAAGAACTTTGGATGAGGCGGACAGCAAACAGAAGTTGACTGCTAGTGAAATTTATGAAGAGAAATTGGGAGCCCAAGTGAAGAAGGAGAATTCACAACCCTTGTTGGCTGACTTTGCACTTAATATAGGATCCAAGATTACCGAGCAAAGTGTTGAAGAGAAATATAAACAGGAGAGTCGTGCCAGTACTAATTTATCTTTAGGTTTTAAGGAGCACTTATCTCCAGCTGTGACAAGCCTTGATATTGGTGAGGGTTTTCAGAAAACTGAGAAAGCAGAGTCTGTTTCATTGAAATTATCTCTGAGCAAGGAAGAAGGTAGTTCAAAGAGTTTTAATGATGATGCTAAAACTAGTAGGGCAAACTGGGATCTGAATACTACAATGGATGCATGGGAGGAACCTGGAAGTGATGCCACTTCAGGTAAAACATCAACTTCTAGCTCTGGGCTGCAAATAGCTGGCAGTGCACTTGATGCTAATAATGTTATGTGCTTCACTGGGATGGAGCCTACCAGCAAAGCCTCCCAAAAGCACACCGCTACTGAGGATCTAAACAAAACTTTCATGATTTCATCCAGACTGTATGGCCAACAGTATAAATATGTTAACCCTCGTAATCTTTGCATTGCTTCATGTCCTCAGAAATACACTGGAGAACCTTCTAGATTATCCGTTATACAAAAATCAGACTGTGCTATTCCTACTTTGAGCTTGGCAAATGTGTCAGCTTCTGCTGCTGATGGAAACAAAACTAGTGTTAGAACAGTAAAATCAGAGCCCTTAGATGAGAACTCGAAACAGGATTTGAAGGAGGCTAAAACTAGTCCTGTGAGATCATTAGATGGAGTCATTGTCAAGGATGAATTACTTGAGCGTTCCAGTGTTGATTCTGTCAAGACTTCTTCAGAAGGTAGCAATCTTAAGTTACTTGGTCCTAAATTTGTTAAATCTGAACCAGGTCATTCAAATAATCAGGAAAGACCCATGACAATGGAGAGTGTATCGGATCAAATTGGTGCAGGGTTGCTACAGGCATCAGATAACTGTTCTTCCATTGAAAAGCCAGGGACTTTAGAATCAGTGCCATTTTCTGCAGGGGGAGCTTGTCCTCCAGTGGAAGCCATATGTACAGAACAGTTGACCACCAGCGCAAGGATAGTTAACCATTTAGAAAATCATGCTTCTACAGATAAAGCCTCTATTGATGAAGAAGCAGCTCAGGGAGATTGTTCAGGTGACCAGCAGGCTCCTCCAGAAACCGTTGTCACAGCCATGGTTGATAATGCAGTATCAAGTGGTCCTCCCGTAGAGGATTGTGCAAGAAGAAATGAGGAAAATGCAGATGATACTGGGGGATGCAGGTTGAGACTCATGAATGAGGTCCCCTCAGATCCACAGTGCAGTGGCGAAGATGGTGTGAGTGATGATGAAAAGATAACCTTATCAGCTGATATGCTAGAGGATGATTCTTATGGTTATGATTATGAATCGGATGGCACTCATTCTTTAACTGTTGCCATGGATATAGAGCAGCATGGTGAAGAGGATGATGATTATGAAGATGGCGAGGTTCGTGAACCATTAAAGCATTCTGTAGCAGAAAAATCTGTTTGTGAGGTAAGAGAAGTAGAACGTATTGTTTCCGGTAATTGTGATGATGGCAAAGGGATTGAGAAAGAAGTGTCAAGTGGTGATTGTCCCATATCATCTCGCAGAGAAGAAAACGACAATAGAACTGTTACTTGTAGCAAAATTAATTGTGGTAAAGATGGTATTGACAGTGAATCTATCAATATGTCTGATAATGTCACTGACAAAACTGTGTGTCTACAAGAGTCATTGGATGCTGAAAAGCCAACTGTTGGCCCTCAAATAAGGTCGTCGGATCATTCTGAAAGGAATAAAATCCTTAATGCTGCAGAGAGCAAATTATTATTGGACCAAGGCAATAATGGAAGCAATGAAGTAGGTGTTGCTCAGTGTGCAGATGAGGTTGTCAAGAATCTGGACATGGTTAGAAAAACTGACTCAGATTTGCCAAAGATGGAAGTATCTGTAACTATTGATGATGCAAGCAAGGATGTAACTAATGGTGGTAATCAAGGAAGGATTATAAATTTGGCCCAAGCTGCTGGTTCTTTGTCCCCTAAATCCAGCTCCATTCCAGGCAGGGGACTGTCATCACAAGCTGGAAGGGATGTATTACCTGATGAATTCCATCATCAGAAATTACATGGATTAAGGTATATGCTGCATTGATAGTTGAATGTTTTACAAACTCTTTTGTCTTCCTCCTTTTCCTAACACTGTTAATATGTCTGCATTGATAGTTGAATGTTTTACTAACTCTTTTGTCTTCCTCCTTTTCTTAACACTATTAACAGTGGAATACTTTTCCTTAACACTTTCCCTTACCCCTTAACGCTTCTACCTTTCTGTTTTGATTTTCAGAGATGATGTTTATATTGATGGTCCTTGCAAATTTTCAAGGGAAAGGCATCAAGATATTTCACCTAGAAACTCAAGACTAAGTTTTGTGCGTGGTAGAGGGAGGATTAATAGTCGGATTGACACATGGAAGTCTGACCGTGACTTTGCTGGTGAATTTTATAATGGTCCAAGTCATTTTCGTGGTCCTAGGCATAAATTTGTATCTGCTATTCATGATGCCGAATCAGAGTACAATAATGTTCCACATGATAGTTCGTTTGTTGGTAACAATCGGTTAGGTAGGAAGCCCTTGAATGATGAGAGGCAAGTTGGTCGCCATATCACTTTGAGGAGACGGTCTCCAAGGGGTAGAGAGGGAATGCAAATGGGGCAGAGAATTCCTAGAAATATGAGCCCAAGTAGATGTGTTGGAGATGATGGTTCTGAGTTTGTTAATGTGAGGCATGGTGACAAATTTTTGAGACGGTACCCTGATGATACTCTAGACCCTATGTTTTCACGTCCCCAGCCATTTGAGAGAGGAGATGGCCGATTTACGCGGGGAACTAGGAACTTCATTCAGAGAAGGGGTCCTCCTCGAATTCATTCCAAGTCTCCTATCAGATCTAGGAGTCGCTCACCTGGTCCATGGTCATCTCCTCGGAGAAGATCTCCTAGAGGATCACCAGATGGGTACAGTGGACATCCTGAATTGGCCTATCAACGATACAGGGTTGACAGAATGAGATCACCTGATGGTCCCATTTTCTCTGGGGAGAGAAGAGTAGTTAGGAGGCATGTCTCTCCTTCATATATGTCTCGTCCTTCTAATGATACCAGGGATTTTGATTCTGGAAGGGGTCGTGGTCATCCCAGGTCTATCATATCCAACCGGGGTACATCTGGTCGAATTTTGTTTAGAAATAGAAGATTTGATGGTGTAGATCCCCAAGATAGGGCGGATAATGACGAGTACTTTGGAGGTCCTATGCATTCTGGACGACAATTTGAACTAAATGGTGAAGGAAATGGTGATGAGAGGAGAAGATATGAGAGGCGGGGACCAGTTAGATCATTTAGGCCTCCTTATAATGGTAGTGTTGGTGAGAATTTTGATCTTGATGCAGAGGATGGAGCTAGACACTACAGATTTTGTGCACCTGATTCAGAATTCCAAGAACGAAGCAGTGTGAGAGAGAGGGAATTTGACAGGCGCATCAAGAGTAGGCCAGCAAATATGCCACCTAGAAGAACAAGAAATATAGATGAGCAGGAAGCAAATTTCAGGAATAGTGGACAGGAAGTTTGGAGTGATGACGGCTTCGATGATATTTTTAGAGTGAAGAGAAAAAGATTTTAATTCTGTAGCTAGAAAATCTGATGCTTAATGCTGCAGGATAATTAGGTAATCTGTACTGCAAATTTTCGTCTAGAAAATTATATTAGATTATTTTGATTTATAGATATTATCTTATGTTGGAAGACTTCTTGACGTGTCACACTAATTCAACCGAAAGGGCAGAATGGCCTCAGCAGTGGATAAAGTGATGGATGTAGGATTCATAAAAATGTGCAATTGAAAAACCCCCCGAAGCAAAAAAAGGGCCCAAAGAGAGAGAAAAATAGAAGGGTGGAGCCATGTGTGAAATAGAGGCCGCGAGTTGCAGCATTGTAATTCATCTGAACACAAACTAATGCCAGCGAACTGGGGATATAATTTTTCGGTAGTGTCTGCCTCTTTGAGAAGCCTGGCGACTGACATTTTTGGGATATTAGTGAACGATTGTTATTATAATTACGTTGGCAAATTATCTTACCGTATTTCGTCAGTCTGCTCCACTTTGTTGTTAATCCCGAGGGAAAATGCTATTCAATGGCAATTTAGTAATTCCATGCTTTCAGTGACGCGTTGAAGGCGAAACTGTTGTTTTTCCTTTTTTTTTTTTTTCGGTAGGCTCTTAGCTAGCCCATAAGCTATGTTCTGATGGGGCCTACACTGTGAAAATTGGAAACTTGAAAATACCCTACAGGATTTGTGAAAGATTTGTCGAGGAGCTCCTCTTTTCTCTCTGATATCGTCTAGAAAAGCATCGTTCCAAGTGTTTTCTAAACAAGAGTTGGTAAGATAAGTATATTTGCAAGTACTTTCTCAGTCTGGAAGTACATCTTGATTTCGGTGAGTTTTTGCGATCAAATTCACCTAAACTTTTTCTTTTTCTGACAAAAAAAAATCATTCCTAGTTAATGAAATCAGATGTGTTTTTCTGGAAAGCATGCGCATACGCATTGGCGTACTGTTTGTAGCATATTGCTTTGTTTGGCAGAAGAGGCCTAACAAGATGGGCCCTGAAGGTCAGTTTGGTCATTGATTTCCACGAAGTGATTGGATTCAGATCACTGCTTTAACGTCTTTTCTACGTTTTCTTTTGAAATGGTGCGGTCAAGAGGCATAAACTTTTTGGTAGCGTCTTGGTGGCTTCTCCAAGTATCGGATCAAGACCTTGGATACACAAATTTGAGATTCATAAAAAGAAATAATGATGACAATAATAAGGAATCAACTATCAACTGTTAGCCAATGTTTCTAAAATCACTTATATTATGACTTTTTTTTTTTGAAGACTAAAGTCTATGTTTAGTCCTCTAAGTTTACATTAAATTTTTAGTTCCTTAATAATAATACTGGTAAGGCTGCACATGGGTCGGCCAGAGGCCCAGCCCAAAGTATGCGTAGGCTGTATTGTTCAGCTTGCTGTCTAGCCCTGCCATCAAAAGTCCTAACTATTTTTGGGCTGGGTATGGGTGGGTTGGGCAGGACGGGCTTCGTTGCCCAAAAGGTGATGCCCTGCTCATATCATATGGGGAAATTTTTTTTATCCATATCTAAAAATTACATTTTATAATTCTACATTTTGACACATTGAAATCATCTAGAAATAATCCAAATTAAGTCTTAACAAATATCCAATTAAATAACATCCATAATCAATTTAAAACAAGACAACTCTCAATATTATAATTGAGGCCTTGAAATTCAAACGGTTTGCATCGATCCCACAATTTTGAGAAAAAGATGGAACATCTGAAAAAATACGAAAAAAATGATTATAAATTTAATATATTAGCAAGTAATTAATAAAAAAAATGCACTTCTAAATTTTAAAGGATGCATAGATACAGCTAACCAACTTGGGTAGTCATGCTTATAAAATGACTCTTCAATCACCAATAGCCATTAAATTCTCTCCTCCAGGTGTAGCAGCATCTAGGGGAAAATAAAATAAAAAACAATTATGTACCAAATTATGAAATAACATAAATATATACATGAGTTATTGAGGTTTGGGGGGAAAAAGATTACTAGCAAGTTGAAGGACGTTTTCTATCTTGTCAAAATTATCGAATTCGCGAAGCTTGTTAATAAATTCAGATATTGATTGCCCAAGTTGTAGCCAGTTTTGACTACAAATTATTGCTTCTGTCATTTTAGGAGACAAAGAACTCTTATAATGATCAACTACACATCCTCCAGTGCTAAATGTAGACTCAGAAGCCACTATAGAAACTGGCATAGTCAATACATCTCGTGCCATATGAGAGAGAATTTTATATTTTTCTAAATTAGCTTTCCACCATAACAGTATGTCAAACACAGCTGGAGAAAGGATTTCATCTCTCGAGTCTGTTGCTATATATCTATCTAACTCGGTTTGAGGATCTGTTGAGGTTCTTTGTTTCATAGATTCTAACCACTTATGACTTGGATCCTCTTCACCACTACCACCATCATCATCAAAAGAAGGCAATGAAGTTGGACCTACTGTACTTGTAGAGATAGTCCCTGATTCAATAGAAATCCCAACAGAGTACTTAATAAACAATCGATACAAAAAATCTTTGACCCTCTCCATAATTAAACATACTTCAGGATCAATGTAAAGAAGATCAAACATACGATTCACATATGCTAGTTTACATCAAGGATCCAAAATGACAACGACAAATAGCAATGGATTCATATTATCTGCTTGACCCCAATACTTTTCATACTTCACCTGCATGTTAATGCTCATTTCTCTCAAGAAGTTATTAGTATTATTCATGACATTCTTTTGTAGTATTTTCTGAACATGACCATTCTGGCGGATACACTCATTTAATGATACAGAAAGGGAGCTTGAAAATTTCAATGTTATGTCATAAAAGACCTTCAAGAATTTGATGAAAATTCGAGTATTATTCCAATAATCAATAACAGGACCAGAAAAGTTATCTTGGTCATGTCTAATATCATCACGCTTATGCCTAGCTGAACTAGAAGCATCACGCCTAGAGCTTGAAGTGCCTAAGCTGAAGTATGAAATATAGTCATCATCTTTGTCACGCATTCACTCAAATGCTTTTTGAAACTTCATTGCAGCTTCAGCCCAAGTTTTGAATTCCATCGAGTGGATACATCAAGGCAGACAAGGCTCTTGGTGTCTATTTTTTCAGCTTCAGCCCAAGTTTTGAATCTTAGAAAGCATGAAAGGGAAGAATGAACATATCTAATAGCACTTCAAATGGCTTCAAAGCCGTCTTTCACTTCTTTAATACTTTTATTGACCACCAAATTTAAGATGTGTGCACAACACCTTAATTGTAGATAATCACTTTCACAAAGTAAGCCCTTTCAACTCCTCAAACGCCTTTTAAGATATTTCAAAGTTGAGCCATTAGTTGCGGCATTTTCTACAGCTATGATGAATACTTTCTCAATCTTCCAATCCAACAAGCATTGCTCAATGGTCCTCCCTATAGTATCACCTCTATGATTTTCAATCATAACAAAATTTAGAATCCTTTTGTGAAGCTTCCATTCATCATCAATAAAATGTGCTATCAAACATAAGTAGTTAAAATTCTAATTTGATGTCCAACAATCTGTGGTGAAACATACACGTTTTGCACTTTGCTTCAAGAATTTCTTTAATATTTTAACTTCTCCAAGGTATAATTGCCACACATCTCTTCTAATTGTTGTTCTTGAAGGGATTGGAAAGTGAGGTTCAAACTCATTTAACAATTTCCTAAATACAGGCTTATCCACAATTATGAATGGTTGCTCATCACAGATAATAAATTCAGCTAAAGCTCTTATACATCTCTTCTCATCATATACATGTGAAACTAAAGATTTTCCTTGCCCAATTGTCCTACCTAACAACAGAGTTAACATAGATTATTTTTTTATCTGTAGTGTCCTTATGTGGATTCTTTGAACACTTTGAGATATGCTTTAGCAAAGAATTTGTCTCATGGTGGCTTAGACTAGCTTTATAAGTAGTATGACAATACTTACAAGCTGCTAAATGCACTCCATTAGTTTCTTCTATTGGCAATCTCATGAAGTATTCCCACACCTCTGATGTGTGCTTAGGTTCTCATTCCTTTCTCTTTGTACCCCTTCCTTCAACATTTGTTTCTTGTCTCACAGTATTTGTTTGTGTGGGAGTGGGAGTGGGAGTAGGAGAAGGAAGGACAGGATGAGACAGTTGAACATGAAGAGTTGGGCTAGGGTTAAGAGCTTCACTGGCCCTATTAGGATTTGGTGTTTCATAAGGTCCTAGAAGGGTTGGTGTTTGAAAAAGGGTTAAAGCACCTTGAGACATTCCACCAACTGGCTGGGATGGTGATGTAATAGAAGCTTCATCATCCATTAAAGCTGCAAAATTATATAATTCAACAAACCATGTATTAAAGATATATTAGTACAAAATTACTTTCACAATTGAATTAATATGTGATACAATAATACTGATACGAAATACAATTCATAATAGACCATTTAATATAATTGATTCATTTTAGACAACTCGGTCAAATCTATCCATGAAATTCAATTTTCTCTGCCAACATACCATCATAACATGCGCCAATGTTGAACGGCAATCAAGATCAAAGAATTCACTTTAGAGTGCAATCAATTATGGGGGGGAGAATTCAGAAAATGATTGAATAGAAAAACGATGAAACAGAGTGCAATAAACTAAACCCATGATGAAACAGATTGAATTCAGGGTGCAATAAACTAAAATGATCATAGCAAAATTCAGAGTTGCATTTGAGTAAATTCATCACATGAGGATTAGATGAAACATAAAACAACAAAAGGAATTTAAAATTGGTATGCAAATCGGGTGAAGATTGATAATATAACTATGCAAAATTGGTATGCAAAATTGCAAATTGGGCAACTGAAATGGAATTCAAAATTGTAAATAGACAAACCCCAACAGACAAATCAACATGGAAAAATAGGGCAACTAAAATAGAAATGAAGACTGACATGAGATGCGAGAGATAGATTGATGGAGTTGGAGGCTGCCTCCCTGTGAGCTGCCGAATTGGTCGTTGGCTTGCTGCTTCACTAGTCAGTGATCGTTGCTTCGCTGTCGATGGAGGAAGATGAAGACAGATCTGGTAGTTGCTTGCACCTTACTGCTTTGCTGTTGTTGGTCAGAATGAAGACTGGATCAAGTGGCGAGGAGTCGATCTCAGTGAGTTGAGACCATGAGATTGAGGCATGACCGGACTAACTGAGAGGGAGACTGAGACCCAGAGAGAGTCGCCGGGGGGTTGGGGCTGGGAAATGGGACTTAATTTGAAAGAATTAAAAAAATAAAAACTGAAAATATAAATATACTTTTATAATATAATATATATTATTATATTATATATTATATATTATTTCAATATATAATTACAAATATCTCGAGCAGGACTAAACGAGCAAGGCAGGGTACCTTGCTCGTGGCCTAGCCTTGCTTGTGATCAGCCTTGTCTAAAAGTGTCCCTTTTTTGGGCTTCAATTTTTCGGGTTGAGCTGGGCTTTTTTTTTTTTTAAGGGCTCGGGTGGACACACCGAGCTAATGAGCATTGTGAATACCCCTAAATAATACCATTAGTATCATCAACAAAAAAAAAAAAAGCTTTCTCTGCAATTAAATGTTGACAAAGAAGACTTTGAATTTTAATTCTTTAATATAATATTTTCAAATTTCAAATATTTAAATTCGCTGAATCGGTATTTTTTAATAAAACTATTATTGAAACTTAAATTTTAGTCTCTTTTTTAATTTTATAGAATTAATGAAAATTCACATCTAGATATTGATATTTATATGACAATAAAATTTCTTTCTAAATACCAAGCATCTCCTTCTGTTGATTCAAGTAGTGAAGACCGATTGTGGTGTGAGTAGCCAATAGGGGTTTAAAGTTGGAATCCTTCATATATATTAAAAGAAGTATAATTTGAAGAGATTGTGATATGATGATGCTAGTCGGATGAAATCACTTAATTTTTCATTAATAAAAGTATCAATAATGTGATGGTTGCAAAAGCATAAAAACATGGGCAGATTTGAGAGTTTGTGCCATTGATGTGGTTGCAGTAATAGAAACTTAAGAAATGGAACAAGAAATAGTTTTTGAACATTTATTTAATGCTAATCAGAAAGAACTAAAAAGTTGAATAAATATTAATAGATACTTTTTGACATTTATATTTGAACATTTTTAAATAACTCTATAACACACCTCTATATTATATTAAAAACAAAAATTACGGCATACTTTTGTTTGTCTTTAGTTTATTGGCCAATGCCAATGTTCAACATCAATAAGTTTTATCCAGCTCATGAATAATATAGATGAAAACAATATTTGATGTACAGAATAAAATATGAAAATAAACAACGAAGTCTACCACAGTCAACACTTAGTTGGGTTCTTTAAGCATCTAATTAGGGGTTCTATCCCTTGACAGTATGTATAAAAAGGATCCTGTGACACTAAAGTTCCTTTAGAAAGTTTATGGTGCGATAGTGATAGTCACTGCTACCAGTGGTAGATGCCTTATGTTAAAAAAAATGAAATATTAATTGAAAATAAAATGTTGGTTTTATAAATAAAAAATTTAAGAGAAAATATCACTGAATAATGATTATAAAGTTTGCCATAGTGCACTGGTGTTAATTATTCTATGTACATATTAACTCTTGATTGGTAAAAATGTTTGTGGTCGGTTTAGGACATACTAAGTTGGATGCAACTCTTGAGGGATCCTATAACAAGTTAATAAAATGCACTCATGTTTTTTAAAAAAAATATTTGTTTGTTACGATCAGATGTAAAAATGAAAGAATATAGAGTTAATATAATTTTGGTCTCTAAAATTTGATCTCATTTTAATTTTGGTCTCTCAAATTTTAAACTTCTAATTTTAGTCCCTAGAATTTAGTCTGTCTTAGAATATTAGTCCTTAAAGGTATAATGTAACATCCCAGATTTTGGGCATAGAAGTATAAGAATTAGCCTGAAATGAGTAGGCTACTAGACTCCTTGTGGCAGCAGTCCCATAAGTTTCCTAAAAGAATAGAAGGATTCTTAGAGACCAAATTGCAAAGTGAAGAGAAAGAGATTGTGATAAAGTCTCAAGGATTCAAGTAAGAGAATTGAGATATTAAGGGTCAAAGGTTATGCTAAAAGTGAAACCTCAGTGAGAGGATTCCTGAGGCTAAACCTGAGTAGGTACTTGATCGTAAAGTGAAAAATTTCGGACCGAAGGACAGTGATAGAAAGTACTCCTGAAAATCTCAAAAAATTCTAGAAAAATAGGAAATGAGGTTTTGAGGCTTGTATGAGGTTAAGTATCAAAGGCTAGATTGATGAAATTCTCAAGGTTTTGGTTAATTACCAATATTAGCTGAAATTGAATTATTTAAAACATGAGAATGCTTCAGATAATTGGAGAAAAATGAAAAATAATACTTGAGGAATTATCATGGGTTTTAAAAATAATTCTGTCCCCAGAAAGCGAAGAGGTTGGCTTTAATAGAATTTAAAGCCTAATTATATCTTGGGAAAAGTCAAAACAAACCGTTTAGAGGTTGACTTTTGACTTAATAAAAATTAAAAAAATTTCCCGTGATAAAATGATAGTGTCGGTACCCAGAGACATTCTCGGAATTATGGACCAATAGAAAGAATTCAATCAAATTTACTCCAAAATAAATATTATTAAATATTTTAATGGAAGAATAAGGGAACAGTATCACTTCCTCTTTGAAACCATATATATTTTTGTACAATTGGATTCCAAGACATATTAAAAATATTAATACACCTCATTTTTAAATCATGATCATTTATTGATGAATCAAATCTCCCATTGCAATTGATTGTTCTCCCATTGCAATGAGTTGGTTACTTGGCAATCAGGAAAATAAATATAATTCCTTGCACAACGTAACTTTTTACACTCTCTTTGTAATGACAAACTTTTTTGTTGTTAAAACCATAAGGTCGGTCTGTGCTCCAAGATATGAAATTAGGACTAATAATAAGTTCATTCCAATATTTACAAATGATGGAGCATTGAAATAGGTTTTTGGATATCTCGCCTGAGCAGAATTTCTTCAACAACATGGAGGGGAATAAAAGGAATGATGTCATTTGAAGCTGTGACTTTTGCTTGCATGGGAGTGAGTCCGAGAATGGTGATAAGAAGAAGGGGAAATACAGAATAACAATATCAAATGTCAACATATTAGAGTCTGTTTGGGATAACGCTTAAAAATACTTAGAAGCATGTTTTATGCAAGTCAAGACAAAACTTTTCTTATACAAATTTCCTTATATTCTGTAAATCACAACTGAAAAGTAACTTATAAGATATTTCAAACAAATTCATATCAGGCTGATGAGTAGGCGTTGGAATTTGGGCTTGGGTGAAGTCTAGAATTGGGCTATATATAAATATAAATATAAAAATATATATATAGAGTTACTATTAATATTAACGCATATCACTTTGAATTTCAACTGAATGTAAACTGCGGATAACAAGTTATATATATTTTTATTACAAGATAGATATTTTTAGCCAATTGGATAAAATATGATTTAGTATATTTTATCCCTTATTTGTTCATAACATTGACAACGCTATTTCATTTACTTTTTATGACCAAAACATCAACTTTTTTTTCTTCACAAAAATCATATTATATAATTTTCAATTCAAATTTTTTATTTTTAAATAAAATGAGATTGATCAATTTTAGAGTTCGAAGAAACATTTCAAATTAAAATTCAAATTAATTTTAAATATTTTGGTTTAATAAACACATTTATTTTTATGATTGTATAATATTAAAAAAGCAAAATATATGCACCCAACAAATGATTTTTTCCCCCAACATATTATACATATCAAGATAATTTTTAATTATTTTATCAACAATACTTGAATTAGATCACTTCATTGATCTTTGATTAACAAACTAAAATAAATTATTTTAATCACCATTAAATCTTTGAAATGTATGTCTTTTTTGGATTAATTTAAATTAAATAGTGGGTAGGTCAAATAAGGAAAAATTAAACCCTAAGTCCTTGTAGTTACAGTGAGTTTTGAATTAGGTCCTTACACTATTTTTTATTTCTAGGCGCTCCTTATAATTTTAGCTGTTAGTCACATTGATCCTTCCGTCTTTCAAAAGGCCAAAAGATGTAACGACATTAACTTGCTAAAGAGGGTGATGGTTGACTGACCAGCTGTTTCGCTAAAGAGCATCTCGTGGTCTCTCTTGCCAAATACTTCTCAAATCCTTAATATAAGACCTAATTATTAAGTTGGTTTTGGTTCTAAATATAAGATCAATTTCTCATATTTATCAATTTTCTCTAAATTACCCCTATGAATACTTCCTCAACCATAATCAAATAAAAGAGGAAGAGGGGTATTAAGAAAGATAATTATGGTATTTTAGGAAAAACATGTTATATTGCTTATAATTAACTAACTTACTTCACTTTCTTAATCTTATCAAATTAGTTAAATGGGTCTTATATTAAGGACCGAAGGAGTAGATCGCTGATCCCTCCCACCTATTCATTTAAAATAGAGGCTAGTTTACTCTCGTCTTATCTAGTGATAAAATAGGATGTTGAAAAATCAACATATATATTTCAGTTTTCTGAAGTCCCAACATACACGTACCCAAATATTAACAAGTTCAAGCCACAACTATACATTTGCCATTGTAGACTTTTGTATGGAGATAAATGTCTCTTTTTCATTCTTTTGGGATAAAACGAAATAGGAGAAATCCATCTTGGGTGAATTAATAGACCAAAATAAAAATAAAAGTTTCAATTTTCCAATTGACACCATGGCCAAGTTATTACCTAATCAGTGAAGTTTGCATACCAGCTATCAAAAAGTAGAAGTTTTTTCCATTCTATCTCTACCCGTATTGATATGAAAGGTTTATAAACAAAATAACAGCAAAAAATAAAGGAGACAGATAAATGTTAATCAAAATCTTTAACCCATATGCAGTACAAAAATTCTGGTCTCCAATAACTTAACAGCACTATCAAGGTATTGGTCTCTGTAGACTACATGTATCTCATAACATTCAACTATAATAATGCCAAGCTACAACTCTGTGTGTCCCGGTTTTTGGGGTCAAAAACAGAGCAAATAAAACAACATTCTGGCATAATCTTTTTTAACAGATTACAAAAAGTAGAGGTAAAAATATTAAGTTTTCACTTTAATATATTCATTGTGAATATTGGTTTTGCATTTTTGATTGCCTTGCAATGTTAAAATCTTTTTCACCTCACAAAAGCAATCAGAGTCATCCTCTTGTTTGCCACCATTGATTTGGATACAAACCACCTCCTTGCCCATGACGCCCCATATCCAACACACATAGGATCAAATTTTTGGAATTTAGTGTGTTGATCATTTCTCATGCGCATATGTTACTCCTTCCACTGACACGTGTTACACCTCTCTTTAATATTCATTATAAGTCAATTGAAACTATTATAAATCATTTTGTAACATTTCTGGATGAGAAATTTTAAATTTTAGGATTTCACTATTCATCATGTCCGTACACTGTTCATATGAAAATAAGCTAACTTTAAAAATTCATAACTAATTTTAGAGAAATCAAAACGAGGTGGTTCTAATTTTCACACGAAGCTTGCTAAGAGTTCTATGAAGAAAAAATAATCATTAGGTCCAATTCCATCCAGAATAATTCCAGAAAATTCGTCAAAATGTACTGTTTATTTGGAAATTTTTGAATTTCCAGTATTTTTATCCAACTTTGAAAGGGCATAACTCTTAGCACACAACTCCAAATTTAATGAATTATCACTTGTTTCAAAGCTAAAAATGAGATCTGTTTGCTTGTAAAATTTCATGTCCAAACTCCAACAATTAATTATTATTTTATGTGCCACAAGTTTGACACATTTTAGGAAATTTCTATCCCCTAATTACCATTTTCTTGATTTATTTCCCCTTTTTCCTTCAACCACAATCCTTCCACAATGCCTCAAGCATAATTCCAACATTGAAACATGAAATAGAAATATAAATTATATCAAAATGTCATCCATAACTTATTACAAAATCCATGTAAGGTTCATTATACATTGCAAAAATTTCTAACATAACATAATATTCATAAAGTCATTTCATGCCAAGGCCAATTCTTTCCCTTGCCCCATGCTTGGTCCACTTCCTAATTAGGGCATAAAATAACGTAGGAGGAATGAGATTTCAAAAAAATCTCAGTAGCATATGAATTATAATTATCATGTAAATAAATGCAAGTTTAATTGTGAAGTGTCGTGCAATCCAAATCATTTCCAACTCATAGGAATTCATACCACATATCATGCAAGGAGAGGAACATTATGTTATCTACATTGACATACCACAAAGCATTTGGCCAAAGCATAACCAATGTCAATCAAACAATCAAGGTCACTACAAAGTTCTTCCAATCCAAGCAATAACAATCACAAAAAACAAGCAAGATAAATAATCAAATTATAATTCAAAGCTACCTCTGCAAAGCTTGTCCAATTAATTCCTCCAAGGAGCAATGCTTCTCCTTAATTCCTCTTCTCAATGCCTATTAAACCAAGCATAATCATATGCCATATTAATCACAAGATAACTTAGTTCCAACACTTTAACATTACTTAACAATTTTCCCCATTTTTTCTTTGATTTTTAACAAATTGATTCCTTCTTTAGAATCAATTACCTCATGACTCAATCCTATACAATATTTCATGAGGAATCCAATGGTGCAATCATATTTTTGAAAATCATACTCCTTTCCCATGAACCTGGTTTGGCCAAATAGGGGTCCTTAATTTTTTAAAAATTCTATTTTTGATTCCAATGATTTTAAACACTTTCCAACAACATATCCCTACACAAAAACATGTTTTAAAGCCATTGGAATAATCAAATCAAGCAAAATCCAATTGGTTCTGCATGAACAGTGCTGGATGAAAATTCTCCCTTTAAACCCTAACTTTGATTTCATCCAAAAATCAATCCATACACCACTTAATCTTTCTTATTCCACTTGATTATTAAGGTTTCTATCCTTCTCTAAGCATCACACATCTCAACCGAATTTTTCAGATTTTTCCAGCATTTTCCCAAGCAAAAATCCTTGTTCAATCAATGTAAAACTTAGGGATATTGATGCTTAGACATACCTTAGTGTTTCCTTGAAGCAAGTTGGATGATTCCTTGCCTAAAACTCCTCAAGAATTTCGTGCAACAGGGCTTGATTAACAGTGACAGAGTTTCCCCTTATTTTTCCTAATTTTCTAATATTTTCTTTGTATTTTCAAGGGGTATTTATAGATCAAAAATTCTGCCACTTCCCCCCCTAATTAGCACTCCCAAATGACAGATAAGAAGGTGTGTTGGCATCCATCAAGTGCCTCAAACCTTCAGATCTCACAATGTGGCATTTTTCTAGACTTTTCCACACAAATATCCTTTAATTTTGCATTTTATTTAATAAAAATGGTGGAATCTGAAAATTGCACAAAATTGAGCCTTTAATGGATCCATTTTGGGCCCCAAAAATTGTTTGAGCTGGCCCAAAAATATGGCCCACAAACCAAATCATTATCCCAACCCAATTTGAAACTTTATCGGTTACTATTCACTAGTAACATTTTATAATTTTTTCAGATCTCCAAAAATTCATTTCTATCCATAATAATTCACCTTTTAATATGATAATATGATATAAAAAATTTTAGGATTTTTTGCCACCTATAGGTATTTATTTTGAATTTTCTTTGATTAGGCCTTTATCGGTAGTTCTGAGGAAAAATAAATTTCCTAAAATTAATTTCTAAGCTTTCAAGGCCTAAAAATAATTTTATAAATTAAAATAAATATTTAAATGAATTTTTCATCAATCTCCCCAAATTTATTGGGGCCTCTAACTCATTAAAATAATTATTTTCCTTCATTTCCCCAATAATTTCCCGAAAAACCTCCGTTTACGGAAAATTTCGTAATAATTCATTTTCACCAAAATTCCACCTTTCAGGCTTCAACTAAGTTTTCAAAACCTCTACTCTACACTTTTCCTATTTTTCAGAGATTTTCTGGAATTTTTCTCAAAATTTCCTATTTTGTCATTTCTAGGCCGATAATTACGGAAATGCCAGTCTGGACCTTTTTGAGGTTTCATAGAAAAAATTGTTTCATCTCCTCGTCTAGTTTGTACATGGACCATCATCCCAATTTTTGATTCATTTATTGCCAGATGCAAATTTTTGGGATGTGACAACATGCATGTATGATGAGAAAGACATGAGATCATTGAAGGATCGAGTTGCTAGGCATGAGGAGAGTGAAGTAGCCTCTGTCTCAAATGAACTGGTGGGAGAGGTTAGTGATGTATGTGGTAGGGGTGTTCATCAAACCCGTTAGCCCGGTATGCCCGCCCGAGCCCGCAAGAAAATGGCCCTGCCCAGCCCGGAAAAAAATAGCCCAAAGAAAAATGGGCATTTTTGGGCTGGGCATATTATGGGCAGGGCAGGGCTGCGGGTATGGTATGCTGCCCTGCCCATTTGGCCCTGCCCGTGATATATATATTTATAATTCTTTTTTTTTGCCAAAAATACTTATAATAATATATAATATATAATAATATATATTATTCTTCCCTTTTTTATTTGCCATAAATACATTTAGTGGTATGCGTAATTCTTCCTTCTTAGTATCTTTTTAATTTTTTTTAATTTGGTTTAGTATCTTTTAGTTTGTTTTTATTGTTGGTTGTCTTACAAAGATGCAAAAGCAAGCTCACTTTAGTGTTATATTAAAAGATATATCAATTTAAGACAAAGCAAAATTATTGATTTGTTGAATTTATTGTTTATTCAAGTATTTATTTCTTTATAATTGTTATAAGATACCTTTACTTTAACTAAAAAAATTTTCACCAAGGTATCACTATTTGGGCTTGGAAGCCCGCCCTGCCCAACCCGTTATTGCCCAGCCCGAAAATGGTTAGGGCTTCTATGGGCAGGGCAGGGCAGCGGGCCGCAAAATGCAGCCCGCTCATTTTTCGGGCTGGGCATCGGGCAGGGAGCATGCCCTGCCCAGCCCTGCCCATGAACACCCCTAGTATGTGGTGAGAGAGACAAGGAGATGCTCTTTAGTGAAGACCTAGATGTTCTTGTTTGTGGAGTATGCCCTTATTTTTAAGTCAATGAATGCCCCACCTCAGCAAGTTAACGTGTTTATGTCTTTTTAACCTTTTTGAAGATGGAAGAATCAACGTGACTAAAGGCTGAAATTAGAAGAAGTGCTTAAAAAGGAAAAATAGTGTAAGGACCTAATTCAAAATTCACTATGATTATAAGGCCCTAGGGTTTAATTTTCCCTGTAAAAAATTTAATAAAGAAGTTATAATGTTAAGAATGAACTTGTAAATTAAACTATTCATGATATGGAATTCAAAACTTTAATTAAAGAATTATAATAAGTTAACAGGAGACCATCATTAATATTTTCATTTTGTATATAATCATCACTTATAAGCATACTTTGGTATATAGTAAATAAATATTAAATTGTTTAAAAAATTGAGATATTAAAACCGAACGGTTTGCTCAATAATTAATCAAGAAAAAATTTCAGGAAAATGATAGTTGAATTTTAACAATCAGAATTTTATCTAAATTTCAAAAATTTCAAATCAATCATAATGATTAAATTAAAATTTTAAAATGCTGGTAAATCTACAATGTTACCTTTTTTTTATATAAGCTAGAAATTTTATTTTATTTTCTGATCAAAAATTCAAAATGATTTAATATATTATTGTAAAAGATGTGAATCTAATTAATACTAACAGTATGTTCAGTAATATTCTGTAATGATATGGTTTTAATCTTGGTCTTCTTAATTATCTTCTTACTTGAATAAAAGCTCACTATTCATTACGACGACACTTACCCTATGTTTGGTAAGAGTTTTGTAGAGAAAAGGAGAGGAGGAAAATTTTTAATAAGCTCGATTTAAAAAATTAAAAAAGTAAAGATTATAAAATTTTAATAAAGAGAATATGTAAAATAAAGAGCCCACTTCATGGATTATATTGTTTAAATCAAGCTCATTAAACAATTTCCTTTCCTCCTTTCCCCTCCAATTCCCTCATGCCAAATAGATCCTTAAAAAATTAAATACAATATCGCGTAGCCTAAACAAATTGATATAAACAAAGTTAAATCTAGTTAATTTAATTGGGAAAATTCTAATTAAATCCATTTGAAATAGAAAAATCCTAATTTAAGCCTACATTTTAAACAAATTCTTAATTAGGCCAAGAGGTTTAATTGGAGATTTCTAAATGTTGCTAAAAGACCAAAATGCCCTTCGTAATTAAAAAGCCTAATTTTAGTTTTAATTCTTTTAATTGAATTTAACTAACATGTTTTTTCTTTAAATATTATGATATGAAAATTTGGCCAAAAACATTATCATATATAAAAAAAAGAAAAATCATGATTATGGCCAATAAAAAATAATTGAAAAGTCAAGATAAAAAATGTATAATTTCTAAATATCCATAGAATTACAAAAATATGGGAACCAATAAAAATTTTACGATTTCAAATGTCAAAGATTAACACGATCAAAGATTTTTTTTTGTGTGAGAAAAAATCAAATTAAAGATTCACCAAATTCTTGAATATCTATCGAAATTAATTTTACCATTTCACAAATTACATTGAGACTCATCAATTCATCTTCAATTTTTCAGTCTCTAAGATTTATTCAATATCAAATTTCTATTATATAAAAATAACTAAAAGCCCATAAATTCTAGAGTTGACATAACATTCACAAGTATGAAACACAACTTTGACATAAAATCTAAGAAAGATCACGTCCTCATTGATAAATCTACTAGAATAATTAAAACTAAAATTCGGCTTACACCTACATTCAATTTTTCTTTTTGATTACAAAAAGGCATTTTGGTCTTTTAGCAACATTTGAAAATCCCTAATTAGGCCTAGGAATTTGTTAAAAGTATAAACCTTAATTGGAATTTCATTATTTCAGATGGATTTAATTGGGATTTTCCCAATTTAATTTCCTATCATATCACATCAGATGCTCCCCTCGTTTAATTTGGTCCTTTAATTTAAAAAAAACATATTTTTAGTCATTTAATCCTGAAATCTTTAGTTTTAATGATTTTTTGTAATAATCATGGTTGCATTGAAAATTATAAACTTAGTGATTGAGAAAGTTTTATTAACGTTCAAAATATCAATATCATCATTTTTAATTTGCTAGCAATTTTAAAGTTAAAAGAATAAAAATATACTTTTTTTTAAGTTAAGAAACCAAATTAAAGTTTTATATAAAGTTTTAAAACTAAAATTATACTTTAGCTAAACAGTTAAAAAGAATATGCTATGTTTTTTTCTTTTAAGTATCAGATTCACTAAAGCAATATAGCCTTATTTGAAATCCTATATTATAGACTTCTGATATCAGTGACATTTTTTTAATTAGCTAATATAGAAGAACTTATAAACAACATAATCAAAATAATAGATGACAAGTAAAATAAATACGTAAAATAAAATAAAAAACATATCGTGACAGAACGCTCTTGACCCATATGTCTCATCTCATCTTAAGATAATTTTGTCTCATCCCGTTTTTATCTTGTCTCGAAAATTTTTAGAATGGGAATGAGACGGATAGAACGGAGTTGAACACTCTAAGTAAAAATCTCACGATAACATCAATGTGTGTGTATATAACAATTTAACAACAAATTATTAAATTGTAAAAATTATATACTTGTCATGCAAAATCTGACGACGAAGCATAATGATAATAAACCTAATTTTTTTAATCAAATTCTTACGATACAATTCTAAAAGTGTAAAACTTGGCCCCAAAAAAACCCCAAAATTAAAAAAAAAGGATGGAATTTAAAGATACCTATGTAATTACATTGATGTAAATGTATCTTATTAATTGACTGACTTAATTGCTACTTAACTGATCTGCCACGCCACACATATTCAGCACGGTGTTGTCTGCACCGGAACGACCCTGGATGGTTGGTCGGCGAGCAAGCGCAATACTTCTTGACTGAACTACTCCTCTCATCGGAAGCCTCCCCCGCCGCCACCGGCCTCCGTGATGGCTGCAACACAACCCCTCTTCCATGATCATTATTGCTCGCAAGAAAAGACCCTGGTGGTTGACACATTCTTCTTCGTCTCCTTCAATTAATGGGTATATCTATGGCGCGCTTTCTGGAATAAAAGTCTGAAAAAGAAAGAAGAAAAGAATATGAGATTAATTCTGTAATAATAAGAAGATGATGATGATCAGAATGATGAAGAAGGAGGGAAAACGTAGTGGGGAAGAAAAGAAAAGACTTTTGATGTTTGGAATGAAAACGCTTGCTTAGATGAAGATTCTCCACTTTGTGTATAAGAAAGTCTCTGTGATGAAAAGAAACCAAACAATAAAAATATTCTCTAAATTCTATTCGAGATTTAATTATTTATAGACAATGAAAGTTGTTAAAACGAAATAAATCTATAAATATATGGAAAGAGATTCGCCGGATAAATAATTTATTTGAAATGATTCTCTTATAAGATAAATGTCAATTACTTACTCATAGGATTTTACTTGAAATAATTTTTAAATTTTATTGGCTCACGAAAATATACATTTTATTTAAAGTTAAATTGGTAAAGTTGTCGTATTTATCTTTTTACTTTTTGAATGCCAATAGAAGTTAAACAAAATTTAGAACTATTTGTTTAAACTTTAAAAATTTAAGTAATTTTTAGTGATTAGGATCCTCTTATAATCCTCTTTAAAATTTTACAGTTTTAAATTTATTTATTTATATTTTAATAATGTTATAATAATATTTTATTAGATGTTATGGGTGAAGAATAAAACCTAGAGAGAGGCCGAGAGAGAGATGACTTGAAGGTGTCTGAATCAAGTTTTAGATTGTATGAAATATCATTTTGATGAATATATATGTAGTTAATGAGGGATAATTGGAATCTATCTAAGATTATCTTTTGAATAAATAATTTTAGTTGGATTTAGATTTATCATGTTATTTCCTATTACTAAAGTTTCCTATTTTTATTGTTTACTTTGCTTGAAACTAAAGTTAAGTTTAGATTGGTGGTATCTTTATAAATAGAATTTTGATTGTTATTATCATTATTTTTTTTACCAGTGATTATTATCATTACAAATTTTTGCCTTTTTATGAATTGAATTATATTTTACTAAAAAAAGTTGAATAACATTAGATATTATGAATTATCTAGGGTAAAGATCCACCTAGCATCCTAATATATTTTCAGAGGTACACCCAGCACCTTAAACTATTTAGTGATATAATTTTATCCCTAATATAGTAAAAATGGTGCGATCTGATCCGAAGTTAACTTTTCTTTTAATTCCGTTAGTCCAATTGACACCCGGATTTTTTTTTTTTTTAAATAATGACACCTAAGTCGTTTTCATCTGCTCCACACTCTCCGTCCCCCTCACCAACTAGTATCAGTCCCCCAGTGACCTCCTAATAATTGCCTATCACTCCACAATCCTCTTCTCCATCACCATCACAAACCTCTTTAATCGTCCCATTACATTCCTCAACATTCTCGGCAGCATTAGGGATTCTTGTCCAAGGAAGAAGGCGTTTTCCATCTTCAATCTGCTCGCAGACGCAGAAAGCTGGAAGATTCCGACATCGTAAATGCTCATGTCTCTGCATATTGGTATCTCAGAAAGAATGCCTGGAAGAATTCCACCAGATCTATTCTAGTTAAAACAAATTAATGCATCACTCGAAATACTCTTCCAGCTCTAATCCTTTCAAAAACAGTGCAAAAAGATTTTGAAACACTTCTTGATGCACTGGTGCAGCCATTTTTTCCTAATTTGATGTAATTGACTTGAGTTGCCGAAAACCTGAAGTACAGCACAGACACATATCGATTATGTGCAGAAGTAATTTGAATATCATGTGGCTCCTTTTTTGATTTGGGTCCTTTTTTTTTATGCTATTGAAAATTTGAAACATTCCTCCCATTGGATCTAAACACCCATCTCGATGCAATTGTCCACCTTCATACTTGAGTTCTCCCAGTCGCCGAATTCTCGTCCCGGACAAAACCAAGACCAGAGGTTCTTCAGTCTAATTCATTTGGATGGAAGTTTTCTTTGTTTTTCTTTCTTTTTTGGTTTTTACACCGGTGTCAGTTTACAAATACGTGTCATTAATTAAAAAAAAAAAGCCCAAAAGCTAATTGCATCTAATGGAATTAAAAGAAAAGTTAACTTCAAGTGAAATTGCACCATTTTTATTACATTGAGGGTAAAATTGTACCATTAAATAGTTTAGGGTACTGGCTGTACCTCTAAAAATAAATTATGGTGTTGAGTGCACCTTTACCCAATTATCATGTTTCATTTGGTTTTTAATTTCTTTCCTTCGTCACTCATCTCTCCTTCCTGCATAATTTTTGGGCTGTTTAGAAATTTTCTAGCAAAAACATAACTATTTTGCATTTGGTTACCATCATTAAAAATAGAGTAAAATACATACACCGGGAAGAAAAAACACTCTAACCTCTTTGGTATTTTCTCTTAATTACACGGGACCTTCATTCTATTTTGATTTTTTAAAAATATATATTTAATTCCAAACCATTAATTTTGTTAAGAATATTCTTAAAAAGATTTTTTAATTAAAATTTATAAAAAAATATTTTTACCTACTAATTTATCCTACTAATTATTTAATTTTGATTAAAACCAAGATCCAACCACTATTTAGGTCATGCAAATTAATATTATTATAAATGATAAAATTCAACGCGATATTCTTAGCTTGTAAATATTTTGTGTGCGTGCTCTTATATTTGCAAAATATTAGTTACTAAATGTGTTTACATTTTATTATACAAATATTTATAAATTTTAGATGAGATTTTCACATCTATTGGGTTCGTTATCCTAAATGATATTATGATATTTAAAATTTAATTCATATAAATTAAAGGGAAAACTAATATGACAGTCCTTGTAGTTTTATTGGATTTTGAATCAGGTCCTTGTAATATTTTTTTTTCTTTTTATTTAATCCTTACTATTTACGTAACTATTTTTGTTAGTCCTACCGTTAACATAAGCCGTTAGTTTAAATTAACTGATGTGGCATTATATATTGAGCACGAAAAGGACATCGAAACATCCCCCCTTCTTCTCTCCCAATTGCTTCTGCTCTTTCTTTGGCAAAATACAAGAAAGGACGTTTGGGTCCTCCACCACTCAATGGTCTCCAATCTCTTATTCATCCCTTGAAGTTCTTCGTCCAATGTTTTCTGATCTTCCTTCAACCTTTCTATTTCCATCATCAACACTTCGTCCTCCACACTCTACTCATTCTTCCCCTGAAACAACAGACGAGTATTTACAGAGCCTAAAAATTTGTGGCAATAGTGGGTTAGTGGGGTGCTGACAATGGTAGATCTGACACCTCTTGTAGCAAAAAATTCTAGCCATATCAACTATATGTGAGGAAGAATATGTGCAGTTTATGATTTTCGCCATTCATAGTTTTGGATTTTGCAGATAATGGGAAGTGACAGAGAAGAAGTTTCAAGATGAGAGCAAGTTCATAGTTATGAAAAGATGGACAAGGAAAATTAAGAAGATGACAATGAAATGTTTTAGAGTGGAAGTGAATGAGGAATAATAAGTTGAGCAATTTGTCTTGGAAGAATGTTTTGTTCTCACATAGGAGAGAGTCTTTTATGAAAGCGTTCTTTCTCGTAATTTTGACTAGAAAAAGAGCAGAAGCAACTGGGAGAGAAGAAGTGGTAGAATCACACTGCCTTTTTATGTGCTTAATCCGTTTAAACTAACAGTTTATACTAACAGAAGGACTAACAAAAATAGTTGAGTAAATAATAAAGATTGAATAAAAAGAAAAAAAAAATTACAAGGACTTGATTCAATATCTAATAAAACTAGAAGGACTGTTATATTAGTTTTTTCTAAATTAAATTATATAAACAAATGAATCTGAATTTTTTCATTTCCTTAATGCTCTTTACTATTTTTACCTCATCAGCTCATCTGCTTCTATAATAAATATATAAATATACACATATATGTGTGTGTGGGCGCGCATGTATAAAATATAAGATAGATTCATGGAAATATTTTTGAAAAAAGTGAGCTTTTATAATTCTTAAAGTTTCTTCTCTTAATCCTTAGAATATGCAGAAGTCATAAATATGTAAATAAATAAAATATTTTAATGAGCAAATAAAAATACTAGTTAATAAAAATGAAATAGGGGGATTAAACTCAATAAAATAAAATCTTCCTAAGCTAATTAAAACATTTTAAAAGTCTTGAAAGGCTCTTTTCGGATGTTTATGATGCATCTCAGTTTCACGTCCTAAGCTCTTTTTTTTTTGCCCCGGGGGGATGTCAGTCTGAATCTTATGAACCACAACATACAGTATGTGCATTATATTTGGGGCTTGAATATGTATTAAGCTCTCATATGCCTGTTTAATGTGTTGATATGCTGGTAAAAAAAAAATGTGTTGATATGGACTCTAATTAAATGCATTTTATACATTCTTAAATAAATTTTATTCACTATTAGGCCTTTTAATGCTAAGTCCTAATAATAAAACCTTCCCGTTTTCCAAAACCCATTCTAATTCCCATTCTAGTTTTGGGTTTTAACTTAAAAAAAAAATACTTTTATATAAGTTGAGACAAAACTTCTTACATATTTATTTTGAACACCGTAAGATTACTTCTCGCAAGCTAATCCATGTATCTCTTAATACCGGTTCAACTTCAGTCCACCTTGATTTAACCATAAAAATGATTTTCTAATCCAAATCGAGTTACTAGTCCAGTTGGGTTCTTTAATCGTTGATAAATAGACGTGGTAAATTAATTTCTATAAAAATCAAGCGCTGAAATTAAGCTAACCGTGGGTGTCGGTGTAACAACTCCAAGATCAACACACTAGTCCCACAGCCTCCACCTTAACTAATAACTCGGATCTGCTCCATTTTCCTTTTCTTATAGCATCATTATTCTCTAGTATGTATATGAGCTCTAACATACGAGTCTTTTCGAAATGTAAAAATAAAATAAATTATAGTATTCATGATTTGTAAATAACATGGATTTTTAAGAATTTTATTATATATATTTTGATTGTAACAAAATTTATAATTTAACCGCAAATTGCTAAATCCTTTTTTTTTTTTTTGGTTACACACAAATATCCATTGGCCACTAAATGTGGGTACTTTTCCTAGTGAGAATTTGAACTTTTTTTTTTTTGCTAAAGCATAGGTATCTTCCTATTGAAGGTAATTTTATTTGAGGTACTGTTAGACACTAAATGCGAGCAACTCTTTCAATAAGGATTCGAACGTTGGTTCGTCACGTTGTGAGAGACTAGCCTCTTCCGCTAGATCTAATCTCTATTGGTGAGAATTTGAACATTAGTTCACTGTGTTGTAAGAAACTCATCCCTTCCCAGCTCCCATTGTTCCCAAATGGCCAAATCGTTCTTCTTCTGTAGCCATTGTTGCACTTTGGAAATGAACCTGGCTCACTTCTTCATAAATTTGTAAATGCAAGATAGATATACATACGCACACACATATATTCCAGGTCACTGTTTACGGTCAATTGTATTCAGAATCCTTTCGTTATATTCGGGTTCCTACTGGTCCTTTCAAGCTATCTACTATAACTTTGGCAAGAAAATTTTATCATTACTTAAAGATTTCTAGATTTCTCTGACATGTCTATTGAAGTTGTGTCTTTATCTTTTTTTCCTTAGGTTTTTTAACAATTCTGTTTGCACTTTAACATATTGTACCATGTAAAACCTTTATTTTCTTTATATCATTTTGTCTTATTCTAATAGATATGTTTTCTAGTCTTTAATATAAAAGCTAGCTAGTTTGACATTCAATTTGATCATAAATATAAGACTCCAATCGATTTTGTTTTTCATATTTATCCAACTTTTTAAAGATAATCCTTGTAATAGTTGCACATGTTAAATATTTCATCAAATAATAGTTCTAACTAATACATATGATTAATAGAGATATTGTAGAGAAAACAATACCTATTTATTACAAATAACTAATTTAACTAATTTTTTTAATCTACTCAAATTAGTCAATAAGCTCTTATATTAAGGACCAAAAATATTATATGCATTTCTTCTACTACTTCTAAATTTTCTTCTGTTTTTTTGTTTTTTTTTGCTTTTTGTTATGATTCTTATTAGAGGAGATATGAATGGGACATCATATCTGTGTCATGCGTTAATTAATAGGAGGAATGACAAAGAATTTTTTAAATTGATGACATTTGACAAAATGGTACAACAAAATGTCTTAGTACCACTACAATCTACAGGGGCTTGTTCATGTACGTAATGAATTATAATAAATTACCATGTAATTCATCGGCATCTAATTAATCCTCCACATTAATTCTCACAAATTTTTATGATGGATGCCCTTATTTTCATATTTATTGTTGCTTAACTTAAATCTGATGAATTTATTTGGGGCAAATTATTCATTTAATTCTTTACCATTAACTTAACTATTAACTTAATCACAACTTAATCTCTCAAGTTTTCAACTCAATGTTTTAAGTTTTAGCTATTTAATTTAGGATAAAACTTAGGTTCAGTTAATTAGGTCAAGTTGGTCCAGTTAACCAATTAGTTTTTGCCAGGTGTATTAATTGAACACATCATCATTTAACATCGTTAATGGCTTCTCTCCTTGTATGCCAATGCTGTTCCCTCCGCCCTCCTCCACCTTTCCCCCTCATTTTCATCCCCAAATCCCAATTAATTTCCACTCAATCTCTATACACTCACATATTCAACACAACAAATTCTTACACAACAACCTTATCTAAATTAACATCTTCAACAACAAAGACCATGTCGATGTAGAAGGGACTAATTAATTAATTTATATTTAACACCATAACTCCTTCATTCGGATTGGAAGGGAATATTAGCCAGGACCAGGAGGGGATGAGGCTTCGTCAATCATCATTCATCAGGCCACTTGTCTTCATGCTGACTGTTAGACCCTCTCCCATCGGAGAAGCAAGCATCGAGTTGTAGAATAGATATTGCTTCTACTTCCTATCCAACCCCTCGAAGTCAACTCTAGCGCCATCGAGGCATGCGGTGATGGTGGAGAGCAGCCTAAAGCGCATCAACTCTAGCACCGATCTATGTGCTTTCTTCCTAATTGAAGCCGCTGCTAACGCCACAGCCTTCTAAAAAGGTCAAGGAAATTAAGGCAGGTCAATGGTTCGTTGAGATACAAAACGGCGGTGCATAAACCCTCTTTTCCTGGTTGGCATCTCTCTATCTCTCACTCCGCTTTATGCTATTTCACCGTCCATCCCTCTCTTGGCTAGGTTAGCCATTCGACTTTGGACATTTAGAGATATGAAACAATCGATTGCATTTCCTTAGTCTAAGGTCGACTTCAAGGCCATTTCACCACCTTCCCGCATGATCGGTCGATCCTCATTGACGGGGTTAATAGGTGTTAAATAATGATGTGTCCAATTAATATACGTGGCAGAAGCTAATTGGTTAACTGGACCAACTTGACTTAATTAACTAGACTTGAGTTTTGTCCTTTAATTTATTAGTCTCTACCCTTTCAAAAAATTATTCCTCTGGTTTTATTTATAAGTCACTTCCAACAATTTTTACACAGATCAATAAGAACTTTGGACTTCATTAATTCTGATTTAAAATTTCACAACTTTTTAACTTTATCCTTATTTAATATATATTATATCCTATTAGAACAAAGTTAACATAATATTAAATAAGGATAAAATTATATATTCATATGAATATTTTTTCTTTTTGTCTTATAAATAAGATCAGAAGAGTATTAGTTATCCATTGAACTGTAACCAAGCTATAGTCATAAAATATGCTCCCTCCTGCTACTTTAATAAAAAAATTAAATTACAAAGTAAATATTATATTAAGGACAAATGTTGTATAAGGTTCTAACATACTGAATGACAAAAATTTGATCAAGTATGAAGGCTTAAATTGTAACCGAATTGGATTACAATCATATCGACAACTGCTTAGCTTGTTTTTTTTTTTTTTTTTTCTTGTTATGTTAGTTTTTCAAGTAGTCTTTGTTGTTAGCTTGTTCTATTCTCTTGTTTTTGTTGTGTTGAGCCTGCCTTCTCCTTTCGTTCATTTGAACTGTGCTCAAATTTGCCGAATGTGATTGGCTGACATTTTTATGTAATTTTTTAATTTAGTGTGCACTAAACTATTGACTTTCTCATTTATTTTTATCCACGTGGGAAACATCATTATGGATAAGATAATATTTCTGTTATGAAAGTGATTATTGACTATAAGTTTAGTTACACAAAGACGAGATTATGTAAAGTATAATAATCACACAAGGACGGACGTGATTATGCTTCTCTCTCTTTATTCAAATCACAACATTATCTGATAAATACAATATTATATAACTTACTAGATCACTACCACAAGACAACTCTTATATTACAGTAAAAACTTAAAATATCCATGCACACCACAAACTTCATTTTATTAAAAGGCATACTATAATTTCTTTAAAAAAAAAAAAAAAAAAAAAGAAAGACTATCACTCCAGATACACTGTAACTTGAAGCAGAGTCTGCACTCCATCTCCTTCATGTTGCAGATCGCCGCCGGTCACCGGAAATGTCTTCACGATGGCATACCCTTTAGCATTCAGATACTTCCCTGTCCCTCCCATCACCGCCAGATGCGATTCGGACACCTGAGTTCTGTGAACTCCGAAAAAACTTATGCCATCGCCATAGCCATTCTCTTCAAACATGGCCGTGAAAGCCAGCACTTGACTTGTGCCATCCACAGCACTTGCGATATAAAAGCCTTGTGCTTTACCCACCATGCCGGAACCCAACTCGTGGCCTTCTGTTAACTCATCGTCAAACACAGTCATTGTCCCAAACATCAGTTTCTGAAGCGTCATTCCGGCGGGGATGTTATTCACATTTGTCACCGGAAAACCAGCTCCGCCGTTGTTATTGTTGTTGACGAAAAAGTTGCGGTTGTTAGTGTTGACTACGTTCCCTGTGTTGCCACTTAGGCCGGTGAGGAAGGGGAGGTTGTTGTTATTGAGGAAGCCGGCGTTCTGGTTGTTCTGTGGGAGGCCGCCGTCGAGAGGAATGTTTGCTCCGTTGGGCTTGGCGAAGGCAACTTGTGCGTTCAAAGCTGGGTTCGTCACAACTCCGGTCACCGCTCGAGCCGTCGGGTTCGTGCCGCCGACGATGTCATGCATGAAGAAAGATAGCGGGTGATGGATGTCACCGTCTGAAACAGCAGCAACAGGCTCCTCAGGCGGAGCCGCCGCCGTCACCGGGGAGTCAGGAATTTCTTCCTCAGGTGCTAAGGCTGGGGTTTCTACCTCGACAAGTGTTCGAGAAAATGCCAGAGGGATAACAAGAGATATAAAGAGCAGAAAGACGACTATGCTCTTGAGGGGAATAAATGCAAGGCGTTCCATGACTAATTGACTTTGAATATTTAGCATGTAATGCATGAGATCATGAGTGTGTGTGTGTGTAGAGAGAGAGAGTTGTATATATAGAGAGAGAGAGTTGTGGATTCAAGGGACTACTACGAGGAAAATGGAGCTGGTATTGTAATTTTTTAATCTAATTACTTAAGGTTCTTGTTGCATTAGTTGAGCTTAACCATCTTCTTGAATCAACAAAAGTAAGTAGAGGAATATGATGTAATTGCAAACTTGTTTTTGCCAAAATATATAAATCTATGTGCATGATCTCATGCTTCACTTAGTATTAAAATCCAATTTCACCGCTTGATCATCAGACTAGTTGAATTGATGATCTAATCCTCTTACAGTTTGATAAAAGTTTTGGATGAGTCAATCATGTTAAATTATGAACATTATACATATACTCCTCCGATCCTTAATATAAGACCTATTTAACTAATTTGATTAGATTAAGAAAGTTAGGTAAGTTAGTTAATTATAAGAAACATGACATATTTTTCTTAAAATACCATAATCATCTTCTTTAATATCCTCTCTCCCCTTCTACTTGATTATGGTTGATGAAGTATTCATGAGGGTAATTTAGAAAAAATTAATAAGTATGAGAATTAGGTCTTATATTTAGAATCAAAATCTACTCAACACTTAGGTCCTATATTAAGGACCAGAAGAGTGTATATATATACATGCACTCCTCAAGTACTAAATGTAGGACCCATGTTATAGTGTACATATACTGGAGCAGTATACATATTTTCTTTTTTAGCTTAAAATAATATCATTTTAAATTGAAGAATGAAAAAATAGCAATAAGTCATATTTGTGTGTTTTAATAAGTTTGTTTTCGACCGCTATATAGGGTTTATACATAAAAATTTCATTTACTTATGACTTAATTTTTATTTAAGTGGTAATATTTTTTAGGATTATATAAGAATATTTTGATTATTTTAATTAAAATATATTATTTTAATTATAATTAAATTTACTGTAATAAACTACTGCCTTTGTTTCAATGATTTATTTGCTAGAAAGTATAATGACTTTCTCTTAATGTATTAGATAGGGTATGATAACTCTTACATTCTATGAAACATGAGAAGGATCATTTCCTCAAGATATGAAAAGCCACTTGCTTTAGAAATCACAGTGTCAAATATGAAAAATAATTTCAGTCTTTTTAGTTTCCGATTAATTTCCTTTCTTCATAAAAGATATTTTCAAAAACAAGTTTGCAATATGAAAAACATTTCTCACATGTGTTCATAATTTTGGTCACAACTTTATAAATATAAAAAAAAAATTTGAATGGGTTTTATTTCATTAGAAATTAAACTAGATTTAAATAGCATTTCAATGATAGGTCATTTGCCTACTCTAGATTTAGATTAATAAAGTTATATCTGATGAATAAGTAAAACGGCAAGCAAATGGAATTTGAACTTGATACAAGATATTTGAATTTTCTTGCATCAAATTTGAATATACTGAAGCAAATTTAAATTTTTTAGTATCAAATTTGAATTTGTTTATTTTCTTATCACAGATTAAAGCTTAACTATGAGTTTATTAATGTAAATTTGAAATTTGTATCAATAAATTCACATTTATGCACGATGCATTCCAATTTTCACAAAAAAAAAAAATTGAATTTTATCACATTTTACTACTCAGACAAGTTTATTGAGCTTGCTTTTATATATAACAAGTTTATTGAGTCTATTTTTATATATAACAACTTTGGCTTCAAAAGTATTTACATATAAGCCATAATCGCTAGGCAAGTTCTACTTGTGTTGATTTGTTTCTAGGTACATGTTCGCCTGTTGCATAACGCTTTTCCTCCTCGCCCATTGGAAGATTCTTTTATGGTTTTTAATTAAAGAAATATTTTGTTTATCTATTGAGAATAATGGGTCCATCTTTACAGTATAAATTTTTTTTTTTGCTTTTAATTAATGAAACATTTTGTGTAGGAAAATGAGTCAGTCCATACTTGGTGGATTGGACCCAAACCCATTTGTATTGGGACTTTGATGCAAATAAATAGGAAATTTGGGTCTTAATTGGTGAATTTCACCATTTTATATAAATTGCAAAAAAATTAAAAATAAAAAGGAGGGACGGTTTTCTCTTAACCGTGAGGATGCAATTTTACTTTCAAAACAAATTGAAGTTAATAAAACAGCTGAGTGCATCATTTTTGTATGAGTGTGTTTTGGTTTCCTCCCTCTTGTTTTGACTTCTCTCCCTTTCACAAAAGAGTGCACTTGCTGTGTAACACTGATCCGAGTTCACTACCGTAACCGGATCCTCGCGTGGCTATCTGAAAGTGTGGAACACTTCAGGTATGCTTGAAAATCATCATTGGTATCAGAGCATTATCTGTGGCCTATGTTTTTCTGTTGCTCTATTTGTGTATGTAGCCTGCGTTTTATTTTTCTTACTGCTCCAGTACACATTCAGCTATGAGATTTGCTTCACAATATTATGCAAATCCTTCATTTTACTTTTAGTATAATAGTTTTTGTGTCTTATATTCGTGATTAGATATACTGGGTTGATTCTCTGCCTCTATCAAAATCGTTTCACACATTCATCGTTTTGGGCTGTTGGTTTTTCATTTTTGGATTTGCTTAAAATCAATTTTTTAGGCTTCAAAACCTATCCCATTGTGTAGAGGATGACAAAAACAAAGAAAACGATATAAAATGAGCGAAAAACGAACATTAGACGGCTAAGATACAGAGGAGAGAATTTTTTGGGTTTGATAGGTCTATCAGACCCGACCTATCGCTCTAACCGGGTTGGGTTGATCCGGCTGGAGGTTGAAGATGGTGGACAGTGATCAAAACGGTGTCGTTTTGATCGCTGCAAAAAAAAAGTTTTTATTTAGAAAAAAGAGGGTCAAGTGAACCGGTTGGGCCAAAGCTGGACCGAGCCCAACCAGTCATTGGTCCAACTCATATATATATTTTTAAAAAATTCTGTTTTAAAAAAAAAGGTAATGAGAAGGGGATAGATTTGGCTGGGCCAGAATCTGGTCTGAGCCCAGGAGAACAAAAAAAATCGGTCTATCCTTTAAAAAAAAAAAGGAAGAGGCAGAACTGCCATGTGGCGCGTTCAGCCACGTGGCATGCCCCCTCGACATGTGAACTGCCATGTGTCGCCGTCAGCGGGCTGTACGGCGGTGCATGGATTTCACATGCCGACCGCGCGAGTAGGACTTAAAATTTTTTATTTTCACAAAATTTATTCTCCTAGGGGCGCATGTAGGTGTGTGGGACCTCCGTTTGAGGTGCGATTTGTCTCTAAAAATCCCTAAAATCAAGATCTTCATTTTGATATATAATTTGCTAATTTTTGAGACAATTAAGGATATGTTTGTGAGTATTTTCAATGCGTTTTTTGGTATTTTCATGCGGAAAAAAATTCCAGAATATTCAAAATAATTTATATTATTTTGTTTTATGTGAAAATGAAGCAAGAGGCTTCTGGTAGCACTGAAAATATCAAACATGGTTTACTGGAATACTCATGCATGGATGATGGAGTTCCATAATATGAGCCTGAGGATGAGGATCCTGAGGAGGACCCTGAGAGGTTCCTCAAGAAGACCCGAAGGATTTAATGGACTATGGACCTGAGTTGTAAACTTTATTCCCCATTGAACCCCTCCGTGCCGAACCTCACTTGGTCTTTAATGATTCACTTGGTCTTCCCGATCAAACTGAAGTTAAGGAAGGAGAAGAGGTGAATCAACCCTGTACCCTTGTTTTAGGTATGAGTATAGCTGAAAGAGATGTGGCCAAACTGACAAACATAAAAGCTATCAATGGCATCCTCGCCAGTTACGTCCAATACATGACTGATGAGAAGAATACCGAATTCTACCTTAAAGTCATAATGGAATACTTAAGAGCAATAAGGTTAGAGGGGGACCTAGAGGAAAACCCATAAGGAAGTTTTACTGGATTTGGGCTATAGATTTAGTATCCTCCTTTATGACCAAAATGTGCAAACTTAGGAAACTAAGGAAAGCAATGTTTGATTACCTTTATGTTCATATCAAATGATGTAATATTTGCATTCACTTTATTAATGTTTGTTATATTAAGCTTTTGGTTTCATGCATTGTAAACAGACTAAATATGTTACTTCATTTAATGAAATTACTTAAATTATTGTTATATGATTATTTGTGAATAATGTTTGTATGCTTTTTATAAATGGGAGCTTTTAGAAGATGAGGCTTCTAAGAGTCATAGAGGTATTTATATAAAATTCTTGATAGAGCATAATGATTATTGCTTGTATCTGTGTAATGGGAGATACAAACGTATGCTCTTACTCATGGATCTTGCAGTGTTATTATTTTCTGATAAAAAAACAATATAAGTACATGACATTGTATACTTCGCTATGCTATATAACTGAGATGTTCTATGGTACGCCTCTCTTTTAGAGAGAATATAGAATAATATGGGATAAATTTGTCACAGAACTGAAAATGGCAACCAAGAACATAATTGCTAAACTTAATAAAGGGGAAAAGTTTAACGGGGATAATTGGGACATATGGCACCAAAAGGTCTAATACATCTTGGAGGAATAAAATGCTGTTGAACCTTTAACCACTGCAATGGTCGAACCTGAAGCTGGAAATACAGCCCAAGATAGGAGAAACCAAGAGGCTTACCAAGTTTTCAAGAAGAAAAATAGCATAGTAAGAATCACGCTTCTGAGTGCAATGGCTGATGACATAATATGCGAATTTGAGAGGCACAAAACTGCACAAGCTATGTGGATAGCATTGAAGGACAAGTTTAGTAGTACTTCTACTACTAAACTTAGGAGGTTAATGATTAAGTTCGATACCTACAAACTTAAGCCGAACAATCCTATAAAGCGACATCTGAGAGAGATGGCCAACATGATCAGGGAACTAAAGGAAGCTGGACATGTTTTGTCTGATGAGCAGCAAGTACAGGTTGTTATCAGATTGCTCCCTGCTAGTTGGGAGCATATGAAGGTTAATCTGATCCATAATGAAAATATCATTACTTTCAACGATGTAGCTAAGCACTTGGAGCTAGAAGATGAACACTTAGAGGCTTATAAGACCTCTGGCTAAGCTTATTACACTGAGGACGCTGGCACTTCACAATCAAGGCTCGATTCCAAGAAGGGTAAGAAGTTCCAAAAGAAAGGGAAGAAGGATGGTTCTCAATCCAAAAAAGGAAAGAAGCAATTCAAGAAGAAGGAAAAGAAACATGGGAAGAAGAAGCTAGACTTGAAGAAGGTCAAATGCTTCGTTTGCTAGAGAATGGGTCATTTCACATATGACTGTTCAAAACAGGCTGAGAGCGAAAAGGTATTAGTGGATTATGTGAATTCACATTTTTCATAGATTTTTAGTACTGTTTTTCTAATAGAACCTATTTCTTCTTCTTGGATTATAGACTTAGGCTCCACAAACCACATAACTAGAGATTGAGGATCCTTTATCGAGTACTGTCAGTTGCCGTATCAAAGCAAGTGGTTTTACATTGGGAACAATGCGAGGATCGAGGTTAAAGGTTTGGGCACCTGTAAATTTACTTTGCATGGTAGGAAGGCTTTGATACTCCATAATGTACTTTACGCTCCCGACATCCGACAGAGCTTGGTTTTTGTCTTATGCCTTTTAGAGTTTGGGTTTAATGTAAACTTTCATGGTAAAGTTGCAGACATTTTAAGCAACTCAGTCCTTTATGGTTCAGCTTTCTTGTTTAAAAAGTTTTTGTTTTGGATATTGTTGGTGATTTTAATAGTAATAAATACTTTGCTATTTCTTCGAGTAATATTGACATAAACACATGGCATGCTAGACTAGGACAGATTAATCAAAATAGAATGATTAAATTAGTCAAAGAAGGGTTGTTAGGTGCCATTCTGAATATGAAAATGTCACTATGTGAGAATTGTCTAGCTGGTAAGGCAACAAGAAAGCCTTTCGGTAAGGGAACAAGAGTTGAAAATTGATTGCAATTAATTCATTCCGACATATGCGGTCCAATGAGTGTGAGGGCGAGACACGGAGCTTGGTATTTTATTACCTTCATTGATGATTTTTCACAATACGGTCATGTCTATTTGATCTCGCATAAGTCTGAAGCTTTTAAGTGCTTTAGACGATACATAAACGATAGAGAATCAAATAGATAATAAAATTAAAGCATTACGCACTGATTGAGGTCATGAATATTTATCTGAACAATTCAAACAGCTCTGTGAAGAGAAAGGGACAATTAGACAACTAACTATCCCTGGCACTTCACAACAAAAAGGTGTTGCCGAAAGAAGAAACAGAACTCTTCTGGACATGGTTAAGTCTATGATGGTTCAAGCAATCCTTCCAATCAGTCGCTTCCACACCCTACGAGTTATAGACAAAACTCAAACCAGATTTGAGCATCCTAAGATCCTGGGGGTCAGCGGCGTATATCCATGACGGTTCCCATAAATATGAGAAATTGGGTCCTAGAGGAAAGAAATGTATCTTTATAAGATACTCTGAACAATCAAAGGGATATGTTTTCATAGGTGAAAATGAAGATAGAATGGTGACTGAAATAGAATCAAGAGATGCAACATTCATTGAGACTGAATTTCCTAATAGAGGAGATGTTGACCGCACTGTTTCTCTTTATAAGACACAGGAACAAGACAGTGTAGAACAGATTGACAAACCAGAATCGTCTAGGTGTGTCAATCTGAGTGGGAGCCAAGAAAGGTCAACACTGAGACTTGAACAAAGAAAGAACGATAAGCAAATAGCTCCCGTCAGAAAGAGTAACAGGGAAAGTGTTCTCAAAAGATGCTTTCAAATTGAAGGTGAATCTTTCTTAGTTACTCCAGGAGGGGATGATGAGCCTCGTTCTGTATGAGAAGCCTTGTCAAATCCTACCAAGGAGGAATGGATGAAAGCGATGGAAGAAGAAATAGACTCAATGAAAAAGAACAAAGTTTGGATATTAGTTGATCTTCCAAAAGGGCGTAAAGCCATTGAGAACAAGTAGGTTCTCCAGATTAAAAGAAAAGTGGATGGATCAATTGACAAATATAAAGCTTGATTAGTGGCAAAGGGATACACACAACAGGAAGGCATAGATTATGAAGATATGTTCTCACTTGTTGTGCGTTTCAACTCTATTAGATTTATTCTAGCAATAGTAAATAGTTTAGACCTGGAATTACATCAGATGGATGTAAAATCCGCATTCCTGAATGGTGATCTGGATGAAGAAATCTATATGAAACAACCATTAGGTTTCATTAAAAAAAAGGAAAGGAGAACAAAGTTTGTAAACTTAAAAAGTCCATTTATGGATTGAAACAATCATCTAGACAGTGGTATTTGAGATTTCACAAAGCAATAACCTCATATGACTTTCAGATGATAGAGGAAGACCACTGCGTCTACATTAAGCAGTTTGATGGTAATTTTGTTATATTATCCTTATTTGTAGATGATATACTATTGGCCGGAAATAGTCTAGATTCGGTGATCACTATTAAAGAATGGCTTTCATCGAGTTTTAAGATGAAAAATATGGGCGAAGCAAAGTATATACTTGGAGTTAAGACCCAAAAAAATCGTTCAAAATGAATCCTCTCTCTTTCACAAGAGAATTACATCAACAAGATTCTTGAGTGATTTAACATGAAAGACTAAAATCCCATGAGTACCCCAGTTGCTAATGGAGTGGCCTTGAGTCCTGACATGTGTCACAAAACTGAGTCTGACAAAAAGAAGATGGAAAGAGTTCTATATGCTAGTGTTGTTGGCAGTTTGATATACACAATGATGTATACAAGACCAAACATTTGTTATACAGTGGGACTGGTAAGCAGATTCCAATCTAACCCTGATAAAAAGCATTGGAAAGAGTGAAGAGGATCTTGAGATACTTAAAGGGCACTTCCAATTATGTACCATGCTACAAAGCAGGTGATCTTTGCCTTGTTAGGTACTCCGATGCTGATGTAAGCGGAGATGAAGAAGAACAAAGGTCAACTTTATGTTATATCTTCTTGCTCAATAATGGCACCATATATTGGAGTAGCAAGAAGCAAACGTGCATTGCTTTACATTCAATGGAAGTTGAGTTTGTGGCATGCACAGCAGCAGTGCAAGAGGCTTTATGTTTGAAAAGATTTATAGAACACCTTGGATTTGGAAACAAGAATACCAATCCAGTGATACTATACTGTGACAATACTGCAGCCATAGCCTATACTAAAGATCCTAAGTATCACAGCAAAACCAAGCACATTAACATCAAGTATAATTTTGTTAGAGATTATATAGCATAAAAGATTGTTACTGTACAATACCTTTCAACCAAATGTATGGTAGCAGATCCTCTGACAAAGGCAATAGGAGAATTTTTTTTTTAAAGAACATGTTCAAGCCTTTGGCATGCGTAAAGTGTGATATGTAAACCTCATTAATGAAATTATATTTTTCCAATCACTTTATGTGTCTGTCTGAAAGTATACAATGTCTAGTATGTCATACAAGTTAAAAAGGTTGGCTCTCTCACACGAGCAATACATTTCAACTAGGTGGAGTGAGCAAAGATGAGACATTTGTGTTCACCAGTAAAACAGCAAAGAATGCTGATATGGTAGGAAAGAAACACAAACTTTATGTCACCTTGACTAAAGTGTAGCAAGTCAAGATGAGATCCACATAGATAATGTTGGATCGAAGTTTGGAATCCCACTTCCATAATACCTGTAGCTAGATAACAAACTCTTCAATGTCGACGTCGTAGATATGAGCAGAGTTGAAGAATTTGGGTTTAGATACTAAGTGTGCCTGGACTTAAGTTTGTACGATGTTAATGAGAAGTCCAAAACGACATATGCTCTTATAGTGAAAGAGTAACACCGTAGCATGTGTTTCATACCATATATGCTAGGAGAACCGCAAAAGGGAAGCAAGTGAAAGATCCCTGCTTCATTGTTGTGTGAGTCCCAGGGAGGAATTATCCTCCCGTTGGTGTCCTTTGACTTTGACAATATTACGAAGATATGTTTTAGTGACTGCTACTTTGGCATGTGTCCTATGGTCATGATAGATGCGATCTAAGGTATTATACTAGGAAAGCGACTGATTCATATCATAGTGATATTTGGGTGAAAGGAAGATTGACTGTGATATATACACCTATGCTAGTGTCTGTGACATATCCCTCATGACATTTCGTTGTCGTAAGTGTGGACACTAGATATACGAGAAAGGTAATCTGACTCTAGAGGGATTAGATTTACCATGAAAAAGTGCATATAGGTAAATCTAGGACATCTGTGGCATAATATTAAAATTCAAGCTACACGTGGTGATCCTATAAAAGTCTATGACTTGTGCTGATCCTATAAAAGGATTTCTAGTACAAGGACTCAAGTGAAGACGTCATGCCCACGCGGTCATGACGTCTTCAGTGGAGATGAAGAGACTAGACCCATGACATCCAATCCACCAAGTGTGAGTGTGAGATGTAGGAAAATGGGACAATCCACCCTTGGTGGATTGGATCTAAGCCCATTTGTATTGGGACTTTGATGCAAATAAATAGGAAATTTGGGTCTTAAGTGGTGAATGCGCCATTTTATATAAATTGCAAAAAAATATATATATAAAAAGAAAGGACGGTTATCTCTTAACCATAAGGAGGCAGTTTTACTTTCAAAACAAATTGAAGTTAATAAAATGGCCGAGTGCATCATTTTTGTATGGGTGTGTTTTGGTCTCCTCCTCCTGTTCTGACTAGGGCTGTATATGGGCAGGGCTGGGCAGGGCGAGACCCTTGCCCGATGCCCAGCTCGAAGAATGAATGAGCTGGAAAATACAGCCCGTTGCCCAGCCCTACCTATAAAAAGCCCTATTAAGTTTGGGCTGGGCAGGGCGGGCTTTCATGCCTAACAAGTTAATATACAACATTAATTAGCTAATTATTTATGTCCCTTTAAATAATCTAATGTAATTTTATATTAAAATAGCAACTTGGCCTTAATTTTGTTATTAATAATTAATATACTATGAAACTACTTTTTGTAGTAGCTAGGAGGAGTGGACTATGACCAAAAAAAATATTGTTTGTATATTTTATTAAACTTAATTGTTTTTCTAGTTTCTAACTCTTAAAATCATTCAAAAATAAATAAGTATAATGAATACTGAATATTGATGCAACAATATGTTTGATTCAGGAAATAAATATGAGGCAAATAAAATATATGTAAATAAAATTATATATATTATTGCGGGCAGGGCTGAATGGGCAGGGCAACATACCGTGCCCGATGCCCAGCCCTGCCCAACAATTTGCCTAACTCGAACATGCCCAATAGTTCTTTTGGGCCATTTTTTTTAGGGCAGGCTGGGCATTTTTTTGCAGGCTTGGGCAGGCATTGCGGGCAACTGGGCTTCATGAACACCCCTAGTTCTGACTTCTCTCCCTTCCACAAAAGAGTGCACTTGCTGTGTAATACTATCCGAGTTCGCTGTCGTAACTAGACCCCCGCGTGGCTATCTGAAGGTGTGGAACACTCCAGGTATGCTCGAAAATCATCATTTTGTTTGTCGAGAAGAAGGATAAGAGGTGATGGACATCAAGATGAAGTAGGAAAAGGAGATGGAAAGAAAAAAAAAATGAAGAGAGAGGAAGAAGCAGTATGAGAAGGAGAAGAAGGAGAGCAATGACGTATGTTTTGAAAGGCAAACTTGTTTTTCATATTTGCCTACCACTGGAAAATGGGCTCTCAAAAAAGGTAGGAACCGATTTTCTTTGATGTAGATGAAAATTGTCGCCCCCAGAAAATCTGTTATTAGAAAATTGTCCAATCAAACATATTGAGCCTATGAAAAATCTTGATTTTCCTTTTTGTGAGTCAGATTTTCAGCACACCAAACAACTCTATTTTCCTCTTGTTTTTTATATTTGTTGTCCAAAACAAATAAGCAATTGATTTTATAAAACGTCTATTTTTCCTATATAAAAACTTTTCCATCTTCTCAAAACATGAATTTAAATTCTTTACTACGAGTACAATTTTTTTCCCTCACTAGTGGGGATTTCTATCCTTATTCCTTAACTAGGCTTAAAGACGATATAGATGTAGTTTAAAGACGATATAGATTTAAAAGTTGGAAAGACTGAAGTCAAAAAGTTATTCTTTGCAAAGGATTATGAATTTTTGAAATTACTCTAAAAAATTAAGGTCCTTTTCTTTAAAAAAAGAATTTTTAATAATTAAAGTATCCTTACTTTCATTATTAAATTGGAAGAATGAGCATTTAGTATTTTGTAATATTTTTTCCAAGTAAGTCCAATATCCTAAAATATTTCATAATGCATCCAATATCTTTAAATATTATTTTCAAGTACATTTAATACTCTAAAATATTTTTTAACACAATTTTATGCTTAGTAATTTAAGATGCTAAATGCATTGAAAAAAAAATAGTTTAAGGTGTTGAATCCACCATGTGCAAAATATAATTTATGGCGTTGGACACAATTAAAAAAAAGTTCCTTAAAATACTGAACATACCATAAAATATTCAAAAATATCAGATATACTTAGAAAAATACTTCAAACTAAACCCTACTAAATTTGTAATATTTTGAGTGGTAAATTCTTATATTGAGACATCTACAGTATATACAAAATAAGCTTTAAGTATGGGGTGTGAACAGAAAATTGGTCAAAAGATTTATTCTCCTTGTTTGTTTTTCATTAAAAGACAATTTTATTCAAAGACAAGATTAAAAAAATTACATCCTAGAAAGGCCGGCCCATCACAGTGGGCATATTTGAGATCAGCCCAGAAACCCATGGAAAGAGGTCGGCCCAACAGAAAAATATAACAAACAAAATCTGGAAAAACAATGGAACAAGCCCAATACAAGATGCAACGATAAAAACCAGTTAAAACAAAAAGCCGGTGCGGACCATGCAGCGACAATTCCAGCAAGCTCGACCATGGAACCAGGCGGCACAAAGGCGAGAAATTGACATATTCCTCGCTCAAATGGACCAGCCGGAAACAACTTCTCGAATGAAGCTTCCTAGCGAGTAAGACATAGCAAAAGAAATGCTTCTGGTTAAGTACTCTTTGTGAAGAACACTACTAAGTGGGAATTCTTGTATTTCTGCTGCCCGTTAGTCATCACCCAATAGATAGAAACCGTATTAAATGAAGATACTCATATACATATTAGATATAAAACCTTTATAATAGTGTATTGTGGTGTAAATTACACTACAAAAATAGTCTTATATTTAGGATGAGAGGAGTATATTGATAAAGGATAATTTCATTAGTAACTAAGTTAAAATATATATATAAAAAAGACTTCAACAGCTAAAGTCAGGAAAATAGGCTAAGCTCGTCGGGTTAGCCCATTTAGGTCCAAAAATTGTGAAGGTCAGGCTTTGAAATTTTTCTCTTCAAATAGAAAACGGGTTTGAAAGGGCTGGCTCTGTAAGGCCCCGTTATATTTTTTTATTTTTTAAAATTTTTTGTAGAATTATCATATTATTAATTTTTTTACATTGTTAATGATATTTCAAATATTTAATTATTATTATCATTTTAAAATTAAATTTCACATAATGGTTTAATTTATTTGGTTTTAGACAATTATTTATCTGATTAAATTTTAAAAAATAGGTTAATTTGGATTTTAATAATGATTTGATTTATATTATATATATTGATATTTTAAAACTCTATATATTTGATAAGAGAGTATTTTTAAACTTATATAACTTGTGATGTGATTGTATATTTTAAATTAGAAATTTACGAGTTTCAATAATAATGCTTCTCAAACCAAAATAAAATAATAGTTAGACTGTGAAATTTAAAAGTGAAATTCCTATAAAAATGATATTTTTGCTATGAAAAAAGAGCACTTAATTATAGTGATGATAAAATTTTCAAAAATTAATGATAATGTTTCCCCATTACACATTTGTACTATTGATGAAATTTTTGGATGCTATTATTTTGTTGATAAATGTTTTAGATGTTCTTAGGTGTTGATAGATATTTAGATATCATAATATTTTGTATTTGTAACTTAATTTTATTTATAGTTATATCTTTTATTAATTATTTTATTGGTTTGTTTTTATTTTTTGATAAAAAATATGAGAAATATAAAAATAATATTTTTCTTTAAACTAGTTAAAAGCTCGTGGGTCGGCCCAAGCCTGTTAGATTAAGAGACGGGCTTAGCAAATTAGGATATTTTTAAAATTTCAACCATATAGGGATGACCTTTTTAAACCCGTCAGCCCTGTAGGACTGATCCTGTAGGACCAGGTCGGCCTGAATTCCCAGCTCTATATAAGATATTAGGAAAGGCAACTATGAAGCTCAGTAGTCGGTGGAAACAAAAACAAAGGCAATGAGAAACAAAAAGAGTTCGGATGCTACTATAGGTGTACACTTTAACCAGCCGCTAGAGAATAGCCCAAGGCGAGTCTCTCGTATTGCACCAAATAATCCAACGCCAAGCATCATCATATTGAAGGCTTTAACATTCTTGGGAAGAGTCTCGACAAACACGCCCGACATCTACACCATTTGAGGTCTTGAAAAGGAGGTTGGTGCTGATGCCATATCCTCACAATAGCAAAATAGAGCCAAGTTGACGATGGTCATGAAGCGGCAATAGTATTGAACAAAAATAAAAATAGAGCCAAGTTAACATATTAGGGAAGGCAAGACACTCGTATACATGTGCGTATATATATTAAAATAAAAATACACATATAATTTGAGACATTTAATAATTTTTTTCAGTCAAAAGACATTTAATAATGAAAAGATCCTAATTAAATTCAATTAAAATGCTTAAATCTAAATTGAGGCCTCTACCTTTAACAAATTTTTAATTAGGATATGAGACTTAATTAGAAATTTATGATATTAAATGAATTGAATGCCTCGCTTTAATCAAGAACGAAAATCGATTATTTTATCCTTCCTAAGTGATTAAAAAACATATAAATAATTTTTCGAGGTTTAAAATTTTTTTATCTGGAAACGGTGTAGTTTTGAGGGCAGAGGAGGCTGCGACTGTAGGAGACAACCTGTGTCTCCTTCCCCTGAACGCTGCCTTGTCCCTCAGTTCTCACGTAGCTTGTGGCGTCTCAGTGTGTGCTTAGGGGAACTCGCCTTGCTTGCAGCTGTTTCGCGGTGAGCTTCCATCACTTCATCTAAAACTGTGGCTGCACCCACATCAGCAGTGGGTTGTCGCTTAACTGGTTTCGCTGAGATAGTAAGGAGGTAGCGAACACAACTGAGGTTTCTGGCCTCGTTCAATTTTGGAGACTTCTCTTCAACCACCATATGCAAGCAAAACCCACAAGAGGTTTCTCTACGCGGTTTCAAGCTCTTCGACATTGGCTGCATAGCATAGGAATACCTTGAATCTTTATCATTTTCTTTCCCATAAGTCTGACGCTCTTTTGCCTCTTAGAGCTATCGTATATTGTTTGCCCAAAGCCCTATTAAAACCCCATTTCTGCTTTTGTTTCTTAGTAATTGACCCAAAAGGGGGTCCATTTTACAGTCATGGAGGAAGAGCGAGGAGTTTTGAACTTCCCGGTAAAAGTTTCTCATGAAGCTATACTGAAAGAATTGTTGCATAGAATCACTTCGATTGAGATTAAATTGTGCTCAGATGCTACAAAAGAATTTGTCAAGATATTAAAAGGTGATGATGGTGGGGAACTGCTTCGTCTGTATATTCGGGCTTCTCCCAAGTGCTCTGAACTTTTGGATGCTTGGAAGCTTAGGCAAGGGAGAGAGGGAATGTCATACATTTTTGAATTAATTGCCAATTTATTGAGTCATTATGAGGGGAAATATAAATCAAATGATCCGGAGCTAATAGCTATCAGTAGGGATCTTGATAAGTTTGCCCGATCCCTTGTTGCAGAATATCTAGGTGATGTTTACAAGGAACTGAATAGTAAAGAAGCTAAGCGCCAAAAGGCTGCTCTATTGCTGATGGCTTCAATTGTTCGCCGAGGCTCAAGTTTGGCTTCTGAGGTCTCAAAATGTTTTGACTTCAAACTTGCCGGGTTTAGCAAGCTTGCAGGGCAAAAATGGAAACAAAATGAGAAACTGATTAAGAATTCACTCAGGAAATCGTATGTTGGATTTGCAATGTCATTTTTAGAGGTTGGAAAGCCTGGATTGTTGAGGTGGGTTCTACAGCAAAAGGAAATGTATTCTGGAGTTCTTCGTGGGCTAGGAAATGATGATGATGAGACTGTCATTTATGTATTGTCGACATTAAAAGATAGAGTTCTTGTTGAAGAGTCATTGGTACCACCAGCTCTTCGGAGTGTTCTATTTGGAAATGTGACATTGGAGCAATTAATTAATATATCTGGAAGGGAAGGTGGTGGACCTACTTCAGAGCTAGCATATAATCTTCTAGTTCTGGTTTGTACTGATCCATGTAATGGTTTAATGCCAGACTTGACAAAACGTCCAACTCCATTGAGAGGTAATACTAAGAGAATCATGGGGCTTATGAAAAAACTACATGCTACTGAAATTCAATATCACAGAGATTTGCTGTTGGCTATTGTCAATGGCCAACATTCTTTTGGTTTGTCATATTTGGAAGAGTTTCCTTACAACCTTGAAGATTATATGTCACCTTCATGGTTAGAATTTATTTATATGGATTTTTATTGGTTTGATCTTCATCAGATATGTATGTTTTCTCATTCTTCTATTTATAAATTGTGCCTGACTTGTTTGCAGGTTTGCTGCAGTGTCTTTAGCAGCTAGCTTGGTTTCCATGATTGGCAATGGCCTTTCTAGGGAATTCCTTAATTCTCAGTCAAATGATCTACACATATTTGGCAACATGGATGTGCAAAGTGTTATGAAATGCATGTTTCCTCGTCCATTCAGCCGGTCAATGATTAATAAGGGATTACTTCACACTGATTTTCTGGTGAAACATGGAACACTGAGACTTCTTTTGGAGTTACTGAAGTTTTTGGACTCTCTTATTAGTGCATTGAACTTTAGGTCTTCTTCCTACAATCAATCAATGCAGCATATAATGCCTATCAAGCAAGAAATGCAGAACGATATTCAAGCATGGCTTCCTGATCCACAAGTTCTATTAACTTTACTTTCGTCTTTAGATAGCTTATCCAAAACAAATGATTCATGCTTGAAAAGAACTGGAAGCCATCTTAGACATAGAAGGAGCAAACTTTTAAAAACAGACACTGCTGAGAGGGACACAGATATAGTTGTGGGAGGGATAAGTTCTGTGTGTGATGTCCCTTTGTCTAAGAACGAGGTAAATGTCTCTGATGCAACAAGAGAAGGTGTATTAGATGATGAAGAGGATCCTGTCAGCATAGTGAGGCAAATCTGGGGGATGGAAATCTGCTCCATGATGATCACCACACCACAAGAAGCAGAGAATTACTTGCAATCTAAACTGTTCGATGCTCTCAAATACTTTCATGTATGTATAGTTTTCTGGAATTTTGTTTTGTTATACTTTGGGAGGTCAAATATTGTCGTGTATACCTTGTAGATATTATACTACTTTTGGTTCTAAATATAAATTTATTTTGTTGTGCAATTTGCTCCGCAAAATGGATCTTATATTTAGGATTGGAGGTAGTATAAGGAGAAACTTTTGGTTTTAAATTTAGGTACAGATTAGGTATTTTCTGTTTTATTTTGCCGGTACAAACATAATAAGCAGATGCCTTTTACGGCTCAACATCATAGCACTCAATCTTTCAAAAATTGTTTCCTCTGCATGTCATGTTTATGCAGATTTTCCTAGCAAAAACCTACCAAACTTTTATGCAAGTCTCGTTCTTCATCTAATGTAGCTTAGGCGTTTTGGATGATTGCTCTGATTTTTGAGGATTGTGGTTGGTGTCTAGAACATCAGATTGCTGGATCTTTCAATGACAAAAGGTTATGGTGCTAAATAATCTAACACTCAAAAGACTTAAGATGTGTTTTCGAATATTGCCTTATGCTCCATAATAGAGTTATTTCCTTTTTGTTGTAAACTTAAAATTAACATTTTCTTGCAAAGATTGCTTTGTTCATCCTCTTTTCCCTTTTCAGTCAGTTGCGTTGAATTAATGCTTTCTTTTGTTTTTACTTTAATCTGAAAATCTGCTAAACGTAACTGGTATCTGCAGCTATTCCAATGTACTAGAGCATTGATGTTTTCTCCTATGATGGTTTTGTTTTTTTTTAAATGGCATTCATATTCAGGTGTGTTGTATCGTATTTTTTGTTTCATTTTTTTGCATTACATCATTTGTTGCTTGGTTTCTCTATATAGTCTAATTATTGAGGGTATAGGGATGCATCTTATGCATTTTTGCGGTGTTTGAAAAATCTACAAATTGACTCAAAGACATTAGCATAAATTTGCTGCTTACAATTAGCAGTAAAATTGTACAAACTTGTATTCTTCCCTATTTATGCCATAGGGTGTCAACTAAGTGATTAGGTCTTTGGAATTTTAAGGCTAGCAACTTTAGCTTGTCAGTCTCATTTTAGGAATGGGCTCCTTTTCTTGATAGAATGGTGGTCACCGTCTTGTTGTGCCATCTGATATAAAACAAATTTTGCTGGAATGCTTGGTTTTCTTGATTATCAAATTTATTGAAATACATTTTTCTGAATTGTATGGTTAATGTGCATATGATGATGATCTCATGGTTTTTCATTGGCCTCATGCAGCGCATTGTGCCTTATGCATTGGGTGGATCATTTGAATTTTTTATTGGTCTTCTCAACAACCCATTGGAGTTAACAGTTGATCTACAGGCCTCACTATTGTCTTTGCTTATGGAATATGTTGAATGGCACCCAAATAGTGAAATTCCCTTGAGAACTCCACCGAATCTGTACAAATATCTGCAGTCCTTCATCAAACTATTAATATTCTCAACAGTTGATGATGTTAGGCATCAGGCTTATAGATTGGCAAAGGCTGCTATGTTCAGTACTGGTGCTTTTGACAGGAAGCTTCATGAAATAGAGGCATGGCTTTTGTTTTTGCCAGGTCATCAAAGAAATAAATCCTCTGTCAATAGCTTGGAGGTGGAAGTGTTACATAGTTTGTGTCCAATTGTCATATCATTCTTGTGCGATGCTGTTTCTACAGTTGGGAATAATTTAGTCAAATATTGGGATCTCCTCAAGAGTTATGTTCACAGTTTGGAAGCTGTTAGAGGTAATTAGTTATGTAAATTCATTATATTTGCATTGTTTACTGTTAATTCTGCCATATGATTTTTCTTTTCCTCTCTCTCGCTCAGCATCCAAGTATTAACTATTGATTATTAATGTGGCATGATAAATTTCAAATGACCAGTCTCTTTGAAGAACCCCTTGGCATTGATCTATGGTAAAATTTTGTAAAAGCTTATCATGGTGATGATACTTTGTGTTCTCTAAATTCATTATATTTTCCTTTTGCAAAAGTCACTTCTTTCATATGTACCAAAAAAGAAAAATCACTTTTTTCACTGATCCAAAAAAAAAAAAATGTTAATTACGATTCTTTACATATTGATATTATTTTAACTTTACCCTTTATTTCATTATTTAGTATTATTTTTAGTAATACTATATGATATTATATTTATATTTTTGAATATCAACTAATGGTTATTGTATTCAGTGTCCTTATTTTTATTAAGAAATATATTGGGATACTTTATTTTGGTGTTTATTGTCTCTATAATTAGGGCATATGTTTTATTATTCATTACTGGAGATGACTGATTTTATTATTTACTTTAATTTATGTATTTTATTTATTTCTATTGATTAATCTTGTGGTTTCTATTTGGTCAAGAGTAAGGGGGTGTTTAGTATCAAGTAAAAGTACCCAAAACAAGTGCTTTCACACAAGCTGAGAGAAAACTCCTCTCACATACTTTCTTCCTGTACTGTAAAATCATTTTAAAACTATGTTTTGGTTTCTGCCCAAACATCCATTAAAAGCTTCCTTCTCTTTGACCAAAAATAAAACAGCTCCCTGCTCGTAAAACTTAGGTAAATGTGGTTAAAAAGGAAATAATAAACGATTAAGGTATATTATGAGGACGGATAATTGTGGGTATGGATTTCTGGCCTGTTGTGATGTGTTTTTGTGCAAATAAATTTTGTATGTGCAAATAAAGGTTGGATTAAGCTCTTCCCAGAAATGATTTTTCTTTTTTTTTCCCCCTTGATGAAAGGTACAGGTTTGAATAAATTTTGGTGCAACATTGTTGGACAGGACAAATTTAAGCTCTTTACGTGCTGATCTAGTTGTTTATTTTGCAGATCTATCTCTTGATTTCAGTCCTCTTATAATATGTGTGCTGGAGAAATGTCTCAGATTGATCCGCTCTAAATCTGGAACCTACTCATTGCCTGAAAAATCAATGGTGTTATTATACATGTGCACTACAGTGAAGTTTCTCCTGCAGACACAGGCATGTGACTAGCTGGTGATTACTGTTTATCTCTTTTTGTTGTTTGTGCAATTCTAATGTTTGAATTGCTTTTATGATAGGTTGATGCAGAGTTCCTTTCTGGTGTACTTAATAAACAGTTGACCGAGAGACTTGGTGGCTGTGATGAAAATGAGGCAGTCTTGTGTGAGTGGAAGTCATTGAAGAATTTTTGGCTCTTTGTGCGGAGCATATCACAGCAACATGGTGGTTTTCAATTTTCATGTAATGAAAGATCTGTCAGTTCAAATAGTTCTTTTACGAGTACACTTGGTGAAGTAGAAAGATTATTAAGTAACAGAGGTGTTGGTGAAATGCCAGGCATCGCTATCGCTTTTATATCCTCTATTTTGTGTGTGGAAGTTGATGAAATATTGATGACGATGCCAAAGCTTGTGATTATTTCCCACAATCTGCAAAAGGTTCCTCTGTTATTCTTGTCTTCAGTGTTTTTTTTGGATCACAGTGCTCTTTTTCATGCTTTTGAGTTGTGGCCCCAAATGTTCTATGCTGGCCTGGACATGGCTGTCTCAGATCCTGGGGGTGATGGCAATAATGCTGCTCCTGATGGGTTAAGTTGTAACCAACTTTTTGATACAACCGCTGCTGATGCTGCAGCATTTAGCCTCTTCCTGAAACAGGTTCCTTTCCATCTGCTATTTCCCGCAATGATGTGTATGAATGGCTCTTGCTCATCAGAGCTATCTAAGATGCGGGAGCTGCTGTTGGATAAATTATCTGAGTGCACTAGCGATTGTTATCTCCTTTATCTGCGTCTTGTTCTCCATTGGACTCATCGAATTCAGTCATATCATAACTTGCACCCATCAGTTGAAATAGAACAACTTTCCAATATATGTGTTGTTCTTGTAAGGAAGTTATTATCACAGTTATTGGTTTCAGAATGCAGTCATGACTGTACTACAAATTCTGACTCTTGTTCATTAACTCACAAGATGCATGAAGTTGCTAAAATCATTTTTGCTCATCCTTCTGTTTTGATGTCATTGTCCTTTCCTTTGGGAAGTGTTCAGAACTTTGGAAGCAACACTGAGAACAGCTTTGATGGGCTAAATATATTATCCAGAGAGGAAGTTCACAGTTGTTGTAGTCCAATTATAAATATCTTGACAATAACTTTAGACTATGTGTGGTCCATCTCCAGTACTCACATTAGTGCATCAGAGGCCGGAGGTGTTACTTACAGAGAACTTGTTAAGTTGTTCAAGTCACTACAACATAGGTTGTTTCTGGAGGTCAAGGACAGATTTGATCAGTCTCTTTGTACGAAAAATACGACACATCTCCTGCAAACATTTTATACTTTACATGCCTTAGTTCGGTTTCTATCTCCTTTTCTGCTACTTGAATTGGTAGATTGGATGTTTAGTAGAGTTGAGTTAGATGACTTTACAGTTAAGAATTCTGCTTTATCTGTTGGGTGCTCCTTGGCTGCCGCTGCTTTCAGCACTTTGTCCTATTATCTCCAGCAGCAAGTTAGAGATATGATGCCATATGATTTATTTTGGGAGATCAGTGAAAAGAATATCAAGGCTCATATGTTTGAGAAGATCTACAGTCAAGTAGTTAATTTTGCCATGAGCTTTGAGATAGATTATGCAGATAAATGCTTGCTGGAAGCTGTCAGTGCTTTGTACAGGCATAGACACATTCAACAACAAAATTTTCATCCTCTGTTATTGGCTATGTGTAGGATCATAATGATTACTCCTGTGGAAATAATTTCTTGCTGCATTTACAAGACAGATATAAAGAAGGCAAAATTCTTATTTTTTCTCACTGAAATGAGTTCTCTGCATTCATCAATCTTTGGGCAATTATTTATGAAGCTACTGAGCAGAATTTTAGATCATGATATTGATCTAACAGGAAGATCCTTTGACCTTACTCCTTCAGAAGATCACTTTTTGCTGCTTCTTCCAGCCTCTTTGTCATACTTGAATTCAATTTCTCTGAGACTCGGGGAGCAGAGTCACAAAGATTTTAAACATTTACCGTACTTTTATTCAAGAATTCTCTTAAAAGGTTTCAGTCAGTGGAAGAGCTTTGTGTCTAAAGACATATTTGAGGAAGATTATGGAGAATTCATGCCATTATCTGTCAAGCAACTTCTTTGTCTTGTTGATCGTAGTCTTCTTGGAAAATCTCTTAAGATGTTGCAGTTTCACTTTGATCTTAATGTGGAATCAATGACACTGAACAAGCGATTCAAGCTATTTAAGCAAATTTATTCAAATTCTGCTTCACATGATGAGCTGCTTGACTGTAATTGCCAAGTAATTGGTTGTTATTCGCTGCACCAGTCTTTGAATATCATAAATCGAATAATTGCAAAGATATCACTTGGGAAAATATTATTATTTCATGAGAAAGTAGATATGGATCTTAAAGCTGTTTCTTCTGGCATGGGAAGCAAAATAGAAGCATCCAGGATTCGATTCATCAACATTTTAGTGGATGTTTGGCATTTTATTGTTATGAAATTTTCTTTAGCTTCTGATCAATATGTAACAAGAGAGAGCAGAAACATATCATCACTATATAATTACTTGGAAGTCTTTGTCTTGAGAAATATTCTTGAATTGATTGTGGAGATGCGTGATGATCTTATCCATCTGGAATCCATTCCTTTCCTCGAGCAATTATTCAGATCTGCACTTATGTATAGGTTTCATGATCCAAGTACGCTGAAAATTCTCCGAGTCCTGTTAACTCAGCTCTATAAGGGGAAGCTATCATATGGTTTATATCTTCAATTATTACTTGGTCACTCAGAGTTTTCCTCAACCATCCATTCAACAGGCAAGTTGTCCCATTCTTCTCCATCAGATTACTGTTTGAAGAGTGTATCTAGCATTTTGAAGTGTCTAGTCTTCCCTTCTACTGCTCACTGCGATTCTGATGAACCACATGATGAGAAAACAGCTGAACTCTCTAGCGGACGATTAGAAATTATCAAGTTACTTCGGATACTTTTATTGAAGAATGCTCATCAATCTGAATCAGGTCTTGGAAATGATAATGCCATAAATTATAAAGAATTGCATTCACTGCTATGTGATTCTTATGGCACAACACTTTCCCAGATTGACTTGGAGTTATGGAAGCTTATTCAGGAAATTGAGTATATCAGTAAATCAGTCTCTGATAGTATTGTTAATGCAGAGTGTCTGTGGGGAACTGCAGTGTTGAAAGTTAAAATAGGTCATCCTTTGGAGAAACAAACATCAAATATCAAGGTTGATTCGCAAGAAACCACAGAATGGTCCGCAAGCCAACTTAGAGAAAATATTCTGGTTGACCCTGACATATGCACATCAACAGTTCTCTTCTTTCCCTATGACAGAAGCACTAATGATGACCTACTGTCTGTGACAAATATTGAACCAGATAGTGTTAGGGAAAGGATTGAGGTATGTGTTCAAGTCATCTGTATCAATGTTCTATTTGAATAGTATGTCTTCCTGTGTTGCTGCCTCTACTTAACAAACTAATTCAAATCTTATGCAGATATATTCTTCTAATGCGCAAGTTAGAAAACAATATGATCCTTCATTCATATTGCATTTCTCAATTCATATATTGTCAAAAGGCCTTGTTGAACCTGTGGATTTTGCTACGTTAAGGTTGCTTGCAATTGCATTTGTTAGCATGTCTTCACCTTATCTCGGGATAAGAAAATTGGCTTATGAGACTCTGGGCATATTCAAGAATGCTTTGGAGGTTGGTAACAGGCTTGTATTTATTATTTCACCATCATATCATAGTTCTGTTTGCTTTTTTTAATCATCTCTTAATAGCTGTTGATATATTAAGATTAATATGTCCATGATATTGGTTGTTTGAGAGAAATTTAGTGGCCTTCATTAGTTACTCCCTCCGTGCCTTATTATAAGCAACATAAAAAGTTAGTTAAAGACAATAAATAGGTAAAAATTAGAAGTTCTTTCTCCAAAATACCCTCATTTATGGGGGAGAGAGTATAAGAAAGAGAATAAAAAAATTATTAGAACAAAGAGAATTATGAAAGAGAGAGAATGTGTGATGGAGAGAGATGATGGTTTAGGAAATGAGACAACAAATATATTGAATATTAAAATAAATAACTAATAGGAAAAATAGGAAATTTGATACAAAATTTAAGACAGCTTGCAAATGTTGCTTATATTTAGGGATAAACGAGGGATGGTAGTTGTTGCTTATAAAAAGGGACAGAGGGATTATTGTTTATACAATTGAGCTACAATTTGTGGGGATGAGCTTTTGCATGGCCCTATGGGTCTGGGGAAATACAAAATTTTCTTATAAAAAAGGATAAATGGATTGTAGTATGGAGCAGCTAACTGATGTTATATTAAATTGGTTGATGTTTGAATTTTGGTCCTTATTTTCTTTTCTTTTCTTTTTTTTGTTTTTAAACTGTTCTGAGCACGGTACCCATGCTTGATGTGGGATAACTATTCAGTTAGATTGAATTAGACATAAGTGTTGAGTGAAAATATTATGCAAGAATTGGGTTGCAGTTTTGAATCATGTCAAAATTGTGATTCTAATTTTTGATATGACTTATGTAAGCTCATGTGGGTGTCAATATGTGTTTAGAAGCAATAATTCTAAAATTGGCCTCTTCCTCTTAATGCTTACTCTGATGCCTTACACTTGATTGGCATCTCTATGCATAGGTCTAGAACTAAATAGTATTTACAATAGTGTCCTTAAAGCTTAGGATAATGTACGATAGTATCTTTGTGAGCTAACTTATGCCCAATAAACTCAAAAAAGAAGAAATAAAATACAACTTGGTAATTGTACACTACTCAATTATAGAGATAGTAAGACCCGAAGAAGTTTGTGAAGGCATCTTCTATTAATACTATATTATTGTTTTTTTTTTGTGTATTTTGTTTTGGGATTAAAGGAATAAAGGAGAACATAGGAATCCTTTGAAAGCAGTGGAAAAGGGTATTGAAGAAATACAACAAAAAGAAACCTTATCTCATTAGGTGGGGTCATTTGTATGAATTGCATGATGACGCTGTGCTCTATCAATAATGAAATCCTTAGGCAGGTTGTTGATCAAAAGGTCCCGTTCAATGATTCTCTTTGGTCTTCATTTGCTTCTTCTTAGAGGATTTCATATTGATACATGGGAATTAGGGGTAAAAAAGGTAGCTTGGATAATTTGGCATCATAATAGGTTTATAAATAGGGGGATTGTGGTTGTATTGTGTGCCTAGTGAATATACAAAATTTTATCGTTCTGATTCTCTCTGCATTTTACCTATGGTAGCCAGCCTGCCAATACTACCGGTAGCTGGAAAGTCAATCTTCATGGCTATTATGGAGTTGGGAAAACTAAAGCATGTTTCAACCGTGAAGGATTAGCAAAGCAATTTGTAGACCTTTTGCAAATCTGTTTGAGACCAATACCATCAAGCTGTTCATCTACAGCCTTCAACTGGGCATTCAGCATGTGGTTCAATGCGTTGGTCTCAACACTTGTTCCTCTGCCATTTGCCTCGCTGACATTTGCGAACAATATGGGCAGAACCCCCAAGATTTGGAGGAGAATGATGAAGATGGAGTTAAGAAAGATATGCAAGTACAAGAAACTAATTCTTGCATAAATAGAACAATTGAAGATGAACATGGATGAATCGAGCAAATGGAGATTCTAAGTAATGTAGGACTTGAAAGAATCAAGGAGGAATCTGGTGAGATTTTGCGGCTCACCCTTTTTGTTTTCACAGAGACGAAGGATGAACTTTTAGAAATAGGTAATGTTGATCCCCTGAAAGTGAATGATGTAATTGTAGACATTAAGATGACCTGAAGAAGCTAGATTGAAGAGATGGAGAATGATGGAGTAGCCAAGACATTGCATGATTCCTTGAAATCTTTTTTGTTTTCATATCATTACGCTATGATTGACATTAAGACTAAGGGAATGCGAGAGCACATTATTACCACGCCCAACTTCGCTTTTGAGTTGGCAACACAAGGTCATGCTATGTTACTTGGGTGGCTGCCAATCCACTCACTCTAGATGTTCTTACCATTTGCTAGACAATGGAGTTTTGACAATATCATCAAAGGAGGATTTATTGAGAGCGATAGAGGAGCATGGTCGCCCGTGAGTTTGTGGTTTTGTTGCTACATCTCTTTGCAAGGATGCTCATCAATGTCCACTTTGCACTCAATGAGCCGTCTAAAACATTCAATTGTGGGGCAAGACAGAATTCAGTCATCATACAAATATTGACCATTATTAGAGTAAATCAAAATCAAATTCAAGAAATGGGAAAGACTTAAAGAACAATGAGTGCAATAAATTGAAAAACAATGAGTGCAATGAATTGATGGTGAAGTCATCAAGCAACACAATGATATGGTGATCTAAGGTCCTATCGACAAAGAGTTGTAGAGAAGTGGTAGGAGCCAAATGAGGATGTGGAAGTTGACCAGCTTTACCATTGTGAGCAATCTTGGGATTTCATTGTGTTCACCACAGCTGCTTCTATTGTTCAAGAATTTGACCACGGTGCTGGAAAAAGAGTCACAATCAATGATTGCAAAGGTTGACCCACAAACAAATAAGCTTGGGGAAAACTCTATTTTTGGGTTCAGTAGGAATGCTGATGAAGATAGATCGGGCAAAGCTATTGAAGAGGCAATGCGTTTTTGGTCTTTGGGCATGCTTTTGGAATCTTCTTTGGCCACATATATGGAGTGGTCACACTGTTCAATAATGCTTCCAATGTGCATTGCGATTGTCTCGTGGCAGTAAACAAAACCCCCCTAGAATTAGGCTTGGCATAAGTGCATCTTCGCCATTTTATCTGAATAAAAATTTGGCTGTTCAAATACATATGGGTCCAACAATTTTTGAATGGATGTGGGTCGTACGTTGCTTGAAGTTTCAGCATTGGGCATCACTTAGGTTTACATGGAGTGTTACAATGGGCTTTTGGATTGAAGAAATATTGCAGCAAGCTAGGCATTGGGTGTCCATTAATTTTGTTTTCAAATGGTTTCTCTTTTTCAAGTCCTAGCAACTTATGTTCTGAAAAAAAGTCTCATCCTAAATATATGTTTCCATTTCAGCTTTTGTATTGATCTTTGAGGGCAAGAATCTTTGCTGGGGAGAGTATATTGATACATGGAAATTAGGGGTAAAAGGGGTAGTTTGGGTAATTTGGGTCATAATAGGTTTATAACTAGGGGGATTATGGCTGTATCGTGTGTCTAGTATATACAATATACATATTTTACTGTTTCAATTCTGTCCATTTTACCTCTAACACATGCTGTCTAATCTACCCTTCTTACTAGTGCCTCCAATGGCCTTCTCTATGCACACTTATACTCTCCAAACAATTTTCAACCATTGTCTCTTCAATGATGCCATGTCCCTTCTTTGGATATGATCATTTCAAATCTTATCCTTTTTTATATGACCAGACATCCATCTCAATATTCTCCTTCCCGCTACTCAACTTGGTGCTCTTGTTGTCCTTTTAGAGCTCAACATTCACTACTATATCCATATAGCATCGCCGGCCTTATAGCAGTTGATAAAATTTTCCGTCAAGCTTATTAGGTGACTTCTTATCACTGATAACTCCAGTAGCATTTCACCACTTGAACCACCTAGCTTGTATTACTAAAGAAATAAAGTAAAAGAAAAATGATGTTCACCCACAAAACAGTCTTATCCCCTTCTAAATCCACTGGAGTTAACCCCTGAAAAATGATCTAGGAAGAAGCCAAAAGTCTATTGTATCCCGGAAAATGTTCAATGGAAATGTCTTCTATTAGTTTATATAAAAACTGCAACCCTGAATAAAAAGCACACTGTGAATGGATCTTACAATTCTTTCTTGAACTTAGGTTATTACATATTATTTTGTTAATCGAGCATCTCCATGGCTTTTAAATTTTCCGTAATTTTTATTTTTATGAGCTAGTTGTTGATCAGTAACAATATGCTGTACAGAAGTGCCCAAAGAGGAAGGATGTGGTGGGACTTCGCCTTCTATTGACTACTGTGCAAAACAGTATAGAAGAGCCATGGCAACGAATCCCTTCAGTTATTGCTGTTTTTGTTGCTGAGGCATCTTGTATTTTGTTAGATTCTTCACATGATCATTTTGCGGTTATAAGTACATTGTTGATACACTCTTCTAAGTTGAATTTACAGGTATGTATTCAATGGCTTGACAATTTTCATAATCTTAGATTTAATTTTGTTTCGACTGACTGGTCTGAAATTTTCTGCTTTATATAGAAGAATAATCTGTTCTATGTTTCATCTGCTTTTAATGTCTAGGTTATACCTCTGTTCGATGATTTTTTGTGGAGTACTTCTGTTAATTTTAAAGCAGAAAGGTTATGGATACTTCGGCTAGTATACGCAGGGCTTAACTCTGATGATGATGCCGTGCTGTATATCAGGAACTCTATCCTTGAGAGTCTGCTGAGTTTTTATATGTCTCCGCTTTCAGATTTTGAATCAAAGGAGCTGGTTATCGAGGTGAATGATTTACTTGTTTGATAAAAAATTCCGTGGTAATTTCTATAATACTTTCGCTTGTAGAAGCAAAGCAACTTTTTTGTCTTAGAAAGTATTTTCTATTTACGGTAAGTTTTTCTCTTTACAGTAAGAGCTTCAGTTCCTTGTTCTAGTCTGTGAAGATTTTCATTTCACCAGGTTTACAAAATTGTTTGTTGGATCTGGAAAGTTGAAGACTTTTCTACGTAATGGTTAAAGATTGATTGGAGGCATGTTGCCTCTCTAATTCTATGAATATACATATTTTAATGTATTTGCTTTTCTGTTGAGCTTGCTTCATAATTTTGTTTCCATAATGGTTTTATATGTAGCTTAGGAGGTGAAGAGCATTGCTTCTTCATCTTTTGTTTGTATACTCGTTCTTTGCCCTTTTTTGTTGCTTGCCTGTGCGCTCTATGCGCATTGTTTATTCATGTTCAGTCAACACCCAAAAAAAAAAAAAAAGGGGGGGGGGGAGAAGAGGTGCAGATTGCTTCTATATGCGCATTTTCTTCAGAGCTAGTGTTGTTAAATTTTGTTGCTTAGGTTTTATCAATGTGTTTGATTGGTTGCTTCAAATTTGTTTTTCAACAGGGCAATGTCTATTTCCCTGAAAAATTTTCCTACTGGCAGATTGCACAAATGTAGTTGAATAGAACTCTAGGGTTTTCTCATATTAGAAGTGATTGCATACAAAAACTTCATGCATCTTGATATTGCTGTTGTAGGAAAGTTTGATAATCTATGAATCGCTAGATTTTGATTACTATAATATTTTTATTTACAGCTAGTCTTCTGTATTAGAAAACAAATCTGTCCCTACTTTGACAGCTATTCACAAAAATGTTGCGATTTAAGTTAATCCCAAATTTTCAGCACTTCCCAAGCTAGCTGGCTTATGATGTGAACTTGTCACTCCTTTATTTATAGGTGACTAAAACTGGATATGATTCTGGGAATAAAATCAATACATAAAAGGAAAAATAGAGTAAGACTAGATCAGCTTATGTGAAAGCCCGTAAGGTAGCAGCGAGGCCACTACCAACAAGAAGATTCAAATCTCTGTGCATATCTGTTATGGGTACTCCTTTTAAGGATCCATGTGCAGAATACCAGAGACTTGAGACCATAAAAGGACTCGTAATCTCTTCAGGGATAATTTTCTCCATATCCCATTATGTTATACTTATAGGTTAATGTTATCTTATTTTCTCTGCAGGTTATACAAAAGTCTGTCAAATTGCGTAAGATTGCTTGCCATCTAGTGAAACATTGTTCTCTTTTTTCATGGTTTTCATCTCTCATCTCAGTTACTGGAGAGAGGTTTAATGGTGGTAATGAAAGATTATTCTTGAAGCAAGTGTTGGCAATATTGAAGGTAAGTAATTGAACTCTCTTTCATTGCAGGATTTATTTCCAGTGTCTCTGATTTTAGTATTTTCTTTCGTTTTCCCTTTTGTGCAATTACCCATCATTTGACCTGTAAATGTTCTTCTTTCCTGGGCAAAATAATGCAGCGAACAAGAGATAGACAAGCCCATTATAATTTTGTCTTTTTTGAGAATCCTTGTTTTCCAACAATTCTGTAACAAAAGTAGTTTAGCATATGGTTGAATGAGCAACAAGAACTTCTAGCATTATTATTGATGAGATTATATTTTGTTATGCTTTATTTGATTTTACTAACTTGTCTAAAACATACCTGTGAGAATGCCAGCCTGCATAGGTTGCATCAACTGAATGAGTTTTGGTACATTATGTAGGGAAAAACTAGGTTTAAAGATACGATATCTTCCTATCTAAGTGAAATTCTCAAGAATCAGGAAAATAATAATTGAAACTGTATACAATTAAATAACAATATAGAAAGCAGAAGACTATTGCTGCATAGTGTACAGCTTCAACAATAACGCATTAAAAATCCGTTTGATTTTGCCTATCATAGAAATACATAATTACTGAGTATTCTCCAATGAAATAACAAAATTGAAAATCTCACATAAGGAGGAAGGCCATAATTTTTCTTTGTATGAGTTAACAAAGTGAGGAATGCTTAACACTCAAATGTTGTAAGTTTATAGCTCTATACTGCCTCTAAACCCGTGGGAAAGTATAGGAAAGCTCTGAGACTAAGTTTTCTCTGTTTCAACATGTTATTCATAGTGCAGAGAGTTATCGGACATAAGGGGATATTGACTACAGCCTTTAGACAATTAAATCTAAAGTAATTCTTATATCTGAAAGCTGTATCAGTAGAAATAGAGCTGAACAAATAAATAACATGAGTTGCTAGAAGTATGCAATATGATATGTTGGTTGCATGATAAGCCCATCAACAACTTACAAAAGTACGCTTCCTGGAAAGAGAGGACTGAATGAGTCAAATGAGTCTGAGGTTTTAATTTTCAACAGGAAACATCTTCTTTCAAGGTTTTGAAGGTGGCATAGAAAAGGGTTTCATGCATTTGTGTTGTAATGAAACGATGCTTTTGTAACTTCTTGGGCCCAAATGATGTTTTGGCATTTAAGAAGGAAAATAAGAGATTTTATTTGTTAGTTACAATAGATATTTTATTCTTACAGATAATTTGTTTGTCCTATAATTTTAAGAATATTCAGTTCTCCTCTTTACTTTTCTAATAAGTCGATTTATCGATGATCATATATAGTTATATGTATTTATATTCTTGCATCCTAAAATTTTAAAAATTGTATTTTACATATAATATCGTGTTGTATATGATACACACACCAATTTTGGTGCTACATAGGATCTAGTACAAAGCTTGGTATAACTTTTATACCTCACAAAGGTCTTAGATGAATCTTTCCTTGTATTTTACTTCTTTGACCTGAGATTTATCCGAAATGTAGAATTTAGATAGTATGATATGATTAGTTCTTGAAGCATCCTGTGCTTATTCAATTTCGTGGCACAAGTCTGTACTACAAAACATTAGGTGTTAATTTTTGTCTGCTTTTCTTTGTCAATTTTTTCTTATTTTTCTCCGTTTTCCTCTCAATTTTAATGATTTAGGTTGTCAACAATGTCATTTCTTGTGGAAGCATCTGGAAATGGTTGCAAAATTTTGCTCTTGAGCAGCTGGCAGAGCTTTCTTCTAATATATTTAATTACATATTCCATGATGCAACATTGATGAATGAAGCTGCTGCATTACTTAATCCTTTGCTACAAATGATAGTGTCGTTGTTGAAAATATCCCAAAAAAGGAAAATATGTCAACCACATTTTACCCTATCAATGGAGGGCTTATTTAAGATATACCAAGTTGTTCATCAGTTTGATCATGCACATGTCAATCCAGAGTTGGCACTTGAGGCTATACTTATGAATGCACCTCCTGTCTCCACTTTCCTGATGGTATTTATCTCTCCCTCTTGCTCGCTCTGTCTGCGCACCCTATTCTGTCTTATCATTTAAGGCATATATTTCTGTTTGCGTCTGATAGCAGAGATTATATTTAATTTCTCAGATGTTAACCATAATTTAACTGTGCATAATATGTAATCAATTTTAAACCAAAGTATCTGTGATTTATTGTTACTATGATAAAGTGGATGAAATCATATGTAACTTTACTGTTCATATTTATAGTAAATAAAAATATGGTTAGTTTCGATGATCTTCTTTTCTTTATTTATTAATTATTTTCCTTGAGCATGGGCTTTGGAAAATATTATTAGAATTTTGATTTATTTTCTACTCTAGGGTTGGCTTGTCATCTATTTCTATCTTTAGATCATGAAATTTTAGTGAGAAATGAGTCTATCATGCTGTAGACCAACGCCATGATGGAAGAATGGATCTTATGCTGATCAAGCCAAAGCTTAATATATGCCCATAATCATTAACCATAGGTTATAACTTCTCCTGATAATTATAGGCTCCTAATGAGCCGAGAACATGATTGATTGGTTTACCTTCTGCTTTGGCTTATATGTTAAATATTTTCTAAATTTTGTAACTTTATTTATTAATGTACCAGCTTCATGTTAGCATTCTGATGCATATGGAAGCGTTTCTTGATTTGCTTTCTTTCTCATTCAATTTGTGTTGACTGATTTGATTTTCGTGCTTTCTCTTCATTGGATGGGTATTTGCCCTATGTTTATGCAGAGTGAAGAAAGGCTTGAAAGCTTTCTTATGTGGGCAATTTCGAATGCTTTGCAATCAGAGTCTTCTCAAAAGCTAATATATAAGTCTCGAGCATATTCGATGGAGTCTGGTGAAGCGCCACATAAAAATCCGTTGATGTCAAGATTACTCCGTTGGTTAGCAGCATGGGTGATTACTGGGAAACTCTATCAGAGATCTGATTATATGGATGCCAAGGTTGAATCACAAACCTTTAATTCCCTCTACTCTCTACTGCGGCACATTGAAAAAATTTCTGGACAAAGAAATGAAATGACAATTGCTGGTGAGGGGTTATTAGCTTCTACAATTTTCTATCTCCAGCTGCTCCTTGGTGTCAATTATGAAGTGCTACCCTCAGTTGTGTCTGCTCTCTCTCTCCTACTTTTCAATGCCTCTGGTTCTGCAGGTATTCTATTTTATATATTCTAATGGTTTGTTGAGTGAACTAATGTTGCAATTTTTCTCAAACTAATCTGAGAAGTTCAAATTTTATATTCTGCTACCAACTTGGGCATTTAAGCTGGCAATTTTGTCCCCGCCCCCCCAAAAAAAAAACCCCAAAAACGGTTAGCATGTATTGCCGGACCCTGTGACTTTGGGAACAATTATTTGGGATATTTTCTTTTAATGGACTGAACTGAAGTCAAATTCCTTTGTTTCCTCATTTGATTTCTGTTTTGTGAGCCTTAACTTTTCATTCACCTGGCATGTCTGTTTGTTTATTTGGAAGAGGAGCCATTATTCCTTTTAAGGTTGATTGGCCGAAATTCTGTAGCCATTGTTTCTTCCTTCCAATAACGATTGAGCAAGAGTGACTTTTGTGGCATATGTTAGTAGAGCCTTTGAGACCATCATTTTATTCTATTGATGCTATCACTTGTATTTTCTGATGCAAGCTACTAGGATTTTTATGATGTTTGTTTAAGATTATTGTAGTTGCATGTTTGCTTTGGGATTTATGCATCTGGACACATACTAATGCCTTCTTTGTTTCTGTAGCGGGGAAAGCTGAGTTATTGCAAGACTATGATCCTCTGATATCATCGCTCTGTTCAAGGATACAATGTCCTCCGGAAGCTAATCCCGCTTGGAGATGGTAAATCTTCTTATTTATGCATCTGGACACATAATAATGCCTTTGATTTGTTCTGATATTACGTAGTAGTAGTAGGGCGCTGTATAATCAATAAGACGGTCAGTTTCTTAGCCACACCTGATGCCAAACAAGCTGAAAAATACCAATATCCAATTTGGAGTTTTTTTTATTGATGTCAAGGCATATTTGGCTTATTGATGATACAGGTCATTTTACCAGCCACGGAAGGATCCTTCGCTGGAGCAAACTGATGTGCAGATGATGGAGCAGCATCATGCTTGCCAAATTTTATTATTGATCATATCAAATGTTCTAGGCAGAAGGAAGTTAGAATCAGCTAATCTGTCACTCATAGATATAGAGAGGTCTGATGTATTTAAATGGGAAAGAAGTTTGCTTGAAACTGATTCTTCAAGTTAACGTGGTTGATAAATACTTTGTTGTACATTAATTTTGTATTTCTAGTGTATATAAATTCGTATATTTGAATGAATAGATGGAACACTATTTGATCTCTGTTCTTGCTATCTCCTTTCTCTCGTTTGTGCTTTTTGTTAGCTTTTTTCCCCCCTTTCTAAACTCTTATCCACTCGAACAATATAAGATTTGAAGAAGAAAATCACGGAGAGTTTTAAATAATTTCATAAATGTGAACCTGCAAGTACATTTAATCAATATTTTAGTGAGATAAGAACTTTTAGCAAAGGAAAAAAATGACAAAAAGAAATTGAAAATTGCAATATTTCAATTTAGGCACCTAACTAAAATCTCAAAAGAAGTGGTGTTTGATTTGGTATTTTACAAATATAACTAAACGACGAAAATGTCTTTGTATAAGATTTTCTAAAAAACAGATATTAAACTTGTCATTTTTTGTCATTGTTTGTTTAACACTTGTCATTACCAGTACATTTCTTATCATTTGCTATTTAACACTGGTTATTTTCAGTTTACAACTTATTAGTACAAAAACAGTTTTGTCATTTAACTATATTTGTAAAATATTAAATTAGGTATCACTTCCTCCTTTGTGATTTTGATATTTTAGGTGCCTGAATTAGAATATTGTAATTTTCAAATTCTTTTTATCTCATTTTCCCTTTAACAAATGGTTGTACTAATATTATGCTTGATTAGACTTTGCAAAAACTAATCATCGGATTGCTAGAAAAGATTCACAGAATTGACTTTGTAATTATTATTACTATTATCGAAAGGGATACATAACTTTTTTGGAGAAAATGACAGCAAAATATCATGTGAATTTCAAAAAGACAAATAAAGCACATAAATAAGTAAAATGACAAATAGGGCATTGGGTATCAATTTGGAATTTAGATTTTTGGCCTAATGACAAAATTGCCTTGTCTAAAAGTGAGAGAAAGCAAAGAGGAAGACGCTGATGAAACACGAGAAGAAGGAAAGAAGAATGTTGGAAATGCTATTATCTTACTCCTCCGCATCACTATTTTGTAGACATTGTTGATTTGGTGGGTTTTGGTTGTGGGAAAGAGGATTTGTGGTAAGAGAGGGAGTGAACCTGTAGGATTACGTGAGTGAGTAGAAGTTGATGGCGGGATTTGGATTATTCATTTTTGTGGCTGCTTCATGGTGAAATAGGAACAGGATTATTGCATTTGAGGGTTTATATTCAGTATTCGGTGAATGATGAAGCAGAAATCAGAAAACAGTGGTAAGCAATTACGTAATGTAACTGCTGTCATATGCCTACTGGTTTTTGGTAAATCCCATTACGTGAATGGTAGATTTTATTATACATGTAGTTAATTATGAAAGTTAATATATTGCCCTGTCTGAAAGAACTCATAATCCCTGAGATTGTTGTCGTCAAAGAGGTCGCTGAAGTAACATCAACTGTGATAAACAAGTAGGAAGCTTAAATATTATTCTTCATAGAGCATTTTCGATGGGTTCCCACAGCTTAAAATATTATTGCCTAGCATTCATCTTTTTGGTTCTGTCTCTGTTCTTCGCATAAAACCATTTTCAGAGAATGTGAAGCTGTCTGGTTTTCTATTATTATTAAACCATTTGTCCTGAATTTTACAAAACACATATTGTGATTTACAACTTTCATAGTGAAAGTGACCACTTTGTTAATGGGTTTTGCAACTTGTTTTCAGGAGATAAACAACTTGTTTGTAAAAACTAATAAAATTCCATGCTAAATTTGACAAAACATATAGTGGGATTTACAACTTCCGTAGTGAAAATGACCACTTATTCAATGGATTTTGCAACTTGTTTTCAGCGGATGGGCAACTTGTTTCTAAAAACTAATAAAATTTCACGCTAAATTTGACAAAACACATAGTGAGATTTACAACTTTCGTAGTGAAAATGATCACTTCTTCAATGGGTTTTGCAACATGTTTTCAAGGGATTGACAACTTATTTTTAAAAACCAATAAAATTCCATGCTGAATTTTATAAAACATATAGTGACATTTACAACTTTTGTAGTGAAAATTACCACTTCTTAAATGGGTTTTGCAACCTCTTTTCAAGGAATGAGCAACTTGTTTCTAAAAATAAATAAAATTTCATTCTGAATTTTACAAAACACAGTGAGATTTACAACTTCTATAGTGAAAATGACTATTTCTTAAATGGTTTTTGCAACCAGTTTTTAGAGGATAGGCAACTTGTTTCTAAAAACCAATAAAATTTCACGTTAAATTTTACAAAACATATATTGGGATTTACAACTTTTGTAGTGAAAGTGACCGCTTTGTTAATAGGTTTTACAACATATTTTTGGGGATGAGTAACTTACTTTTCACCACCAATAAAATTCCACGTTGAATTTTACAAAACACATAATGTGATTTACAACTTTTATAGTGAAAGTGACCACTTCTTCAATGGGTTTTGTAAACATGTTTTCACCGGAAAGGCAACTTGTAAATATAAATAAATCATTCAGTAAACGTGCACTTGAAGTACGTCACAATTAACTACATGTATAATAAAATCTACCATTCATGTAATGGGATTTACCAAAAACCAGCAGGCATATGACAGCAATTACATTACGTAATTGCTTGCTACTGTTTTCTGATTTTTACTGCATCATTCACCGAATACTGAATATAAACCCTCAAATGCAATAATCTTGTTCTTATTTCACCATGAAGTAGCCACAAAAATGAATAATCCAAATCCCGCCATCAACTTCTACTCACTCAGGTAATCCTATAGGTTCACTTCTTCTCTTACTACAAATCCTCTTTCCCACAACCAAAACCCACTAAATCAACAATATCTACAGAATAGTGATGCGGAGGAGTAAGATAATAGCATTTCCAACATTCTTCTTTCCTTCTTCTCGTGTTTCATCAGCGTCTTCCTCTTTCCTTTCTCTCACTTTCAGACAAGGCAATTTGGTCATTAGGCTAAAAATCTAAATTCCAAATTGGTACCCAGTGCTCTATTTGTTATTTTGCTTATTCAAGTGCCTTATTTGTCTTTTTGAGATTCACATGGTATTTTGTTGTCATTTTCCCATTTTTTTGTCTCTTGTCTTGTAATTTTTCTGCAAAAACTAAAATCCTAATATTGTGGAATTAAAAATTTTATTGCTAAAAAATATTGATTTTTTCCTTGAAGATGAATGATGATAATTATTCTGAAAATTTTTTGTTCATGCATGCCTACTATTTTTCATCTGTGTCATTTTTTTGGTGTTGAATACTAAAAAAAATTTGGACCGAACTGGCAAACCAGCCAGTGGTCCAGTTTGTTTAAGTGCTAAATCAGCTATAAATTGAACTGGTATCAAACAGGTCAAATTGAGGTGAACCAGTGATGAACCGGTTTAGATGATTATGTTACTATTGGTTTTATTTTTTCTTATTCAACTCTTAATATCTTGGTCACTATAGATTTGAATAAATTTTAATAATGATTTTAGTATCAATGATTAATCATTTTAGTTATTGAAGAATAGTGAAGATAAAATTCTCAATGTTGTTATATTTTGTTATTAGTTATTATTATTATGTTGTTATATTTTGTTATTTGTAATTAAATGATATTATAAAAAATATTTTATGCATCCATAAAATACTTTAGGATGTCGGGCATATGTGACAAAATACATCAGGGTGCTGGATTTACCTTAATCCTAAGACTAGTCCAATCCCAAGTTGATCTCAGTCTAACCTATTAATCTTTGAACCACCACCTCAACTGGATTAGGGTTCATTACAGTTTTTTGTTCCTTTGTTTTTGGACATTAAGTCCTAAAATTCATGTTATAGACCAAGAGATTAGCATCATCGTGCAAAGGAAGAGAAAATTGGAATATGATGTGACATCTCAATTTTTCGTCTTTATGATTTAAGGAATATTAGGAATGAATCATTTCTTGGTAAATGAAATTTACCACATAATTATTTTAGTAAAGAGAATTTACTTCAAATAGGTTAAATTTAAGAGTATAAATATAATCTCAAGCCACGATGGTAAATGGAGCTAAATAGAAATATATAAATTCATCTTGCATTTAAAAGATTTTAAGGCTACGATGAAAAAACACTTTTTGATGAGAAGTCTTATCCTATATCGTCTTGGAATCTATTAAAAAAATGTGTCAAATTGCAAGGATTACGGTATAATAATGCAACTCAAGGCATGTTCACTTTTAGGAGCTTTTATTGGTGATTTAAAATAGACTAAATACCATGAAACACAATAAAATGAAGTTTTTTGTTTAGAAAATCAAATTAAACTATAATTAAATTAATGTAATGAAATTAAACTTAACATATTAGAAGTAACTTCTAGTTAAAGGGTTGGCATATTACTTAACTTTTACTTAACAATCAAATGGAAACACGTGTATTTTACTGTTTTTTATAATCTTAATTTTCGTTGCAACTGGCTCATTAATTTCTTTCATTTAAGTTGGACTATGTGTATTTTTACAATTTCAACTTCTGAGAAAAAAAATGTATATTACATCTGCTGTAATTTGATTGAAAGAATACACATGCGTATAAAACTTTTGAATCCATTTGTTTTATGATTTGAAAAATACATTCTCCTCAAATAAAATTGAAGAGCAGCAACCTTTTAATAAAGATAAGCTGAAAATAAATATATTGATACAGTAGTTCAGTAATTTACAATATTTTTAACTTATATGAAAAATATTTAAAATTTTTTTTACTCCAAACACAAAAATGATAAAAGTATTAATATGATAGATGCATATGTGGGATTAGCATGACAAATTAAATTGAAGTATTGATTATAAATATCATTATTTATAAAAATTCATCATATTCTTTTAAAATATGATAAGAACTCATTGTATAACATCTGCTGAATCAGTTAAAATAGTAAATGGAACAATTATCAAATTTAAAATTTCAAAAAAGAAATTAGAAAAAATTAAAGAGATTAAAAAGTTATAGAAAAGGAGAATGAACATCCGTCTTATCACCTGGGTTGTGAATTTTTCAACTAAAAATATTTGCTCTAATGAATCTGATAATATCAAGTCAAAATAGGGAAAAATATGATTACCAATGAAAACATCGTGGTGACATATTCTTTGTTCACTGTGTTTAATGTTTGAATAAGTTTTTTGATTAATCTCTCATTTCATATTTGCTTCAATAAACAAAATTAAGTAGGAATGATGCAATTGCAAACCTTTTTGTCAAAATATATAAATATAAATGCACGATCTCCTATTTTCATGATATTAAAACCCAATTTGGTCAGTTGGTCGGGCTGTTAAATTGGTAAGCCAATCCTCTAGTCAGTTCCATCAGGAGTTTTGAATGAGTTGATTATGTTGAATTTTATTTTTTTTTCCCTTTGTTGGGCCCAAAATAACATAATTTCAAGTTAGAAAAAGATATCAATAAGCCATATTTGTATTTTAGTAACTTTGTTTGGTTGGATTATATGCAATTTATATATAAAAGTTTCATTTACTTATGATTTTAAATAATATCTTTAGGGCTATATAAGAATATTTTATATGTTTGAATTAATTCCAATTCAACCACGGTTAAACTGTTCTGGTTCAATGATTTATTTGCTAGATAGTATAGAGACTTTCTCTTCATGTATTTGGTAGGGTATAATAACTCTCCCACAATGTCTAAGATGAAAAATAATTGGGAAAATTTTACTTAACTCCCACTATAGATGTTTAATATCCGAAAACCCTTGAAAGAGTCTGAAATCTGAAATGTCACTGCAGCCTTATAAGGGTAAACTGACATTAATTTTTGAAGGCAAAAAGGCTAAAATGCCCTACAATGAAAAACAATTGGTATTGAAGAAAGGGAGAAGAAGCTGCTGCACTGCAGGGCTATCTCCATTCAGTGAAGGCTCCCTATTACACCACCACAAGTTGACAAGAAATGTAGGGGCGGCCGATGATTATTCCACAGTCGCATCCCTCTGGCATCCTTCCAAGTCACTATTAGAGTTTTTGGTGGAACCATGAAATGCTGTGACTCTTAACATACTGTGTTGCGGCGGCGTCGTCATTGGCGCAATAAGTTGAGATTGTTTGGCGTGAGAGATAAAATCTAAAGTTTCTTTTTACAAATTTTCATGTTCTTCATCTTACTTGTTGAGCCCTTGTGATACGTGATGGACGAATAGTGTATAGAGATTGGTATTTGAATAAATGTGTAGGTAGCTGTAAATGTTTGTTTAGTGAGGAAAAATTTGAACGTGCATTTGAGTTCAGAAATCATCACCCTCTTAATTTCAATTCTTAAACATGGAGTGTTTGTGATTATTGAAAAGTGGATCAAAATGGGTGAAGGTGTTATGCATAGCAGCTTGTAGAGTCAGGAATGAAAGGTGAGTGTAGGTGGTTTACAAGTAAATGTGCAGGTGGAGGTGTTTGAATGGATGATATCAAAGTTAATTATTTAGAGAAATGTTAACTTGATGCTGTGAACATTCGTCTTTATGTTATAAATTAACAAATTTCAGTTGTCAAGAAAAATAGTAATTTTGTCCCGTGAAAACTCATCTTTCTATTATAAATTCGTAAATTCCAGTGGTGAATTTATATTGTAGTTAATTTTTGATAATTGACTAAAATTAATGCATAAATCATAAGATATATGGCTAACATTAGTCAAAAACAATTATTTTGCATCTTTCATATCATGTGAAAGAAAAATATGTGAAGATCCTCATAGGGCATAATGACATATGAGTTCAGAATGTGTATAAAGCATTTTCATTTGGAAGACTATTATTTATTTTGGTGACATGGACAAATTTTGATGCAGGGAATTTGCACATATTTTGTGAGGAAATATGTATTATTCTTGTTTCATGTCAAATAATTCTAATCTCTGTTTTTTTTCCCCAAGCAATCCTCATTTTCTATTATGAGTTTATAACCAAACTGTATAGCTAGATCTGAGAATAGAATTCATTTTTAAAATAAAGATAATTCTTTCAATGTTAGTTTTATGAACAAGTAATTTAAATTTAAAATTAAAAATTAATCTAAACTAGCCAAATTAAATATGAATGTGGAAAATGATAATTTACAAGCACGGGACCAATCATTTACAACTAGAATATGATATGTTTTAACAAGGATATGTAAATTAATAAGATAAGTATGCCTATTTGTAAGTGGAGTAAAAGAATTCACCAGTGAAATATGATAATTTACAAGTCTAGAACCTACCACTCACAACTAGAATATAATAATTTGCAACAAGGATATATATATATATATATATATTGGCAAGAAAAAAATACATCCATTTGCAAGTGGAGTAATGTAATTCACAAATGGAACATGATAATTTAAAAGCGTGAGACCTAAGATGGACAATTAGAATATACCAATTTATAACAATAATACATAGACTAACAAGAGAAATATATTCATTTACAAGTAAACTAATTTAATTCACAAGTAGAATATGATAATTTACAAGTCAGGGACTTATTATTCACAATTAGAATACGATAATTTGCAACTATAATATGTTGATTCACAAGACAAATAGACTTATTTGCAAGCCCAGTAAGCCTATTTATATCAACATAGATGCATAAGGTGTGATACAATTGTTCATACATTTACATAGTTGTTAAGTAATTTCAGTGATATACTTGGGACAGCTTATTACCAAGTGTTGTCATAAAATCTTATATCTATTCATAGTACTATTCAAAATAGATTGCAACCCATCTCAAATAACCGAAATGGGTTCTCATAACTGCTTTTCCAACGATTCAAAAAAAAAAAAAACATATTGGAAGTGTTTTTCCACTTTGAAGAATTTATCACTGTCATGAACATTGAAAACAAAATTTTCATAGCTAGACTTTCCATGTTGGAGGGATTTTTTTTTTTTTTTCACATGTTGAGTAGTTATTGTGGTTGGCATAGGAGTTGTGTTTAGATTGTTTGCGTCCAAATTTCATATATTAGGAGATAATAAACTTCAAAAGAAGATCCTATCAAGTCATCTATCCTACATATATAAGTACGAGTTCAAATATTACAATTCAGTTTATTAACAAAAAAACAAGAAGGCATATTTCTTATTTTAGGCAAAATCTCATTAAAATATTTACCACTAAAATTTGTAAATTTACAACAAAAATATGAGTTTTCACAACATAAAATCACAATTTCTCTTAACAATTGAAATTTGAGAATTTACAACACAAATACAATATTTCGTAGTATCCAATTACCATTTCTTTGGACAACTTACTTTGATATCACTGATTCAATCAGGAAATTTTGGCTCTGCTAAATGATGTGAGTTTGATAAAATTTACATCTTATTTATTCATTTTTCATCTAAAATTATTTTTCAATATTTTTTTTTGTTAATATAGGTATTCTCCTATCAAAGGTAATTTGGTTCCAGGTATTGTCAGGCACTAAATGTGAACATCTCTTCTGGTCGAGATTTGAATTTTGATTCACTAAGTTCTGATTATGAGGAACTAACCATTTACGATAGATCCAAACCTCATTGGTTGCTTTTTCATTAACTATTTAACCAAATTTCAGTTTGTCAAACTAATTTTTTTTAATAAAAATCAATCTAAATATAAATTATATTACATTAATTGATTTTTTTAACTTAAATTTGTAAAAGATAAATGAAATAAAAGCTACTTTTATTATCGCTGATCCAAACATGTCCTTGGTACGTCACTTAACTTTTATATAACAATCAAATCGAAGCAAGTGTGAGTCCAAAAAAAAAAAAAAATCGAAGCAAGTGTATTTTACTATTTTTCTCCCAATTTTTCTTGCAACTAACCTATTAATTTCTTTCATTCAAGGCTTTTTTTTTTTGGCCGAAGACTTTCATTCAAGTTGAAACTTGTATTTTTACAATTTCAACCTCTAAAAAATCATTTATATTACAATTGTTGTAATTTGATTGCAACATATATGTGGATACAAATTTTGAATCCACTTGTTTTAATTTAATTGGAAAAAGACATATGTAAATTTCTCCTCAAATAAAGTTGAAGAGCAACAGTCTTTTAGTAAAGATGAGTTGAAACAAAGTATACTGATGCAATAGTTGGGTCATTTACAATATTTTTAACTTGTGTATAAAATATTAAAAAAAATTACTGCAAAAACAAAAATGATAGAATGGTTAATATGACAGTTGCACACGTGAGATGAGGGTAAGAAATTAAATTGAAACATTAATTATAAATATTATTATTTACATAGATTTATACGATTCCTTTAAAATGTGATAAAAATCATATTATATCAATAACTGTATAAGTCAAAATGATGTCTAGAAAAATTATAAAATTTGAAATTTTGAAGAGGAAGTTCAAAAAATATTAAATAAATTAAAAATTCAATGTAAAAAGAAAAAGAGCATTGGTCTTATGACCCGGGTTATAAATTTTTCATATGAAAATAGTTGATCTAATGAATATCACAAGATGATGAAAATATCACATTTTCTTCTTTGGGTCGGCTTTAATGTTGGAAGAGTTAATTAATCTCCAATGTCATGTTTACTTTTTGATTGAGCATCACAAGGAAGCTGTGAGGAAACATAGGGCAAAATGAAGGACGAGGAGGACGAGTATCATGTTAAGGACTCAGCAAATTGGTGCTGCATAGGCAACAGTTTGAGCAAGGTTCTGGCGCGAGCGATCAGATTTTCAAAGACATTGTTAAAGATGTATGAAGATATAAAACAGAAGAATAAAGCAGCTCAAAATACTTATTAGAGCATTTAATCAATGTTATTGCTGAAAATATATTTGATCCTGTCGTACAAAGTTGCTTCTCTCGGAGCTTTGCTTGAGATTAATACATGTAGACTCTATTTAGAAAAAACAAAAGGGGACAAAAAAAAAAAAAGGACAATCGTGCGAAGATTTTGTACAGGAAAGCAAGAGCTTATGTTCCCTCGAACGGAAGTTTACATTATAATGTGTGATTAGAGAGGCATCTTATTCCTATCCATTTTTGACATATCAATAGGATATTGTTTTCTAGTAAACCCTTATCAAGTACTACTTTCAGTTCTAATTATAAGAGTTAGTTGACTAATTTGAGGAGGTTAAAATAAGAAGTTAAGTTAATTATTTGTAATCATTATATGTTATCTTTCCCAAAATATCTTTGCCAATTAAGTGTATTGACTATAATTACTATTGTTAGGAGGACTATCTTGAAAAAATACAAAAATATAAGAGACAAAGTGGATTGGAATCTTATATTTAAGATCAAAATAAAAGTCAAATAATGTTTTATATTAAGAACCAGAGATAGTATGTTATATTAAATATTTCAAAATTTTTGTGAAATTAGTATAAACGTTAACTACAGGTGGAAATAGGCCAAGTAGCCTGTTAGGAGCCTATGGCCTAGCTTGGCCCTTTTCAAAATAAAAAAAGGCTTAGGCTAATAGGCTAGGTTTAGGCCTTTCGAAAAGCCTGTTAGGCCTGGCCTATTTTTAATCTTATTTTTAATTTTTATTTTATACTTATATCTAGTTTTATTTTAAAATTGAATATATAATTATAACTTGTTTTCAATAATATTAATTTAAAATATTACTCTTGAGTCATGACATTAAAATTCAAATAAAAGATAATAGTAATAAATAATTATTATGCAGTATGTATATTTTACATTTTTTATTAGTTTATGTATTTTTTATTATGCATTTCAAAAATTTTAAGATTACAGGCTTTTTAATAAGCTCAGGCCAGGCCAGACCTTTATACAGACCAGGCTCAAACTGGAAAAAAAGACATATTACAGGCTACAGGTCAGACTCAGGCCAGTGTGTTACTAAACAGGCCTGGCCTATTAAGGACAAAGCCTGGTCAGGCCTGGTCTTTTTTTATCCCTACCGTTAATAATGAAAAGAACAAATTAACTTATAGCTTAAAAAACCATATAATAGAAGATAAATAATAAATAGTCAATAATCATGACAAACGTTTTATTGGAAAAAGGGACATAGAGGTTACTATGATATGGTTTGGGTGGGATATTACTCAAACAGCATCAATTTTGGAGAAATAATCTGAAACCATGGTTTAGGCCAAAATCATGGTTTTGGAGTCCAAAACTATGGTTTGAGAAGAAGTGAATCCATCTTGCTTCTGACTCAAATTGGAGAGTATGATTGTGCCTGTCAAAGTAGATCTCAACAATAATATGACTTTAACATCCATCAATTATTTTTTTATAAACATATTTAATCTTATATCTTATAAATATATATACACATATTAATTAATTATTAATTATATTATCTTATGTATTATTAATTATGTTGGTAAAAAATATATTATTAACAATTTTATTCTTTCAAATTAAAATATATCATAAAATTTATCTTTTATGTAATTATCATATTAACTTATGCTTTTTTTAATAATTTGTATATATAAAAGGTGTTTCTGATAACAACTATCCAAACACTCTCGCTTCTCATAATCACTTTTTCACAAAATTTATTATTCCCAAAATCTATTCTCCAGAAGTTATTTTTCAAATCATGGTTTGGTTTCATCCAAACACCCTCATGGATGATTTACCTCTGAAATACCCATTGAAAAATAAAATGTGTAAAATGAAAAAAGAGAACCATATATAGGACGATAATGTGTAAAATAAAAACTTAATTAGGTGTGTTCTAAATAAATAACTAGAATCTTCTTCCCTGTACGATGCACACACTGATCACGTGGGATGGTACACATTAAAATGGTTGATACTACTGATCAATATTTTATTACATTCTCCCCCTTCTATTGTAGAGAAAATTCATCTTTTGTTATTTATCTTTGAAAATATGATTTCTCTTATATATGAATTGGACAATAAAATATAAGATTTAAGCATCTGATGTTTACAATTTTACTAAATACTGATTTCACATAAAAAATTTCAGTAAAACTACCTATAATGCTATTCTCCCTGATAAAACGTCAATGTTTAGTTCTAAAGAAATGTGAAATGTGCAGCACAATTATTGTGTCATTAAAATAATTAATTCACAAAGGTAGAGAACAAATGGGTTGAATATCAGTTTTAAAATAGGAAAAATCCCAGAAAAAGCCCTTAGAATATACCAAATCCCAGATTGGGTCCTTAAATTTCGGAAATGACAGAATGGGTCATTGACCCAATCTGTCATTTGTGAAATTCAGGTGAATTGACAATTTTGCCCCTAAGCAAAAGTGTAGTTATTCTCTAAACAAATCTAGGTAACGCATACACTGTTCTAGTGATTACAAGATTCGTTGTAGTTAATAATAAGGTACCTGACAATAATAAGATACCTGACTATGAAAAAATGAGTAGTTATTCTCTACACAAATCTAGGTAATGCTTACATTGTTCTAGTGATTACAGAATTAGTTGTAGTTAATAACAAGATACCTGACTATGAAAAAGTGAGTAGTTATTCGCTACACGAATCTAGATAACACCTAAACTTTTATAGTGATTCCTTGAATCATTGTAGTGAATGAATAAATGAGGGCAAAATTGTCAATTCGCCTGAATTTCACAAATGACAGATTGGGTCAATGACCCATTCTGTCATTTTTGAAATTTAAAGACCCAATCTGGTATTTCCCATATTCCAAGGACTTTTTTTGGGATTTTCCCTTCAAAATATCGGATATTACATAAATCAAATGCTAAAAAACTTTGTAAATAATTCGTTTGTGAAACTCCATTTGCGTTTTTTCCTAATAGCATTTATAGTGCTCTTTTACTATCAGTTTCACAGTACTCCCTCCATCTCATATTATAAGATCTACTTAATTGTATTATGTGGCTTAAGAAAACTGTTAAAAGTGATAAATATATTAAAAATGTACTCTCTCTCTTTTTTTAACCCAAATATGCCCTTATTTATAAGTGGCTAGGTGTGAGTGAGAAAAAATGAGAGAGAATATATAAAAAAAGATAATAAGAGAGAATATTAATTAAGGGTAAAATAAGTAAAAATACATTTATTGTTTAGACAAGTCCAAAAAAATTTTTATAAAAAGGGACAGACCAATTAAAAAAATTGGATCTTAACAAGGGATTAAGGGAGTATTAAGTATTAATTGGATAGTCATTTAATTGCCTAACCCAATTCATTTTGACATTATCGGGTATTAAAAGATTTTATCGATAAAGTTAAAGTAGATAGATTACAAAATTTTAATCAAGATACTGAAAACTAGACAAATTATTAAATTGGTCAAGGTAGTGGGTCAAGAATTAGTAGGTCAGACTGGAGTCAACCCAGGGGTCAAACAGGTGAGAAATAAAAAAGTTAAAAAATAATTTAAATTTTTATCATATCATTTAAGGACTAAATATTAATTCATCACTTTGAAATTAGAAACAAAATAATTATATACTTACAATTCATTTGACAAATTGACATCATAGTAGAGTATCATATTTAAAAAAAAAAATCACTATATATTAATTCAATAACCCTAAACTCTAAACCCTAGCAAATTATCAAAATAGATATATGATAGCAAAATATTCCTACTTACAATCTATTAATCACTAAAATAATAATTATCAATAACTTAAGAGAGAAGAAAAAGTTTTTGGCTCAAAATAATTTTGTTTCTTAACCCATCAACCCAGCAGGTTAATCGGATTGATCTTGGGTTGGTTCGGTTTACACCGGGTCACCCTTAGATCAATTTGGTTTCGAGTCACATGGTTAATTGAGCCGGTTTGCTAGTTTCCCAGCTAAATCGATTGGTCCGATCCGGGCTTGCATACCATGGTTTCAATTTCAACTTTCTTCTCAATCTAATTAATGCATAGCTACTTAGTTACTAGTTAGAGGTGATGTAATGATTAAATAAACATTTAATAAAAATAATTATATAAATCTATAATGAATCTAATTATTAACATAATAATATCACAACATATAAAATTTAAAAGCCAAAAATATCAAAATAAAGAAATACTAAAATATGTATAATTTGATAGCTTTTTTTCCCCATTTTGTTGTAATGAATGATAACATGTCGAAGCAACGTAGACCGTTGACTGTATCGGCGATTCACGGCTCATTGCATCAATAAAAGGTTGCTACAGGTTAAACAGTGCCCAACCCCTTGCACATCCTTATATCCACACCAACTTTTGTGCCAAGAGAAAGATTTCACGAAGTGACAACTAATTTGAGTATACGCATTCTTTTCAAAAAAAAAAAAAAAAAAACACATGTCAATATATAGGCACGCATATTTGATCTTTTCAAGTTGTTAGCATGTGGAAAACGAAGGTTTTTAAGCATATTCTATAATTTTTTTTAAAAGAATTAACATGTTTATATATGCTCAATTGTATTTTTTTTTTATAAGAGCCTGATAATTAAATAATGCAATTCAAAAAAATAATTAAAAATAATAAATATGTAAGAAATAAGTTTTTTCCATAACCATTAAATAAGAGAGAGAAAGTATGAAAGAAATGTAGTAAATTTTTAAATTAATGTATATATAAATTAACTTAAAAATGATAAAAATATATAAATGTCCAAATAGTTATAAGTGGAATCTTATAAAAAAAAAAAGACTAAAACAATTCAAATTTTAGATTGTTATAAAAAGTATCAGGGAATATATAACTTCTCGGGGCATGCTTTAAAAATTTTGAAATTAATAAATGTTTACATCATTATTCAAAATTTGGCATGTAATTAATTTTCCTGACTATAAAAATATTCTTAAGAAATTTGATAGCTTTTTTTCCCCCATTTTGTTGAAAAAAAAAAAATGATAGGACTACTAATATGATAGTTAGATAAATGAGATTAGGATAAGAAATTAAATTGAAACATTGATTATAAATATCATTATTTATAAAAATTTATAAGATTTTTTTAAAATGTGGTAAAGAAAAGTTATAACAACAAATGTGTAATAGAAGATTTATAAAATTTGAAACCTAAAAAAATTAAAAAAATTATTGTACACAGAGAAAGAGCATTGATCTTATGATTCCGATTCTAAAAATACTTGATCATGGATATGATAAGGGAGAGGTGATGAAAATACCACATTTTCTTATTTTAAATTTTTTAATTAATCTCCAATTGAGTAATCGTTAGTCACATTAAGAGAGAATAGTTATACTCCACTCTTGTAAAAGTGGGGTTAACTCGCTGATTAAAATGACAACAGGTTTTTTTTGTTTTGGGGGGGGGGGGGGGGAACAAGTGGGCCAACCCGCGACAAGTGCAAATTGGATTGTTGAAAACCCGCCTCCATATGAGCTGACATTTTATTTTGCTTCCAGTTTATTCAAAAAGCGCTAAAAAAAAAGATTAACCGAAACCGCTCCTTTTTAGCAGGTTTGGGCAGTGAGTCAAATTTGTATAACCATCTCTAATCTCTAAACTAAAATAAAAGATGATCGGTTAGCTTCTTTTCATCCACCGTCCCTCCATCATACAGGAACATTGTGACCTAAGTAATCAGCATACAAATTGTAAGATACTGACTTATGTCAGATTCACCATTCTTCAAATTCATGATAAACGATAGACAATAATACTGTGAGATGAAACCATACAAAAAATGAGAACTAAGTTCCAACTTATTGTCTTTCTAAGGTCACGTAAAACTGGTCAGCCACAAAGTCTATAGAGGTCACATAAAACAGAAACCATAAAAAATTAACAATTCTTGTTGAGACCTTTTAACAGTCATCAATAATGAAAACACAATTGTCCTTAGTGGAAGGAGATGAAATAACTTAGAGCCCGTTTGGTATACTGAAAATCTTGCGATGAAATTTTCCGATGAGATAGATTTTCTATTGTTTAAGGGAAGATAGGTTCTCATCAATTTTGGTGGTAAGAGATTTCCCATCACACACGGGGAAATGCCAAAGAGTAGATTAGCCTTTGAAATTTGAATAAAAGTCTGGGGGCTTCATCTGTGACCCTTGTGAAAAGCGTTAAAACTGGTTATGTCTCTTTTGAACTCCTCTCTCTTATGAATCTTACATTCCCATGGTTCCACTTCCCTGTACCTCACTTAATTATTTTACAGTATTACTTTTTGTGTGCATATCCATATCAACATTACTGGGTTTCCTTATGTATTCATAAATCAAATTTTGCAGCCAAATACACGTAAAACGAAAATTACATCTGTATTTGGTATTTAATTTGTCTCCACCATATTTGTCTTTAAATAATTTGGCAACTCAAATTAATGCAAATTAGCCTCCAATAATAAAAACCTCAATCATTCGTAGGAGTTTTATATCTGTACTTTCAACACAAAAATCTCTAGATGCCTAATTTATCCTGTTTTTTGATCACATGTTGTGCAACCAACTATCAGTCTTCGATTAAGAAAAATAGAAGTAAATAGGAAACGTTAAACAAGAATTTGGTAAAACAAAATTGTTGCATAAAATTCGAATATGATCATGTGATGATTAAATTCTTCATTGCATAAAATGCACATTTATTTGAGTAAATTCAAACGTTATATAATCAAATTCAAATTTCCTTAAGCAAATTCTAATTTTATAAAAGAAAATCAGAATTTGCTTACTTCTTTTATTGTCATGTTAAATCTTATATTTCACTTAGCATAGCTTTAAGAAGATTTTTTGAATGGGTCTCATTGCATTAAAAATTAGGCTCACTGAGCTTTACAATGATATATTATTTGCCTAATTTGCATTTAAATTAAGAAAGATATGTCTATTAAAAATTGATTATTAAATTTATTTTGTTTATATGAGCTTGTTTATGCTCTATTCAACACGTGAAAAATAAGGGCAAGTAAGATGATGCCACAATGTTATTACTTAGGGACTGGCAGGTTGCCCATTATTCCTCTTGACATGGCAGCCACGGCATCAGTCAGGTTATACTGCCTTCATATCGTGGAATATATCGCTGTATTGCCAAGGTCAGAACATTTAGATACAAAATCATCCGAATTACTCCTGTTCTACTATCTTGGAATCTGAAAAAGTAAGATAAATAACAGTCAACAAAAGTCATGTAGTTGGACGTAAGTCTCATATCTACAACAGCCAGTAACCCTCTTAGATCCACTTCTTCCTTTTTTACTGGAAAAAGAAAGAAAGCATATCGTTATTCTTTCATTATATAGATATTTAACATTTAATACATAATTGAGTAAATACTTAATCATAAAGAGACTAAAAGGGTGGTGAGAGGAAGAAAAAAAGTAGCATCTTCATGTGCTTCACAACTTCCATAGATACAGTACATACCAATTCAAATACACTAACATAAATTTATCAGTTAACTAAAGACAGAGCAGAAGAATCACAATCACAGACAACCAGATCTTTTATGACTTGAATTTTGCAAGAAAGAAGTTAAATGTTAACGGGAGATTTTTTAGGTTAGGTATTAGCAGTTGTTACCTGTGACAGGAGCCTTGCTTTGCTTGGCTTTTCGCAGCAGATCTCAAGCAGAGAAAGGGGAAGAAAAATGGAATCTGAACCTAAGAGAAGAAGCATGAACAAGGCTGCAAACCAAAAAAAATTACATATAGAAGTTTGCAACAACCACAACAGAAGCATAGGAAAAATTAGCATGCATGTAATAGGGGGAAAAAAACTTTTTTTTTTTTTTGGGGGGGGGGGGGGTAATTAAAATCTCAAATGAAGGGATAGACAGACTGCCCAAATAACTGACTTAACAACCAGAGAAAACATTGTGAAAATCATTGGTAGTCAAAGGGTTTAGAAAAAATTGGAGGTCAGCAAGAGCCAACTAGGCCAATAAAATGATTTAGTTGGACGATTGAAAAGAAAGGTAAAGGAGTTAACATGGCAGTTATAGATATGATATAATGTTCAAAATTCATTATTATAAATAATTATTTATAAAAAAAAAAGATATAGAGAAAAAGGCGGAGAATTTAAATTTAAGAGAAAACGAGACAATTAAAATAATAGATAATAGGGTTATAAAATTTGATATTAAAAAACAGAGATTTAAAGTAATAAAATCTATCAAGGGGGGGGGGGAAAAAAAACAGAGAACACTGTACCTACCAATAGTAACTTCTGCCCCCAAAAATATCGATATGGGATTTGGCCAACATCAAAGAGTCAGAGAACACATCGAGGCTATTGAAATTTCAGGTTGCAATTATGCTTGACTTATCAACTTTCAGGTAAGCATTCTAAAAGCAAGCCAGTTGGCGGGAATTAGATTCAGATTTTTAGATAATTGCATCATTATAAATAGACTCCCAAGATTCTGTATTAAACTTTGGCCAGCAAAATATGGCCACTGTCTAATGCACTCTCGTCCAACTTGTTCCTACCAAATAACCGAAGTTAAAATTTTAATTCCCATCCAGGAGCTCCTGTGCCAGAATAATCCACCATTTTAATGCAATAAGGATGTTCAAGCCACAGCAAAAGAGTTGCCACAAAATTTAATCCGCCACTAATACCTTGCCTAATGCAGATGATAATGAGCTGTAAGGTCATCTATAAGCTCACTAGCATTTTTGTCTTCAGCAAAAGCAAATTTCACAAGAGTTTCCCAACTCTTTAGAGCAAGCTGCAGCTTTCTCTTCTCCATCTCTTTCAAGACAAAGCAACCATCATCAATCTTCCCGCAGATTAACAGGCCCACAACTAAACAATTAAATGTTTCAGAACGGGGATAATGTTTGCTTGCTAGCATTACATTTAAAACATTCAGACCTCCCTCAAAATCTCCAGTCTTGCAGAAACCATCAACCATCATCCGGTAGCTAGCGGCATTGGGCTCACAACCCTTAATCTGCATCTCAATTAAAACTTTATAAGCTTCTGTTGTCTTCCCTTCCTTGCAGAGATAATTTATCAAAACATTGTAGATTACAACATCTGCCTTCAACCTCCTCTTTCTCATCTCGTGAAGTAATGATTTTGCCTCCTCAATCTTCCCTCTCTTACCCAAATCATTCATCAAAACAGAAAAATTGATCGGCTGAGGTCTGCACCCTCGATATGCCATCAGCTTCTTCAGGAAGTTTGGCTTTGTTGTAATGCTGAAATAGAGCAACAAAAATGGTTTCTTTGCAGTGTATGCCTCTGTCTTGAATATAAGCAAGAACAGCTTCAACAGCTTCAAAGCTTCTTGATCGAGCCAGTTTGTAGAGTAATGCAGCATAGGAGGGGTAGTCATGCTTGACTCCTTGTTTCTTGTATTCATGAAAAAGCAATAGGGCTTCTTCTGGGTCATGCAATTGTTTGACTTGGGTGATGAAAGGCATGCGCTTGCGACTCTGTGAGTTTGCAATCCGTGATCGTTCATGCTGAGGCTTGGCTCGCAAATTTTTTGTATGAAGAGTGCAAAATAGCTGAGAAAGGGTTTGGTTAGAGTAACAGATCAAATTAATAGCTTTTGCTCTTGAAAAGATCATCCTATTGAAAGTGACAAGAACATTGATAGCCTGCATAGTCAATACATAGAATTAATAGAGATGAAAATTTGATGCTAATACTGCTACTCCTAACAACAACGACAACGACGACGATAACGACGATGACAACAACAACTAGGTGGGCCCCTTGCAACTGTTCAGAGTTAGGATGAGTTGCTGATAGATCCCCGATCGGCTACTGTGAGCAAGCGAGTGAGATACTTACTTGTGAGGTCCAGTAGAGAGTTTATCTTAGCTTATTATCTTCTGTTCACCTCGGCTCTTACTATTTGCCCTATTCAAAACTTGTGAACTGTCGATTAATTTGGATAGGTAAATATACCAACCTCAAGCGCTATATTTGCACTATGTGGTTGAACTGTCGATTAAACATAAACAAGTAGTGCCTGTATAAACTAAATTAAAAATCCATTTTGTACTTGTCTCTTCAAACCATGCCTCCCAAAACCAATTCCAACCAAAACAAGTGTAAAGCTTATCAAGCTCGGTCATGAAGGTGGAATTGACTCCATGGTTCAAACCATAGGCGAACCTATATTACTCTCAGTGGGGGCATGTGTCCTCACTGAAATCTTGGAAAAATGCATAGTCGATATAATAGCCTTCTAATTTTTGTTCCAGATACTGACACAGCTCCAGCCAAGTCATGTACAAGATTACACATCACAGATACTATAGAATTTTCTAAATAATGAAAAGATTAATAAACAGAAAACAAATCCAACATTGCAAAAAAACAACACAATCCAAAGCATACAAGTCGCTGGTAATCAAAACGAAGAGGGCAGAGGTATAATAGCCAATTACACAACATTCAAGGAAAAACTAGCAAAAGATATTAAACTCAATCTGTAAATATACCCAAATTCGAAAGCGTCAATACCCAAACGATAACGAAGCCAGATTTAGAGCCAAATCAAAATGAAAATTTTAAAACAAAGCAAGAACAACCATGCAGGGAAGACGCGGGGAAGAAATTTGAATCTAGATTCAAAGCTCGATTGAACAAATCAGTCTCACCAGATTCTGGGAGTAGATAGAGTCCTAGGGTTCGAACCTTCTTCACTACTTGACCGAAAACAGCCACGCACGGCTGACGACGGCGGACGGCGTCCGACGGAGCGCGGAATGCTTTTTGGTCGACAAAGAAAAACGCATCCGCTCCGGCTGCGCCCGAGACTGGGTTTTGTTAACGCGACGCACCAAGAACCCGGGGGGGGGGGGGGACCGGACTAGGAATTAAATCGGTTGAGGCAGGTTAAGGGTCAGTGATTAGACATAGCTCAAATCAGAATCAAATTAGTCATATTAAAATAATATAATTTAATTTTAAAAAAAATTCATAAACAATATCTCTTTGAAAAATAAAAGAAGCTACAAAATTTCACTGGACTTCCATTTTATTTTATTAATGATATAATTATATAATACTCTTCCGGTTCTTATTATAAGACTCAATTTGACTTTTTATTTGATCCTAATTATAAGACCCAATCCATTTTCTCTTTTATATTTATGAATTTTTTTTCAAGATAATCCTTTTAATAATGATAGTTTTAGCTAATATACTTAATTAGCAAGGATATTTTAGGAATAACAACACTTATTTATTATAAATAACCAACTTAACTTACTTCCTTAATCTCCTCAAATAAGTCAATTGGGTCTTATAATTAGGACCGGAGGAGTATGTATTTATATATGATATTAGATAAAAAAAAATATATACGAGTATTTGAAAAACAAAAAAAAAGAGAAATACTAACAGTTCTGCTAAGTTTTCCCATCCTTTTAATTTTTGGTACTTTCAACACTTATGCACACAACCAATTATTTTAAACCCGAACCGGATCGGACGGTCATCGACCGGAGTTTTGAACGGCTCGTTTTTTTAGTTAAAAACCATTTGAGAGGTTGGGTCGTTTTAAGTTAGCAAGAACCGACTTTTGAGACAGAAATCGTGATCAAACCAGAAACTGGCCTCGATTTTGAAAAGTCGGACAGGCTATAAGATGAGATTTCAATTACATGAAACTAAAAGTGAAGGAGAAGAAGGAAAAAGAAAGGAGGGGAGAAGGAAGAACAAGTGGAAACGAAACGGCTCGTTTTTTTAGTTAAAAACATTGAGAGGTTGGGTCGTTTAAGTTAGCAAGAACCGACTTTTGAGACAGAAATCGTGATCAAACCAGAAACTGGCCTCGATTTGAAAAGTCGGACAGGCTATAAGATGAGATTTCAATTACATGAAACTAAAAGTGAAGAGAAGAGAAAGAAGGAAAAGAAAGGAGGAGAAGGAAGAACAAGTGGAAACGAAAATCTAATGCATACTTTATAATATTTCCCCACAAAAATAATGAAAAAATGTCAATCAATCTAAAACGAAACTTGAAACCCGAACCAATTGCTTCCATGACCCTTGAATATGTTGGGGCTTGCACAACAAAGGAAGAAGACGAAGAAATAAAAGAACGCAGAGCTCGGAAGAAAATGAAACGGATAGTTTGAAAAAAAGTAACCACTCTCTTTCTTCTCATCCTGCCACTATGACACATTTACTACTTTCAATGTAAATAATAAATTTATCACCAGTCTCCATAGCCACACGCATTTACCAAAATGTTTATTTATGTTTTTATCTAATTTTTTTTGTTTATTTTAGTTATTCTTATTCTTCCTATATCTAGTTTTATATGTTTACGCATTATATTTTATTTTTATTCATCTAAAATAATTTATATAAAATTAAACATGCATTTTTAGACATATAAATTTGTTGATTTATTATGAAATTGGACTATTTAACTTTATTTTTAAATTAGATAACATATCATTTTGATTTCATACATATCATATTATATAAGTATATATTCAGGCCAAAAATCTCATACAAGTATATAATATGATTTTTTATTTTAATTATATGTCACCGGTCAGACCGTCGGTCCGACCGATCCGATCGAACGAACCATGACCTGTTAACTTTTCCGGTTTGATGTCCGGTTTGGCTTTTAAAACATTGCATACAACACCTTTCAATTTTTTTCTCTTTCTTTTCTTTTTCAAATTCATTTGTCTCTTGTCCTTCTACGATTCTCCCTCCCTCCCTCCATCTCTTTCTTCTCTGTTTTCTTTTTTCAATTCGTCTCTTCTTCGGCCACACTCTCTCTCTCTTTGAAGAGTTCTTCCATTGTTCATATGTAGTAATTTTTTTCCTACAATAGTAGGCTCTACTCTTTAACTCTAAAAAATGATTGCAAGCTCCCCTCCTCCCTGTGATCTCCCTTTCGGACACTATCCTTCTTTCCCCTTCTCACCTTCATTCCTTCTTCCTTCAGATCTAATAGGTATTCTGCTCTCCTCCTTTTAGCCCTCTTCTTCCTCCTCTTTTGTCTTTCTTTTTCCATTAACTGTTTAATTTTTTAACAGGCTTTTATGTTTTTTTCTTAAGTGATTTTCTTGTAGTAATCCAAGCAACCCAACCAACCCAACCCAACCAGCAATTTTCCAGTTTGATGCCTGTTTACACCAGTTTATTTCGGGTCATTTCGATTTGATCCCCCACTGATTTTATTGACGAACCAGACCGGACCACTAGTCAATTTACAGATTTCTGATCTGAACTGGCTGGTCTAGTCCCTTTTTTTTTTAATTGACTAAAACCCATACCAATGAACGAAACAGTTAAGAGTCAAGGGTCACCAATAAGTCAAATCCAGTAATACTTAAATAATTTAATTTAAAACCTTTTCTCTCTTCTTTTTAGACTCAACAATCAATTTGATTGATAAGATTAGCAAATTTTTTATCTATCTCCTCTATTAGTACCCTTTCTCTTTCTCATATAATAAAAGTAATAATAAATTATTAATAATCGCTTTCTTTGGCCATTTCCTCAAAACTCATTCTTAGTTCCAAACTTGTGCCTTCAGATTTCTTCAAACAAGATAGGAGCACCCTGCTAGTAAGTCTCAACTCACCCACAGGCTCAAATGAGTGCACCTTAAGGCTTGGACTTTCAATAGCCTCCATGACTTTTCCTTGGTCACATCTGATCGATACTTCTTCTTTGAACTTAGCATCATTTGCATCTACAATGATCCAAGAGGGAGACCTCACTACTAGAATGAAAGAGGGATGATTGCATTTAGGAATGAGGACAAGGAAAGATTGATTCGGCTCTCTGAAGAAATAACTAAGACTAGGCAAACCATAAAAATAATATTTGCTCTCAAAATGGACCAAAAATGCTGAAAAAATATCTAGCATGAAACCCATTAGGTCTAGGTGCATACCCACCTTCATCTAAAAAAAGCATATTCAATCTCCTCAACATGAATAGGCTTGTTTAAATGCAAGAGGTATTTTGAGTTAGACAAGGTAGGTTAATATTATCTAATCTAGTCCACACAAGATAAGTTAAAAAATCGTACAACAAAATAGATATCCATAAAATAAGGTATAGCTTCATATTGAATATCATCAGGACGTTCTAGCCCAAATGCCCCCTGAATTTTGAATTCACAAAACTTGGTTCTTTAACCTTTTGTGGGAGGCAAAGGCATGAAAATACTTGGTGTTTTAGTGACCTTGCAAGGTCTAATTATGGTTAGCTTTCTATGACCACATCATCTCCTCATAATCATATCAAAACTGCAATTGACTTTGTAAATCTTTTGCTAAATGCAACTCAAAAGGAGAAAACTGTTTGTTGATGACATACCTGAAGTTTATTTTCTAACTCATTAATATGGTAAGCAGTGCTACCCACCGGTAGCTTGTTCCAACGAGAAAAAATTGTTGCTGTAAGCCCAAAAACCATGTACCATACACTTCCATTCAACCAGAACAATCTCTTGACATTATTGAAACGAGAACCAAAATTTTTCAAGTTGAAATAAATTGAAACTCTATTGGACACATTGTGATTGTGGTAAAATTGGGGAATGATCACATCTAGCAATCGATAAAATTTACAAAACAGAATTAAAAAAAAAAACTCAAGCCAATGTGAATTGCAAAGATCCCCATCAAGCTTCTCCATGACCAAATCATTAGCATAGCGATTATTAGTCTAAGTGAACCAACCACTTGTTGAAGGAATATCAATAAGCTAACAATCAAGCAGTATAGCTTGGAAATCTGATGCAACCCCTATTGAGGAAGAGACATTGTGTTAATAGATGTAGTAACACTTATTAACTAGTCCCATAAAATGTGTCTATTAAAAATATCTGAAAAGCCATACATAAAAGAGATAAACATTTCACTATCATCAAAAGTTTTACAAAGTGCATGAAACTAGTTAGGAGATCAGTCAAGAAGAGAACAGAATAAATCATTAGAAATGCCCAAAAAAAAAAGACCACCCTTATGTCTTATTGGATTAACTAAGAAAACATTGTCAAAATTTTCAGAAATAAGACTAAGAAACAAAAAGTGGGGATTATATTTATAAAAAAGTTTTTTTAAGTTGTTAAGTTGTCATGTTTGTACCAAGGCCAAGAAAATTCCATGATAGCACCTTCATGTTTACATTTAGAGTTTTTTTCTGGCACAAACTTTGGGAAAACCTGGAAGAGAAAAAGTATGAGTGCAATCAAGAGAAGCAGTAGATGCCTATAGAGCCTAAATACTATGAAGTAGACTATCTTGCTGTGGACACTTATGAACTAGAGTTTATGATGGCCTTTATGGAAGATTTGGACATTAAAGAAGTGGTCCCCATTTTGCAACTAGATCTAAGAGTCATCATTGGAGTTGCCTCTATTGGTAAGAAAAAAGAATAATCCGAACATAAGTCTGAGACCTAGAGTTCTAAATAATAAAATGTTTTCGATTGTCGATTAAGCAAATAACTCAAACCAAAAGATCCATAAAGTTCATGATTGCTTGATTCCAAATATTTTCTATAAGGGGGAGAATTACTACCAAACGCTACATTTTTTTGATGAAAACTAAAATAAGTGAAGGCCAACAAAACACTATTAAGCCAACTAAACTCCTCTTAGAAATCCAACGAGGGAAAAGCCTTGGTCTAAAGGCCTTCAATAGCCATTAAATTTGACCAAGCCCATTGGGCTTCTAAAGATATGGGACACTTAAATAACCCATAATTGTAGCAAGCCTCGTTACATCGTCTAAACACCACTAAGAAATAACATGCTGAATATGTATAGGGCCTACCTCTTAAACCACATCAAATTGAAAAGTGAAATCATTCATAATAACCAATTGTACTAGCCCATTTGGGCCCATCTCATTTAAAAGATGGTTATCAAAGCATCGCGGAGATCTAAAATGTCAAAATCAAGAGCTAAAAGATAAAAAGCATTATTAACAGGTAAATTAAGGAAAGGATTATTTTCAGAAGAGTTATCTAAATGCTCCCTTCCATGTGTTAGTTCTTGTGTTGCCACATTGCTAGGTGGCTATGTGTTAGCCAATATCATTATGAATGTTTTGTTTAATGAGATGCATATGGAGATCATCTTGCAATTTGTTAGACGTAAATGCATTGTAATTAGAATCCTATGATTCCCAGTTCGAATCACGCGATTCGAGACAAAATAGATAATGAAACATATGAATCTCCCATTGTATCTTTTTGTGGCCTAAATTGTGCGATTCACATCAAAATCATGCCATTCAGGCAGTGTTGAGTTGCGCTGGATCTGACTCAACACGTTAAAAAACCTTTTTCATGTTTTTTTTAAAAAATTTTTTGGTTACTTTTATGAGGCAATCTGTCGTATAAATACTCCTCAATACACTTATCACTTTCAGCTTATCAAATATCAATCAAAACCCTAATTTTTTATTCCCTAATTGATTTTGGGAACTCTTTGTCATTAAAATTTGATATTTATTGGCTTTTTTATTTTTTATGAAGTGTATAGAACCTAATATCTACAAACTTTTGATGTTCTCTTTTATAAAATTACCTATATGTCATCTTTAATAATTGTTCATGAATCTTATGATTCATGATAAGTTTCGATTCAAGATTCAAAAAATAGGCTTTCGATTCATAATTCGTATCCTGATTTGATAACCTTACACAAATGTACTTGGTGTTTATATTAGCTAACAATTACTCGAAATAAATTCAAGAGTTCTAGATCTTTAATGAGGCTCTTCACTGCTTAGCTAAGAGTACAAGGTCAGTGGTGCTGTCTAAAGTCAACAAAAGAATCTATTGGTGAATAACATCCCCTTGATAATATTTACTAAAGTAATAACAAATGAATGCAATAAAATTAAATTTTACTTTGAGTGACTATATGGCAAAGACTTAAAATTTCTCCAGTATACAATCTTAAATTAAAAGATAAATGTATACTCAAACTCATTAAACAATTAAATCCAAATTCTTAATAGGACAACTTGTTACACAAAAATATTATAAAATAACATTTCTTAAACACTAATCTTTTTATAGGGCTTCAACAGGACGGAATAGGAAGCGCGGCTTGAAACCACGAATACAAGTGTGGACACATAGTCCACGAGAGTAAGTAACTAATCAAGCGCGGCCAAAGCCACGAAACAAGCGCCAAAACAATACCCACAAATATCAAGCGAACTCGAAATTACCATGGTGTGCCAAGGACTAACAATGTTGCTATTAATGACCAGTATTCTGTATCCAGTCCTCTAAAAAAATGCACAAACATGCATGGGATCAATTTTATAACTAACAACTAGAGGAATATATATTTATATATATTATTTCACTAATGGAATCCTTTAAGGAATATTTTTAACAGATGATCCCAGCATAAAGATATTCAAATAATATTTTCAAACTCCTTTCCAAATTCCAAGTACAATAGATTAAAGACAAAAATGCAAATCAACAAATTTTAAGTATAACTTTTAATCAGCATACAAGAAGAGAAAATATTCCTTCAAGAAATAAAACATTAAAACATTAAATAAGAAAAATTGAAAAAATGATAAAATTTAAACCACCTTAATAGACCATTTAAAGAAGCTAATACATTATTTAAATTAATAACAAAGAGTAAAAGCCTACTTTATTATTATTTTTCTTGTTTAAAATAAAAATTATAACAATATGATGCTATTCACTCACCTGTTGTGCTCTCAAAATATAACTCATTCCAATTTGCACATCCTTTGAGTTATGCTCACTCCTCAATCCCCTAGCGTTCCGAAACACAACATTATTAATACCCTATTTATAACATATAAAAATTCCAAAATGTTTCATTTAAACATTTATTTACCATATCACATTGGCCCTTCAATTTATCATTACACCAACCATTACATTCCTTGCATTATATGTAAAAAAAAAAAAACAATCTTTTAACACTAGTTTAAAATTATATACGTCTAAATCATTTATCAACATTCTCTTGCAACTCTAACAAGCCCATCCATGTCAAAAATATCCAAAGATTAGCATAATAGTCGGCAAGCATAACATATAAATTATAATTGACTTGTTTCCCAGTAACAATGTAAAACTCCAACCTTCAAATTTTCTACCCACAAGAGCAATCAACTCTTATTTCTTTCATATATCTCTTGAAAACCAAAGTTCAATCATAATTAATCCAAAATAATATCTATCTTGCTCTTTTCCATCAAAACGTTATATGAACACCTATCAAGAAATTCTTTTGCTCATGTAGACATTTTATCAAACACCTCACGGGCACTTATCATTCTTTTGCGAAAGAAGCATCCGCACAAAAATTTCTCAAGTTTCCTTCTTAACTAAATTCATCTGATAGACCAAAATAAACAGCACCCAATGATTTCAAGCTTTAAATAATATTTGCAACCAAGCACCATAAATCACCCTGTTAACAATATATAAAATCCTTCCTCTTCAATATGCTTCGTTTAAGATAGCACCCAAATTTTCTTCTTTTTAAAAGAAAAAAAAATATGTAGGTAAGAAAGAAGGAGGAGAAGTAGAGTTCAAAATGCCCTGTAGCCACACACCTTAGGAATCATAATATTTTCCCTCTCCAAATTCACAACGCCAATAGGAAGAAGAAGATGGAAGAAAGAAGGGGGAAAATGGCAGCAAAGAGAGATCTAAAGTACCCAAAAATCAGAAACCTTTTTTCCCCCCTCTACTCTAATTCAACTATGGCATCAAGTAAGGAGGAAGAAGAAGAAACACACAAACTGAGAAATAAAGAGGAAAAGAAAAAGAAAGAAGAATAATAGGTTTTAGTTCCAAGATCGAGAAGCTCCTCTACTTTTTGAACATTAAGGTATCTGATGCCATATTGATTTATGAATCTCAGTATTTATGTAGCTTTTATAAAACTTTAAAAAAAAATGAAATTCTTCCTTGAACAAATAGAGGATTCGAACTTGGGACATCTCACTGCCAACCATCTCCCACACTTTTGTGTACTTAAATTATAACAATTTATATATTACTATTGCTTAATTGGTTATAAAAGTTTTTAGGTTATTACAATGAGGTTTACCAGCAATAGGAGTTTGACAAGAATCATGATAATGGCGATGGAGAAATTGTATCTCAAAGCTAAGGTTGTGTGTTTATTAGTGTTTCTGAATGATTCACAATATATTTCACTGAATAGCAATTTACATGATTTATAGGATGGGGAAGAATATTCCTAATTATTATAGATCTGATTTGGTTTCCCTAAATAGCTCCTAGAATCATGGGATAGGATAATAATCAGATATGATCAGATTTTATCTCAATCTGACCGTTACAGCATTTATGATTAAATGATCCTGGACTACAGCATTTATGATTAAATGATCTAGGAGATTTAGGGTAAAATACTGGTTCATGGGCCGCTAACAGCCAGCCCACTTTCCCACACTCCCCCTCAAGGTGGTGAATAGATGTTGATCATTCCTAGCTTGTTTCTGAAACCTTCAAATTTTTGTTGAGTTAAGGACTTTGTCATCACGTCTGCAATTTGATATCTTGAGGGTATGTAGGCTAGGTCAATCACTTTATTGTCAATCTTTTCTTTGATGAAGTGACGATCTATTTCCACGTGCTTTGTGCGATCATGATGTACAGGATTGTTGGCAATTTTTATTGCTGAGAGATTATCACACCACACCTTTGTTGGTACCTTGCCTTCCATCTTTAACTCCTTAAGAAGCCTTGCAAGCCATATCCCCTCACAAATACCTAGAGCTAAAGCCCTATATTCTGATTCTGCTGAGCTTCTTGAAACTACTGGTTGCTTCTTACTTCTCCAGGTTACTAAGTTTCCCCATACGTAGGAGCAATAACCAGTGGTGGACCGTCTATCCCTTTTAGAGCCTGCCCAGTCAGCGTCTGTGAAGAGTTCCACTTCTCTAGAGTCACCTTTTGCAAAGAATAGTCCTTGTCCTGGAGTCTTTTTCAGATATCTTAAGATTCTGTAAACTGCTACCATATGTTCCTTTTGGGGACTGCTTGAGAATTGGCTTACTACACTAACAGGATAACAAATATCAGGCCTAGTGTGGGATAGGTAGATGAGCTTCCCCACTAGCCTTTGATACCTTTCTTTGTTTACTGCTTCTCCATCGGGTTTTATTGTCAGCTTTTGGTTTAGTTCCATTGGGGTGTTGGTTGGCCGAGATCCTAGCATCCCTGTTTCCTTTAGGAGGTCCAGTGTGTATTTTCGTTGGGATACACTTATCCCCCTTTTTGTTCGTGCCACTTCCATCCCAAGAAAATATCGTAGTGGGCCCAGGTCTTTTATTTCGAACTTTGTTGCTAAATTTTCCTTCAGCCTTGCAATTTCTTTTTCATCATTACCTGTCAATACTATATCATCAACATATACAATGAGAGCTGTTAGTTTGTCATCATAGTGCTTAATAAATAATGTATCATCAGCCTGACATTGTTTGTAGCCTTGTCCCTTAATTGCTTGGGAGAATTTCTCAAACCAAGCTCTGGGGGACTGTTTTAGTCCATACAAAGATTTGTATAACCTGCAAACTTTCCCACAGTTTTTTGAATTTCTCATCCCCAAAGGGATTTCCATATAAACTTCTTCTTCTAGGTCTCCATTTAGGAAGGCATTTTTAATATCAAGTTGATGTAAAGACCAGTCCAAGTTTGCAGCAATAGACAATAGTACATTCACAGTGTTGAGTTTTGCTACAGGAGCAAAAGTTTCTTGATAATCTATGCCATAGGTTTGAGTAAACCCTCTAGCAACTAACCGAGCCTTATATTTATTTATACTCCCATCTGGATTATATTTTACTGTAAATACCCATTTACTACTTACCATTGTCTTACCTTTAGGCAGATTTGTAATTTTCCAGGTTTTATTCTTATGTAGAGCTCTTAATTCCTCTTCGATAGCTCGCTTCCAATTTGGATCTGAAATAGCCTCATTGAAATTCTTAGGAATTTTCACATTTTCTACGTTAGCTACAAAAGTCTTTAGATGAGGAGAGAGCTTAGCATAAGACACATACTTACTGATAGGATGCTGAGTACAGCTCATTTTACCTTCTCTTAAAGCAATGGGCTAATGGAGATCTTCAGGACTAGGTTGAGGTGCAGAATCATGATTCTGTGTTGGATTAGTTGTGGGCCTTTGTTCAGTGTTTTGCTGTTCTTCGCTATGAGGAGGTGATTCTATCAAGTTTTCAGTCATATCTTGATCAGAAATAGAGTTTAGGGGTTCAAACAAGTTTCTGTTTTGAGGTACAGGCCTGTTTGGGTAGTTTTCAGGTCTGGTTGGGGTTTGGTCAGTCCTTTCAGTGGGCTATTTTGAAGGCTGTGTTGGGGTTCTGGAGATGTGGCAGGTATAGATGGTGGGGTAATATGTATATCTAGAGGCATGGAAGGGTTTATGTAGGTTAAAGGTTCTGTTTGCTTGTCAGAGTGATCACAAATTATCCAATTATTTCCCTGATTCTCCCCCTGAATAGGTGATTTGTGATAATATGGCTGTGTTTCAACAAATCTCACATTCATAGTAATATAGATTCGGTTAGTGATGGGAGAGTAGCATTTATATCCCTTTTGGTTTGAAGAGTAGCCAAGAAAAATGCATTTTATTGCTCTAGGATCCAGTTTCCCCCCATGTTCATTGTAAACAAAAGCAGTGCAACCAAATACCTTTTTAGGTAAGGAGGTAAAGAGGGCAAAGTTGGGAAAATGCTCAAGAAGTGTCTGGAGAGGAGTTTTGAATTTTAGGACTTTGGAAGGCATACGATTTATTAAATGTGTAGCAGTAAGTATAGCATCTCCCCAAAATCTTGAAGGAACATTTGTTTCAAACATGAGGGCTCTAGCTACTTCAAGTAGGTGCCTATTTTTTCTTTCAGAGATGCCATTTTGCTGTGGAGTGTAGGTGCAAGAGGTTTGATGATGGATACCATTAGTGGCTAAAAAATTTGTAAAAGAGGAATTTAAATACTCTTTGCCATTATCAGTTCGCAAAATCTGGATAGAGGTTTGGAATTGATTTTTAATAAAGGTATAGAAATTTTGAAAAAGCGAAAAAACCTCAGATTTATCTTTCATTAGAAAAACCCAAGTTAATCTTGTGTGGTCATCAATAAAGGTTACAAACCAACGAGCTTTGGAATGTGTTTCAGATTTAGATGGCCCCCAAACATCACTATGTATAAGGTAAAAGGGGTGAGAAGGATTATATGGGTGAGAAGAATAAGTATTTCGAACTTGTTTGGCAAAATAGCAAGTGTCACAATGAAATTCAGCAATAGCAATATCATTAATATTTGGAAATAAAACTTGCATATAGCGTAGACTAGGGTGGCCTAATCTAGAATGCCACAACATTATTTCATCAAGGGGCATAGGGGATAAGACAGAATGACAAATAGATTTTTGTAGGGAGGACCCTTGTATATAGTAAAGGCCATTCCATACTTTAGCAGCGCCAATCTTCTTCCCTAATGCCAAGTCCTGAAAAACACAGCTAGTGTTATCAAAAGTAACAAGACAGTGAAGTTTTTCAGCCACTTGTTGTACTGAGAGCAAGCTGCATTCAATCTCAGGAACATATAAGACATTATGCAGAGTAATATTAGGAGTAATGATCACAGTCCCCGAGCCCCTGACTTGAGCAAATTGCCCATTTGCAACTTCCACAGTTTTGTGTATGGAAAAATCACTAAAGTCAGAAAATAATTCCTTAAATCCTGTAATGTGATGAGTTGCACCAGAATCTATAATCCATAGATTTTTAGATGTAGTCAGGCTATGAAAAACATGAGTGAGAGCAGTACCTGCATGGGCTAGAGTGACAGAAGGGGTAGTGTTCTCACTGTTAGGAGTAGAGGGCAGGTGCTTATCCAAAAATTTGCGCAGTAACAGCAGCTCATCATGACTAATGGTTTCATTAGAGTTAACACCTACTAGCATTCCCTTGCTGCCAGGTTTGCCCCTAGGTTTGTTGTTTGGAGGCTTGCCATGCAGCTTCCAGCACACTTCTCGGGTGTGACCACTCTTGTGACAGTGGTCACACCACTTATTACCCTTTTTTGCTTTGGGATCACTTTGTGGGCCATTGACAGCGAGAATAGAGGAGTTAGTTGAAGTAGAGGAAATATTAGAGGCAGTGATTAATACCTTTCGGCTTTCCTCAAATTTAACAGTGTTGAATGCTTCAAGTAGAGATGGAAGTGGCTTGAGACTCATGATTCTTGCTCGCACATCCTCATAGGAATCATCAAGACCAAGAAGAAACTTATAGCAACGTTCTTGATCCACTAGTTTTTTGTAATACATGGCTGCTGCAGTGCTGGGCCATTCATGGACCTCATAGAGGTCTATTTGCTGCCAAAGTTTCATTAGAGCAGTATAATATTGGGTAATAGTTTGATCACCTTTGGTTAGGTCATGGAGTTGTCGCTTAACCTGAAACAAAGCTGCTGTGTTTTCGGTGACAGAATAGGTAGCTTTAGCAGAATCCCAGATTTCTTTGGCTGTGGTGGCAAGAAGATAGTTTTCTCCTATATCGGCAGTCATGGAGTTAATAAGCCATGCCATTACTAGGTTGTTTTCTGCACACCATGTTGCAAATTGGGAGTCGGTGGACACTGGTGGAGCTTTAGTAAGATAGATCTCCTTATTCCGTCCCCGAACAAACATCAACACGTATCTGGACCATTGTAGGTAATTATGCCCATTTAGGCGATGGGTAACCGGGAATTGGGAGAACGCATCAGACTGAGGGACTAGGGCTGGTGTCCCTTGCTGTGAGGGATCGGAGTTGCTGCCTTCAGCAGCGAAGGCGCGTGGCTGCAGAAGAGCAGCTTTGAACGCCATTGAGAATATTTTCAGATCAGTGCTCTGATACCATATTAGTGTTTCTGAATGATTCACAATATATTTCACTGAATAGCAATTTACATGATTTATAGGATGGGGAAGAATATTCCTAATTATATAGATCTGATTTGGTTTCCCTAAATAGCTCCTAGAATCATGGGATAGGATAATAATCAGATATGATCAGATTTTATCTCAATCTGACCGTTACAGCATTTATGATTAAATGATCCTGGACTACAGCATTTATGATTAAATGATCTAGGAGATTTAGGGTAAAATACTGGTTCATGGGCCGCTAACAGCTAGCCCACTTTCCCATAGTGTTGGTGCCTGTGATATAACAAAAATACCCTTCATGCCATTGGTAGAGCTAGTTTGAGAATCCATTGAAATGGGGCTCCAAAGGTGAAGACAGTGACATCATAGGACTAGAATTATCTCAGTGGTTTCTAATAGTAGGAAGTTATTGAAATTTAACAGTATAAAACCTACCACTTTCTAAAGCTACCCAAGTAACAAAAGTGGGTCTACGATGATGAGCCTTCTGGTAAAAGGGTATGTTTTCCTTATCGACCATAGAAAAATCTTAGTCCTTAACTAAATCCTCACCAAACCTCAAAATAATTCTCGCACTATGAACAGTCATAGCTAAGGCAATAAGTTACTTATTCGAATCATAATCTTATTTAATATGACCTATTCTTGCATATGCACAGCAAATATAAAAGATACATTCATAATAAAACCACACCTATTTTGGTTTATGCAAATTTTCAAAGTAAACGTGATAACCCATAATCAATAGGATTGAAGGTCAATAAGAGCATAAACATGAAGAAACCTAATGTTTTCTAAGTCCCTAGAGTAACCTTCAAAATCTAAGAAATCCTCTATGACATTTCCCATGATCTTTGTTGTAGAAAGTATGTGATACTCAAGTAGTAAACCCCAAACTTGCACCTAAATGGGAGTCAATAAAAGGAGAGTTCTTTCAAGCACAACATCATTTAAAAAGAGACTAATAATAAGGACTAAATTCTCTAGCAACGAAGGTCCCATCTGAGTGACGTAAGAGAGGTCCTTCTCATTCTAAAACATAAATAAAAGTCAATTCTTACCACAACTTTGCACAAGAACGTCGCCTTGAAGATGTCATGCATGACTTAGAATACCTTGAAAGTCTTGCCTACTCAAAGTATTAAGGTCTAGAATAAAATTAGAAAGCATAATTCTTTAATAAGTCTCTATAATTTTTTGTGTGGTGGGCTATAAGAATGATAGAAGGACCTTGTCAAGGAAGTTGAAAATTGTTAGGCCCCCTTAAAGAGTTTGCATTGTTAAAACCAAAGGAGAAGCTTTCACCTGAGGATTCACTACTTCCCCTAAGAGTATTCTCGAATATAAGAGTAATGGCTATGTATGTTTAAGACCCAAAAAACTAATCACTTTCATAAAAGACTCCATAAGAAAACACAACCAAAAAAACCAAACAAAGCTTAATGTCAAGGAAGCAAGGTTGACAAGTTGGAAGGAAAAGAAGAGAGAGAACTAGAACATGGGAAGAAAGGAGAGAACACAGTCAAGGGTTGTAATTCGTAGTAGAAACCATATAAAAAAACTAGAGAAACTCCACTAACAAAGTCAAAATTGCTAATAATTTAATTATTGTGTGATGTATTCCCAATAATAATTTGTATATGTAACTAGCACTCTATATAAAAGAATGCTGTAAATCTATTTGATGTCAAAACATTTCATCATTAAATGGAAAATCCTATTATTTATGACATGTTTAAGACTTGTTTGGAATCATGGTGGGAATCTTCAAAACTAGTTTCTTAATCATGATTTACAGAATATGAGGTAAGTATGTGAGGAGAGTTTTATCTCCATTTATATAAAAATGCTTATAAGTACTTAAAATAAGCGAAGTGAAGTAGACATATCAAAACACAAATTATAATGCAAAGTTTGATATGATTGGCCATAATTATGATAGGAAATATTCTCTTATTAAAGGTTAAATATAAGTGAATTTAGCAATCAACTAGTACAGGATAATTTTGCATTTTGTTAAATTAGAGACAATGAAGATAAAATAATAGTGATAGCGACACGAACAATAAGGCTTTAATGTATCAAAGTAGCACAACCCATATCCAAAATGTCCATGATATACTTGAAATATAACTTATATTTAATTATTGTTAGCAACTATCTTGGGAAGTTAATCTTTTGAGCAGCTTATTCATGAATCCAAGCACTATTTACTGTTCACAAGCTGTTTGATTAAAAAAAACATATATCTCGAGCTCCTATGAAGCCAACTTTCATCAAATGCATATATTTGGCTTTATGTTGCCTCATAGTTCTTTTTTTTTTTTGGTTCCAAGACATCTTTTTCAGTCTTTTTTGCTCAAAGCATGTCTTCTTTATTCATTTTAAACTTCATCCTCTCTTTCTTATGAGGCTCTTCTTTTTCTTCAGCTTATAACCATCTTATCTTCTTTTTCATTTCTTGCTTGTCACTTTCTCTCTCAACAACTCCACCTTCTTCCTTTACATTTCTTAATTTTACCCTAGAAGAAGACCAACACTAGGAGATTTGGAGGCCACAAAGATAATAGAGAGGTAACAATAAGGATGGCAAGCTTTTTTGTTGGGAGGCAAATACAAGGATGCATGGTGATCGTGATGTCGTTGCCATTGAGATGAATTTTGAGTCGTAAAGAGAAGGATAGAAAGTAGTATGAGTGTAAAAATCTTAGAAGAGGTTAAAGTAATGTGTACACATCTCCTTTATTAATCAAGTTTGCTCAAGCTTGCAAGTTCATTTATGAATTTGTGAAATCACAAATCTGTTTTGTGATTCTCCTACTGTGTTCCTTCAATTTGTTTTGGTTTTTCTAGTTTCTCATTTCTTAACATTGATCTTGTCTTTATTTTTTATTTAGGTTCAACTAGAGGTGTCCTCAATCCTATTACCTTGTTAGAGTTGCACGATTTGTTCCAATACATAACCTATTTTTCTAGTTTGTTGACTACCTGACCTCTCTCTTCAAACCCCAAACCATGACTCTACTTTTCCACCCTTACCGCCAATATCTGCTATCAATTCCACCATCTCAACCACAATCTTCATCACCATTGATGAAGAATCTCACGACCATACCAGCTTAAAGAGCATCATGGAATCAAGTCAGCCATGGGAGCTTTGCACTTATGATTAAACTAGTTTGACATATATATATATATGTAGAGAGAGAAGGGACCTCGCAACTTCACCTAGAGAATCTGAAAATCTAAACTCTATTCCTCTTTAATCCATACTCTTCTATCTCTAGGGTATCACTAGATTGTAAGCCACCTCACTATCTCTTAGTACTCATTACATATCTATATGATGCCTATTATGATGACCTCTTCCTAAGGTTTATGTGACTTTTTTATGTACAAAGAAATAAAATTCTCTCATTCATGATGATTTGTACCGAATCAGGAAATGATAGCCTAAGTCATCATTATAGGGAAAATAAAAAAATGAAAATAAAAAAAATCACAAATTGATGATGATTTGGTGCTAAAATAGGAAATATCATCATAGGTCATTATTAGGAGAAAAATAAAAAATTTAAATTAAGACGTAAGAAATTGATGATGATTTGGTGCTAAAAGAAAAAAAATATGTTTATAAGGCAAAACCTTAGGTGATGCCAATATAAAGGAAAGGAAGGATTGAAGGAAGACATAAGAAATTGTGAGGTAAATTGTAGGTAAAAGAGGAAAAGCAAGTAAGAAAGAGAATTTTCTCTCTTTCATAATATATTCTCCTAACAACATGGGTTTAGGAATGGGTAGAAGCGTCTGAAGTAGAATGAAATCCATTGCCTCATCTTGTTTATTTTGTTTTCATAATCACCAAAGGGATGCTCATTATTTCATGATTGTTGTCATATGTGTGAGCTTCAAAACTAATGGCTAGATGGTGCAATCCGACAAAATAGGATTCTAGTCAATCCTAATTAGGTTCTTGTCATTCTACTAACTCTAAATTCATCAACCATCCAAATCATCTACTTTATTCCTACAACACTAATGTGAAAGACAATTCATATAACACAATACCTATCAAGTCAATCACAATCAGATTTTGTTGTCTTAAACTCTAAACTCATTAGTCCTTCTCCTCGATGACCTAAACATGTTTAGCGCCCAATAAACATTTAACCCCCAAACTTACCTCACTTGATCATTGATGACTAGCATCAACTACAACAGTGACAACCACAACACTATGACATTCACGCAAGGGCAAATATGCAATCTAATATGCGATAGGCCATAAGCTTTTGCTCCTCCTCACTTCAAAAGTATCACCTTCTCACACAGTCTCATCTACTCTCTCACGAATAAGATAGTTCGCCCTCACAATTATTCTCCTTGCATTAAAAATGTTAGGGTAAAAATGGGATAGAAATTGAGGGAAGATGGGAGCACAATGGGTAAGAGGTTATTGAACAAACGGCCCTTGGCTTTGTCTTTTCTTAAAACTAACACAAGGGCATTTATATCATTTCCTTGCAATTTCCTAATACCTATTTCGATTGTCCCACCTTCCTTTTCATTTACAACTACTAACTACTCTTTCTAGGGGCTTAGTATTTTTAGGTTTCTTTTTTTTTTTGTCATTTTCCCTAAATTGAAGAAACATTTTTTCTTAAAAATACTAACAAATTGACATGTATTTCTACCATCACTATTAGAAAAAAAATTGTTTTATACTAATTAAAATGGGCCTCTAACACCAAAATAACGATCAGTGCAGAAATGACTGGTGTTAAAAGTCCTCTTTTTTACACCAATGCAAAACCAATGTAAAAAAAATATTACTTTTAACCTGGTTATTTTTCCACCCAATGTAGATATTGGAAATTAATTAAAAAAGGGTTCACTTTTAGGGTTAAGCACAATTATTCAATAATAAATAGGAATTTTGATAATTAGACATAAAATAGAACATTGATTGGACCAATTTTGCGCAATGTTTTTCCTTTCATTTTGAATGCATTTAGCTAGTTTCTTGAGCTTAATTATATAACTTATGACTTTTGGTTAACTTAGAGTAATTGCATGGTTTTTATGTGAAGTTTGGATATTTTGCAAGCTTTTGTGATTGCTCTTAGATTAATCAAAGTTCCTTGGACTTTTTGATGCTGCACAATATTGTTCTATCTTAGGAGCACCTTGGAACATGAAGAAAGGAAGTTTAAGGACTCAGACATGAAGTAATAAAGCATAAAGATTTAAGATAGCCTTTTGAGAATTTTCACCTCGGCCAATCTGTAAGCAGCAAAGGGTCCTACTTGAAGACTCTTTGAATTTTTCACCGTACCCAATGCACAATATTAACATGCAAAATTTTAGATCCAAACATGATTTTGGAACCTACCCACACATGAACGGACCCAAACCCAACTCCTAATCTTTAAAAACATTCAGGTTCAACCTCTAAACCTATTTACTATCCATAGCCTCCATACTTTAATTTCTCTCACTTTTCTCATCTCTACTTCCATTTTTCTACACTTTTCACCATTCTCCTTTGCTTTTCCACCTCTTCCACCTCTATCCACCAGAGCATGGATGATTGAGCCTCCAAAACTGGTGTTCATAGCTTCCATGCATTACTAGGGTTCTTGAGCTCTTTTGAGATAGGTTGAAAGTGTAGAAAGCAATAGGTCATCGTATAAGGTCATCCCGCAGCTTATCTCGATCCTTTTTTTTGTCATAATCCCAGTTTTATCCCATCCCAAAAGACTGAAACGAGAACAGAATAGCTGGGTGGGTATAAGGATGAGCACCTCTATTTTCACACACATTAATTATATCTTATACAACTATATGTTATATCACTAAATCTAGTTATTGTTCCATTTAAAAGAACTATATTGCACTAATGACAAAAAAATAAACCCATGTAAATGCACTTCTCAAGTCTCAACCGTAAGTTAGTAAAAATGCACACGTGACCAAATAAAATTTTCTTCCCAATACACAGTACTATCTCACTAAGCTAACAATTTTAAGAAAAATTGGCAAATTCCACTTCAAATTAAAATTAACAAGTGCAATACATTGTGCTTCTTTATCAAATGTAAACTAAATACGCATGAATAAATCCTAAAAACTAATGTTCATTTTTCATCTATCATTAATACAAAACATAATACACTATACTCATAATTCTTTTGAAGCAAACCATTCATTCAAATACTCTCTCTAATCTTCTTATAGTATAGTGCCTCTCTTGCTCACACAGATTCCACCAAGAAACTTATAGATATCCTTATTTTTGATATGGCACTTTTGATTAATCAGAGCCGCGAAATGAGAGGCTAGCTGCACATCATTTCCATCTAGTACAAGCTTGTCCTTCACTTTTTTAGATTTGACATAGAGGACCCCCTTAAGCATCTCCACTTTCCTCACATAAGAAAAGGGTAAATTCAATACAATATCAAATACGATCATGCAATTCTAGAATCAAATACAACATAATAAGCACTAGACAAATATATCCTCTTTGATCCTTAATACAAGATCTAGATAACTAATTTACATATATTAATAAAATTAGCTATGATGGTTTCCTTAGAATACATTTTATATCATGTGCATTGTAACCCTTAATGAAAACCCCCCTTATTACACGCAGTTAATATGAATACTTTCGAGAAAATCATAAATGTAAAAACAAAGTGAATTGATGTATTGTATCTAGGACCAAAATAAACCCTTTATCTAGCTCTTATTTTAGGACCAAGTAGTAATAACAAGCAAAAAACTACACCACTTTTAAGCACATAATAGTAGGGTAAATTATGATGGATGAACAACAAAGGAGAGAAAAGATTCTCGTTAGCTGAATGATGAATTAGATCACATAAATGGTTTTAAGAGCATGTATTTAGAAATACAATGATACAATGATATAATGGCGAATTGGCAATTGCCTTCTTGCAACACAATAAGATAGAAAAGCAAACTGACCAGTAGAGAATAATATAGAAACTGCAATTTTCCTCAAGATTTTTGTATTGATATAATTTAAAAATTTGCCTCAACAAAACATTACCAATAAAATGCAACTACTAGACTAAAGTACTGCCACCAAATCCTAAGTTCAGACTACAACATTTATATAGCCTGAATTGAGACCAAGAATTATGGTGATGAACACCAAAGAAAAGTGGTTCTACTTACTTGATTAATCAATATGGTCAAACAAATAAGCTTAAGAATAAGATGAGACAATTACATTGGCCCTCCAACAAAACAATAACACAAAAGCACAATAGGACACTCACAGAGAATAATATAGAAACACTAATTTTTTCCACAATTACTGCACTTCTATAAATATTTCTCAACAAAACAATATGAGAAATAGTCTAAGAAACAACACCAAAATACAACTACTAGAATCTAAACTTAGTCACAGCCTTTAGACCACAAGTTCAGACTTCAATATTTATATAGCTAGCATTGAGAACACCAAGAATTATCATAATGAACAATAAAGGAAAGAGGGTTCTGCTTGGTTGATTAATCAATTAGATCAAAGAAATAAACTAAGAGCATTTGTTGAAATAAAATGATAAAATATAAAATGAAGAACAACAGTAACAATCTAAAACTGAGTATAAAATTCAAAGGTACCAGTAATCAAACTTAGAATCTAGACACCAAAAGGCAAATTGATCGATTCTATTAACCATAATAAACTGCAAATACTAAAACACTATTCTTTGATGGATAACATTTAAGACTAGATACTCAATTCATTCTCATTGTCTAATCAGAAGAGGGAAAGTGAAGAGTACCTTCTTCTTGCTGAGGAAGTTACAGATCTCAATGGACCTGTTGTTGTTAGTAATGGATGTGTAATGGGCATACACAAACCTCATCTTGTAATGGTAGCCTTTTGTAATGTCGGTAATGAGATTTGTAATGTGATTAAGAGTAGTTTTGATGACGGCTAAGGTCTTTTGAGACCCGAACCTGGCCTCAGCCTTTAATTTCTTCTTGTCATCTTTGTTATTGATCAATTAGAAATCCATATTTAGGTGCTTGAAATCACATGCCGCAAGGTCCCTCTACCTCGATAACCTTGGTGTGAATCTTCACCGTCAGGACGTCAAAGATGTCAATTGATTCGGAGGATAATATAGTCTTCATTCTTCTGCTATTACTTTCTCCGCCTCTCTCTTCCCTTGTACTGTGAGATTAGGGTTAAAGGAGGAGAAGGGTGGAGGCTGCTAAGTAGTGCTTATAAATACTCCCTCATGTAAGATGCAAAATGACAGGAGATGTGAAATTTGCTTTAAGGATCCATTTGGTTCAAAGAAAACAGAAATGAATAAAAAATAATTAAATGAAAGAGAATAAAAAAATTTTGACTGAGTATTTGATTCATAATAGAATTTTAAAAAATTTATGTTTGGTTAAATGAAAGGAGGTGAAAAATTTGAGCTATTTTCCATATTAACCTTAATAAAAAATATAACATTATAAAATAAAAATACTTTTATAAATAAGAACAAAATGATATAAATAAAAAATACTTTTTAACTTTATAGAATAATAATTTTATATAAAAAATTCCGTAAGTTATAATTTAACTAAATTAATATTAATATTCAATATAAATATAAGAATCGATATTCAATTAGTAAAAAAATTAAATAACAGATTATAAATATTAAAAAACTCGATTCGAATATGTAAAAAAATATAAATATCATACGAAGATTATATCTGATTTGTTTTTTTTTCTTTGTGATAATTATAATTTGTCTTCAATTTCTTGTTTATATTCTTAGCAATTGAAACAAAATCAATTTAAAGGTTAATTTTTAGTGGACGTAGGCAAATTACATGTCCTTGAACATAAGAGTGTTCATGGGTCCGTCCCAACAATCGGGACGGACGGCTTTTACCTTCCCATATCCTGTCTTGTATCATCCAGTCCTAATTGGGATGGGACAGAAACGTCCCATCTCCTTTTTTTGGGATTTTTTTTACTTTTTAATTTGAAAACTAACTATACATAAGGTGTAAGAACATGTGATAAAAACTATGCAAAGAAAATAGATAAAAATAAGGAAAAGATGGTATAGAAAAAATATGTTTTTAATCTTAGGAGACAAAAAAATATAAAATATTCCCTACAAAAAATATCATGTAACCCATACAAAAATAACTTATAAACAAATAAATAACAATTGATAAATATCATTACCAAAATAATATTACAAAGGTAAATAAAATAAATTTATAACAACTAAAAATAAAAATAATATATTGGGATGGGACCAGGACCGGGACCAGGACGGGACACCCTTGTCCCACGTCCAGTCTCATTTTGTCCTGCTTTTGGGATAGGATTGTCCCATCCCAAAATGGCTGGTATAGAGAGGGGATGCTGGGACGAGACACAGTTAAACACCCCTACTTGAAATGTTTAGTGAGCCTAGTTTTTATGCAATAATACCCATTTAAAAAATATTTTTATCTTTAAATTTATATCTAGTGAAGTTTAGTTTTAATATGACAATAAAAGGAGCAAGCAAATTCAAATTTGCTCAAGAAAATTAGAATTTTTTGGCATCACAATCGAATTTGGTCAAATATATTCAAATTTCCTATAGAATTGCCGCAAATTCTACAACAAAATATCTATCAAATTCAAATTTGCCCTGCCAAATTTCAATTTCATGCACGATATCCTAACTTTCGCACAAAATTTTAATTTTACCTTAATCATACTCAAGCACTTTGCTATGCTCAATATAAGTTTGCAGATAAAACATAGTGACTTAACCACAAGCACATATAACTTATCCTTAATATATATGTGTAGTTTAGAATTGAATGCTTCCTATTGGACGCAACATTTAATTTTATAGATTGCCATGCTTACATAGAGAGAAGACTAGGAGAAATACATCTACTCCACAATAGCTTAATGTTGTAATGAATCTACAAATGGTGATATATTACTTCCAGTCTTAATTATAAGACCTCGTTTATAATCTACAAACGATGTCTTATAATTAGGACTAAAGGTACTAGTTAATAAATAGCATTACGGTTGATGAAACTCGTGTCATTCATTCCAACGAAGAAGAGAAAATAACAAAATAATGAAAAACAAATGCAACAACATTTCTGTTTTCTTTTCTTTTTTTTGGGAGAACAAAAGGAGCTTGTAGAATTGAACACTTTCTGGGAACTATAGAATGTATAAAGAGAAGTTTTCTTGGTCATGAAAGTCTGTTCCAACGCCACTGAACCGGGGAATAAGAATAGGAGAAGCATTCTTGTTTTGCCATTGTAGACTTCTAAGCTACAAGCCATGGTCCCGACCAGAATATGTTCCAGCTTCCAGGTTAAGACCACCATATGAGCTATCTGAAAGTTGGTTCCCACCAATTTTGGTGGGAAACCAATTTCATTTATTCAAAGGAAAATTATCCTCTCTCTGAAAAATGTCCTCCCACCAATTTCTCGAATCAAACGGCTGCCGCCAATGGAAAAACTGGATTTTCCATTTTCATTGCCCAATTTGCCTTAAACCAAACGAGGCCTAAGTTGATTAACAATAAATGTGTGAGAAATAGCACACTGCCACGGAAAGGCAGATAAGGAATTGATTTTTATTTTACATAAAACAACTCAATATATTTTTTCTTCTAAATTTATAATTAGTAAAAATATATGTTTCATTTTTTAAATTTAAATTAATTTTTAGTTCAATTGATTAAGTTTAAAAAGTATATTTTTAAGAAAAAATTTTATTTTAGGACCACTGTAGCTAATTAATATCAGTTAATCCCCAAAATATTTCAAAATTTCAGTTATCCTCTTAGGCCAAAATAGAATTAAAATTTAAAGACAAAATACAATAATACCCTCTTTTTTTAAAAAAAACAATAAATATTAATTGTCACTGGAGTGGCCAAAGGATTTAAAAAAAAAAAAAAAGGTGGCTAAGGGGTTTGAACCCATGATCTTTTAGATCACTAAAATTAATATGACCACCAAACTAACCAAACCACTTAATTATATAATGCAAATAAAACATATATGTATATAATAAAACAAATGTAAGTATCAAAGTATAAATAAACAAATAAAATTTGATAATTTATAAGTGAAATTCACCAATTTACACCAATAATTCGATGATTTACAAGTAATTTAGTAGAATTCAGAACTCTAAATGCAATGTTTGGATATGAATAAACAAGTAAAATTCATAGATTTATAATGAAAATTCATCGATTTACAACAAAAATTCAATGATTTATAAGAAACATAAGAGACTTTACAACCCCATATATGTGTTTAAATGTGAACGAGCTAGTGAAATTTTAAGATTTACAATAAAATTTCAATAATTTACAACCCAAATTTGATAATTCATAAAAAACATAAAAAAATTCACAATCCTAAATACAAGAGTTTATGTGTAAATAAACAAGAAAGATTTAATGACTTATAACAAACATCAGTCCATTGACGACTGAAATTTAGTAAATTACAAGAAATATTAACACATGTATTTAATTCACACCTAAGAAGTTCCGACGACAATTAATATTTATTTTAAAAAAATATAAAAAAGAGCAATATACATTTTCATCCTTAAATTTTAATTTCATTTTGATTCAAGAGAATTGATCGAAATTTGGAAATATTTTGAAAGTTGACTAATATTAATTAGCTGGTCCAAAATGAAAATTTCCCTACTTTTAATTCCTTAAACTTGATACTTTTTATCCTAGTAACAAGAAATGCAGACTCCAGAATTTCAAAATGACAGCTCAGAATTTACATGCCAACATGTTAATTTTTATTTAACATAGTTTCAAGTTCTCAAAGTGCAGGTGTCTTTACTTAATTGTAGGATCTGGACAGAGTTTAATGACAAATGGAAGTCGAGGAAGCTCTAGCTTGTACGCTATTGAACGAATAGTTTCCTTGATTCTGTAAAGCCCAAAATAGGTGAAGTAGGTTTTCTGCCTGCAAGGCTGTAACTTCAGGAATACCCACTGCCAAACTTCATAACCCTTATCTGAACTCTTTGTATCAGCCCTCTGCTGAATTCTATTGGCCGCCCTATCAGGATAACTTAGAATAGCTCATACTTCGCTTAAAAACCTCCACCCATCACCTCAACAACTTCTCTAAAGTGTCACCAAGCAGAAGCTCCAGCCTATAGTGCCAACGAACCATGCACATTCAATATTAATTCGTCTGTTTTGAGGTAAAGTCCAGCAAACAGCCCATTTGCTGTGAGGATAAGTTTCTTTCTGTCTCACATACAAGATACCTTGAAAATATAATAGTACTATCTCCGGAGGTAGTATTTAACAAGCTCCTTACTTCAACTTAATCTAACTATACGATAATAACCCTTCAATTTTTGCCCCAAGTCCTTCCACCCAAATAACTATATTGAACAACACAATAAATAAATCCATGTGAATTCACTTCTCAACTATAACTCAACCAAAATGCACGGGCGAACCAAACACATTTCCTTCCCAATACAGAGCACTATCACGCGGATGCAACAGTTTCCAAAAACTAAAAAGGAACTACTCAAATTCCGCATCAAATTCAAATTAACAAGTGCAGTGAATACTTTGTGCGTTTTTATCAAATATAACCTAAAGAGGCATGAATAAACCCCAGAAAACTAATTTTCATTCTTCATCTATCACTAACACCAAATATAGTGCGCTACACCCAATTCATCTGAGGAAAATCATTCAAATATTCTCTCTAATCTTCTTGCAGTATAGTGCTTCTCTCACTCACATAGATTCCGTCGAGAAACTTGCGGATATCCTTATTTTTAACATGGCACTTTTGATTAATCAGAGCCGCGGAACGAGAGACCAGCTCCACATCATTTCCATCCAGTACAAGCTCGTCCTTCACCTTTTCAGATCGTACAATAGAGACTCCCTCAAGCATGTCGACTTTCCTCACCTAGCAAAAGGGAAACCCAATATTAACATCAGGTACAATCTTGTAATCCCAAAATCAAATACGACATCGCAGTCACTAGATAAATATATAATTTGGGCTTAATATCTAAACCTGCAATTTTCCTCAGGAATCAAACTAAGAATCAGACAGGAAAAAGCAAAGTGATCATAACAAATCGTAGATACTAAAATCCCATTCTTTGACGGCTACTTTTTCACTCTATAACATTTACGAGTAGATGGTTAATTCATTGTCAAATCAGAGGAGGGAAAGTGAAGAGTACCTTCTTCTCGCCAAGGAAGTTACGGATCTCAATGGACCTGTTGCTGTTAGTTATGGATGCGTTGATTGGGAAATGTGCATACACAAACCTCATCTTATAACGGTAGCCTTTCGTGACGCCGGTGATGAGATTTGCAACGTGACTGAGAGCAGTTCTGATGGCGGCCGAGGTCTTCCGAGACCCGAACCAGGCATCAACCTTCAGCTTTTTCTTGCCTTCTTCGTCGGTGATCAGCTGAAAATCGAGATTCAGGTGCTTGAAATCACGGACAAGCTTGCCGCGAGGCCCCTCTACCTCGATGACCTTGGCGTGAATCTTCACGGTCACGCCGTCAGGGATATCCATGGATTCGGATGACAAAATCGTCTTCATCTTCCGGCAGTACTTTCTTCCCTCCCAGCTCAACAGACGGCTGCACACTCAGAGGTCGGCCAAAACCCTAGAGCTTTTGGTTATATAGATGCCTTTTGATGAAGCTGTTTCCCCCCGGGGTTTGATTAATCGGCTTTCTTTCCGGAAGCAGTTTAGTGGACGGCCAAGATAATAACTGAGTCAACGGTGTAGATCAGACCATATATTCTAACAGATGGGGCGGTTATTTTTTAAGTATAATTAATACTCATTTCATTGTATAATTTATACTATAAAATAAATTTTATATTTAAAACCTTAAAAAATAGTTAAAAAATTAAATTAATATAAATTTAGAGAGAAAAAAATAGATCATAAAAATTTACAAAATATTAAATTAGGTATTCTTGCAAAAACAAGTTTACAAGTCGAGTGTTATTAAAACCTATTAAAGTGTAATAACAAATCTTAATTTAAGATTTAGTAATTTTAACTTCTTTATTTATCATTCTCTCTAGTTGTTATTCTAAATTAAATTAAAGTCTCCGTTAAATATATTTATATTTTTTATTTTATGAAAAAAATGATCATAATATAAACACATGCAATTGAATAATATAAATGCATGCGTGATTAATATGTTTGTGGCTGGCCCAAAAAAGAAAAGAAATGAAAGGTCTTTTCATTATATTTTATATATATATAAAATCTTAAATTGTATTAATTCTCTATTAAAATGTAACAATTTTCAAACTTTACCCTTATTTAATATATACATCTTTAAAAAAAACTATTTATGCTATAATAAATGAAGGACAAAATATTACGCCTTTCAAATATATACTCCTATGATCCTATCATTTACAAGATTCTTATTTACTTTCTCACATAGAAATGCATGTTTGGGCCCTATTAGTCCTTATTTAAGGGGGTGCTTGGCCATACAAGTTTTTATACAGGTGGCACATGGGTAAGGGACGTTTTAAAAAGCAACCCTACTTGTTGTTATAATATGTTTAAGATGAAAAGGGGTGTGTTCTTAAGTTTTCACACAGAATTATAACAACATGGTATAAAGAAAACTAGAAATATATGGATACATAAACTATAGTTGCAATGGTTTAAAATACCGTTGTCGATACACTTAGTAGTAGAATGTAGCAAGAAAGATTTCAGCATTCAGGGGAGACAATTAGCAGACTTTTTCATAATGTCTTAATGGTATGCTGTAGACTTGCCATGTCCAATATCAAACCAAAAGATCCAACATTCTGACATGTTCGTTCAAAAATACGGCATGGTAAATGTTGTCCTTGTTTCAAACATACTATTAGAGCAATTGATGACACACATGTTTCTTGCATTGTCAGTGCAACAAATCCAACTAAATTTATTTCTAGAATAGGAACACTATCGCAAAATGTTATGGTGGTCTGTGATTGAGACATATGCTTCACTGTTGTCTTGGCCGAATGGGAAGGCAGTGCACATGATGCTCACCTATTTTATCATCTCCTCACAACTCCTTCAATGAACTTTCCCCATCCACCTGAAAGTGTTTTTTAATTTGTTATATTTTATTTATGTTTAGCTTAACAATACCAATATTATTGACAGTAATCATGTATTTGATATAGGTAAATATTATTTGGTGGATGCTGGCCGCCCAATACCAAATAGATACCTCGACCTATATGGACGGGAGCGTTACCATCTGCTTGATTGTCAAAGAACATGTACACTTGAAAATGAAAATAAGATCTTCAATTATTTCCATTCAAGTTTAAGGAGAACAATTGAAAGAACTTTTAGAGTTTAGAGGAGTAAGTTTGCAATCTTATGAAACATGCCATCCTATAACTATTAAACACAAGTTAAAATCATTTATGCAATAATGGCTATACATAATTTTATTAGAACGACATCTATTACTGATCCTAGATTCATTCAGTATGAAGAAGAAGGTATTTATGCATAGGAAGATGTTGATGATGGAGTTGGATTTTCACTTACATATTCATCAATACAATCTTTATCTTACATAGCTTGGGTTCATGACTCCATAACAGATAAACTTGTTAATTATACACAATGATAGTAGTCATGTCTTTTTTATTCCTTTTTATTATACATTGTAATATGTAGTTAAAAAAACCTATTGCAAATACTCTATATCGATGCAACCTCTTAATTATTATGACACTTCTCTATTTACATTTCTTTTATTAATGTTATACCTTATATTCTCACGACAATTGTTAATTACTTTGATAATTAATAAATTGTTTTAATGCGTGTTTATTCAATTTTGTCAAAAAATATCATGGCATTTCATATTCATAATCTTTACGATAAAATAATATTTTTTATGTTTGCAAAAACAATATTCATTTTTTTCAAAAATATTTTTAATCTTCTATTTTATAAATACATATATACACATATTAACAATTAATTAATTATATTTTTTATGTTTCATTTATTATATTGGCATATTTAAATTATTAGCAAGTTTATCACTTCAAATAAAAATATAAATTAAAATGTATCTTTTATGTAATTATCATATTAATTTATGTACTTTTTGATAACTTATACAAAAAAAAAAAAAAGCGCTTCTGATGTGAACGATCTAAACACTCACTTTATCACAATCACTTTTTTCACAAAATCCATTCTTCCAAAAATCTATTCTCAAAATCATTTTTTGCTCAGAAGTTATTCTCCAAATCATGGTTTGCATTTATCCAAACAACCCCTAAGTTCTAGAGGGGGGAGTTAAATCTCCCAACATGGTCCTATACCGTCTAATCCTAATGTGACTAACCACCTTATTTGCTCGAGATGTGGGAGGCAACACCCTAGAAAGTGTTGGACTTGCTTTAACTATGGAGAGTAGGGAAATTTGGCTAAGTATTGCAATGAGACCAAGAGGAACAACTAGAACCCTAGACTACCTGGGCGTGAATTTTTTATGACTTTTAAGGAGGTAGGCACTTCACCTAACTTGATTTGAGGTAATGTTCTTTTACAAAATCCTCCTTTGTGTGCTATGTTTAACTTGGGGGTAACCTACTCTTTTGTGTCCTTTGATTGTGTTGAAAGATTAAGATTTTGTATGGGTGACTTATCTTTTGTTTTATGTGTTTCTACTTTGCCAGGATCCACCGTGAGAAGCGTCAAGGTTTGCAAGGGTTTGACCTTTGTGTTTAAGGGTCGAAAGACAACATTGATTTGATTTGCTTGCCATTAAGAGGCATAAATGTGATTGTGGGTATGGATTGGTTATTAGCCAATAGAGCTATTTTAGACTGCAAGAAGAAGGCTGTTTTATTGTATTCAAGGCTAATAACAATGGCAACACCGTAGGCTTCTGTTTTATTATCAGTAGCCTAAGTAGAGAAGTGTGTTAAGAAGGGATGCCAAGCTTATGTTGTGTTCTTCTCCATGCAAGCAGAGAAAGAAGGGAATGTAAATCAAATTAAAGTGGTAAATGAATTCCCTGATATGTTCCCTGAGGAAGTATCTGGGTTACCATCAGAGTGGGAGGTGGAATTCTCTATCGATTTGGCTCCATGAACTGAACCTATCTGTAAGGCCCTGCATAGAATATCACCATCTGAGTCAGCAGAATCGAAGTAGATTAAGAATCTGCTACAAAATAGTTTTATTAAAGCAAGTGTATCTCTGTGGGATTCGCCAGTGTTATTGTGAAAAAGAAAGATGATAGTCTAAGGTTATGCACATATTATCGATAGTTGAATAAAGTCACCACTAAGAACAAATATCTCCTCCCAAGGATTGATGACTTGCTTGATCAGCTAGTGGGTTCGTCAGTGTTTTCAAATATTGATTTCAGGTGAAGGCATTCCTAAGACTACGTTTTAAACTCAGTATGGTTACTACGAGTTTTTAGTTATGCCTTTTGGATTAACTAACAATCTAGCAGTATTTATGGACTATATGAATAGGTTCTTTATGCCTTATTTGGATCAATTTGTTGTCGCATTCATCGATGATATCATCATCTACTCAAAAAATGAAGAAGGACACTATAAACATCTCCGGGTGGTGTTACAAATTTTAAGGGAGAACAAGTTGTATGCCAAACTATGCAAGTGTGAATTTTGGCTCAAAGCAGTAAAGTTTTTAGGATATGTGGTATCTGCTAAGGATGTGGCAATAGGTCTAAGTAAAGTAGTTGCACTATTGAAATGAGGGACTTCTAAATCTGTGATTGAAGTAAGAAGCTTTATGGGACTAATAGGGTATTACTTTTGATTCATTAAGGCTTTTCTCAAATAGCTATACCATAGACTAACTTGACAAAGAAGGATAAGCCTTTTGTATGGACAGAGAAGTGTGAGGTAGTATTTCAAGAATTGAAGACAAAGTTAACCACCGCTCTTGTCCTCACTATACCTGAATTGTCACCACTGCACACAGTATACATGGATGCTTCATTTGGGCTGCGTTTTGATACAAGATAATAAGGCTGTGGCTTATGCGTGCCGACAATTGAGACCACATGAAGAGAACTGTCCTACTCATGACTTGGAACTTGTAACAATTATGTTTGCTTTAAAGATCTAGAGACACTACCTTTATGGTGTGCATTTTGAGATTTTTAGTGACCATGAGAGTCTAAGGAATTTGGTAGATCAGAAAGAGTTGAATAGTTGTCAATATAGATGGATGAAATTTTAAAGGGATATGATTTTGAATTGAGATATTATCCTAAGAAAGCTACCATGGTAGCAGATGCCCTAAGCAAGAAGACAGTTCATTTTTTCACATCAGTGTGATTGAGCACTACCTATTAGAGAAATTGACTGAGATAACAATTGTGGTTGAGATGACAAGAACGATGATTACTTTAAATGCTATTTTGGGTGACCTTAGCTTCTACAAGGAGTTGAAGGGGGTTCAATTAGAAAATGAAAAAGTTATAGAAGGTGAGAGAAGAGTTGGAAAATGGGGTAGTACCGAATTATGATACTGGGGATAAGGGAATTTGAAGGAGGAAAAAAAAAGGATATGTGTCCCGGATAATGGGGAAATCAAGAAGATTATTCTTGAGGAGGCGTATTGGATTAAGTACACTATATATCCAGGAATAACCAAGATATACCATAACTTGAAAAGAGTATTGGTGGCCAGATATGAAGCAAGATTTGACTGACTTTGTGCTAAATGCTTAGGGAGAATTGCAATGAGGTCTCACTCAAGGGAATTAAATGCAAAAATGTCCCTTGAAATCATGAAATTATTCTGAAGTCCCAAGGGACTTTTTTGCAATAAATTTTATTTGTTTAATTACCAAATTACCCTTCTTCTTTTTTTAAACTTTGTATTGACAATTGAAAGAGCAGTGGTTGACAACTCAGGGTGCAAGGATTGACAACTATCGCAGCTGGTTTGACAACACGTTTTCTTAGCATATCACACCATAAGTTGTCAAACCAGCTGCGATAGTTGTCAATCCTTGCACCCTGAGTTGTCAACCACTGCTCTTTCAATTGTCAATACAAACTTAAAAAAAAAAAGAAAAGAAGGGTAATTTGGTAAGTCAACAAATAAAATTTAATGCAAAAAAATTTTGGGACTTTAAAATAATTTCATGATTTCAAGGGACCTTTTTGTATTTAATTTCCTTAAGTGGGACCTGATTGCCATTTTCCCAAATGCTTAACTTGCCAAAAGGTGAAAATTCAATATTAGAAGCTGCTTGGGTTACTTTAGAGTTTAGAGATCCCTAAGTGAAAATAGGACAATATCTCAATGGATTTTATCACAGGTTTCCAGTCAGATATGATGTGATATGGGTTATTGTGGACAAATTAACAAAATTGGTCCATTTCTTCCCAACCAAATCAACCTATTTCTTAGAGACGCTCACATAGTTATATGTGGATGAGACTGTTTGGCTACATAGAACACCAAAAGATATTATATCGAATCGAGACCTAAGGTTCAACTCAAACTTTTGGAAGGCGATGCAAGGAGCCTTTGGCACAAAGTAGAAGTTTAGTACTACTTATCATATGCAAACTGACAAATAGACTGAGAGGACCATCTAGACTCTCAAAGATATGTCAAGGGCATGCACTATTTAACTTCAAGGTAGTTATGATTGGCATCTTCCATTAGCAGAATTTGCCTACAATAACAACTATCAAGTGAGCATCCAAATAGCACCATACAAGGCGTCATACGGGTGAAAGTATGGATCACTATTATGTTAGTTAGAATTGAGCGATTGGACTATTATTGGTCCTGACTTTGTGGATGTGACCATAGAGAAAATTGAGTTAATTAGGCAAAGGTTGTTGACTACTTAGAGCCGTTAAAAGAGTTACACAGATCATCAGCGAAGGCCTTTAGAATTCAAAGTGGGTGATCATGTGTTTCTTAAGGTTTCACAACTGATTGGTATTGGTAGGTTGATTGGTATTGGTAGGTCTACCAAGGTCAAGGAGTTGACTTCTTGATATCTTGGACCTTATGGGATTTTGGAGCAAATTGGCCTCATTACTTATTGAATTGCTTTACCACCATATCTCCCCAATGTGCACAACATCTTCCATGCACCACAACTTAAGAAGTATAACCTAAATCCATCCATATGATCGGGCTAGAAGAGGTCAAGTTGAGAGAAAATCTTACCTATAAGATAAAACTAAATCAAATTTTGGTTGTTAAGAATAAGCAACTCCAGAATAAAACTATCCAGTTACTTAAGGTTTTCTAAAAAGGCTGTCTCTTGGTGACGCTACATGAGAAACTGAGGAACGAATGAGAGAAGAGTTTCCTCATCTGTTCCCCTAAGTAAGTGTGCTTTGAGTACCTTGTGGTTGTGTTTGCTTTGCTTTTATGTTTGTTAATTATATGTAGTTGATAACTGCTGTTTGGTTGTTTAGCGATGTTGTAGCTTTTCTTGATCAGTCGTTATTTTGTTGTGTGATGGTTGCAAGCATTTAGGATAAGCTTTATAGAATGTTATGAGACTTTATGCTATGTTTGTTGTGATTTGATTGAACCTGTGTTCTGGCTTTGGTTGTGTCCCGTTTGTTCTTATGTGTTAATGTCTCTTTATGCCTAAATTTTGAGGACAAAATTCTTATTTGGGTGGAGAGATTTATAACATCCTAAATTTTATTCTAAGAATTGTGTAATATTAAAGAAAAATTATTTCATGATAAATGAAATTTATCATATAATTAATTGGATAAAACAACTTTATTTACATGTAATTTGTAAAAATAAAGGAATAATAAAATAATAATGATTTGAAAAAAAAATGAATAAAGTAGTATAATATAATATAATATTTTTTAAAAATTTGAAATTTTGCAAGTTGGGTCTTAGGCCCATTGGAATGGTTTTTTAGATGTTACTTCATTCACTACCAACATATTTCTTTCCAGCAACAAGGGAGAACGTATTTGTTCCTTGTTTTAGGTAAGTTTTCAATTTTGATGTTCATTTGGGTGATCAAAAGTACCACTAATCACAAAATTTTCTTTATGAAAATTGTCATACTCATTTAGATCTATATAATGATAGTAATATTTTGATGTTTAGAGTAAATTTTTTGGGTTAGGGTCTGAAGTAAATATTGAGTTTTAAGAAGAAATGACTATAAGATTGCAGAACTAGATGATTTTTATCACTCTACTTTTGTTTATTTACCTGTCAAAGATTTTAAAATAATTATTTTAGTTAAAAAGGTTTACTATTTGTGAAGAATATCATACTTGCACTATAAGATCCTAGATTAAATGATTTATATACTAATATTTGAGCTGTTATTGAATTTATGGTGGCTTATTTTTGAGATTTAAGGTATAAATAAGATTTTAGAATTTTAAAGACATAATAATAATTTTATATTTGAGAATGTTGGAAAATTTTATGTAAGTAAATAATTTGGAGGACAAAAAAAAAGAAGGAGCATTTTGGATTTTTCTTAAAGATTATAATATAGTGGTAAAAGACTTAATTATATGTCATGAAAGGTTAAAGACTTTTCTTGGAAGTAGAAATTTTAACTAAGATATACAAATATTAATAATAAATTCCATGTAATAAGTTAATTAATTTTTTATGTTAAATTATGTCTACATTATTTTGTCGATTACCTTGTGTTTTGAAGTATGTGAAACTTGTGTTCTCATTCCTCAGGCTTGCAAGAGTAACCTTGGAGTTTATGTAATGGGAGTTAATTTATTTTATATACATGATGTGGATTGTAAGGTTTTCTTAACCTTCTCCGCTTAACTAAATTGTGAAGCATGCGTTTATGATTAACATATACATTCATATATTGGATATGGTGAAGTGGGAAGTATATTAGCTTAAACACTATTGACTTGTATTAATTTAATGTTTGTATCATATTATAGAGCAAAGTTGATGTGATGTTGTGAAATGTAAGATTTATGTTCTCTATTGTTGATTAAGATTGTTATATTGTAATTTTGCATAAGGGTCATAACTGGAGATTGGGATTTCTTATAAGAAGAATAATTGTTCTTGAAGTTTGCGTGGCATGCAAGCACTACTGATCATAGTGTTTGGCCCTATTGTTAGACCCTTGCGATTCTTCCTTTTCCCTAGCCTAGAATTGAGAATGAACTTCTGGGTAGACATCTCTTGTACCATAGTCCATTTTTGGACAGTATAGGTGTAGGAGGAGGCCCCTTGACTTGATGTGAGTAAGGTAAACTTTAGCCAAGTTACCTGGCTTGGAAAGTTAGGGTCCTTGTCATGAAGTAATAAGGAGGAGTATGGTAGATGGGATGGGTATTTATATTGTTGTGTGGTTTGAAGCATTTATAGCTATATATTTTGTCTTTTAAATGTTTATTACTACACTACTTCATCAGCTTTCTATCTTGTTTGTATATGTGTAAATTGATCACTGGTTATTGAGATTTAATGTCTCACCCCGTTGTTATTCATTTCTTTTTTTTTCCTTCAGGAAAGCCATATGCTTCAGCTCGACGTGAGAAGAAGAAGGTAGAGGCATAGGCGTGCATAGCCTAATAAGCCTCTTGTGGCTTGGATTGTATTGTTATATATTGCCCTTTAGTGCTATTAGAATGACTGGATGCTGTAGGTTTCTATTACATATGACTCTTTAGTGGATCCATACTTGGTTTATTTTGAAAACTCACATGGTATTGATGATTTCAATAATGTTGTGGTTATTTTGTTTAGGTGGATGTATGAATTATGGGTTGGGTTTATCGTTATCTTTCATATGCCTTACGTCTTGTCGTGATGGATATTTGGCTTACAAGTAATTTCTATGCCCTAGACCTTGGTTATAATTGTTGTTGGAATTGGGGGAGTTATTGGGTATCCTTAATCATTTGTAGTCTTTTTAGTATGAGTCAAACTCTTTATAACCATGGTAGTGTTTAATACTCTAGTTCAATTCTTTTTTACTATAGTTAACTTATTGAAACCATTTCATAAATTTTTATAATAAGGAAAGATGTTTTTTTTATAAGACACGTAGAGAGTATGTTAATACAGTTGAATTAGATAATGACATTGAGCTTTGTCATAAGCAGTTAAGTCATATGAGTGATAAAGCAGTTGCAATGTTTGCTAAGAGGAATTTGTTATTTGGTTTGCAAGAAACAAATTTGAAGAAGTCTGATCACTGTTTAGTAGGGAAGTAGAAAATAATGTCTTTACAGAATCACTCACCAAAAAGAAAATCTGAAGTACTAGATTCAGTTCACTCTGACCATTGTGGCCCTATGAAGAATATGTCTCGAGGAGGTGCATATAATTTTGTGACTTTTATTGATGATTATTTCAAAAAAGTATGGGCTTATACCTTGAAATCAAAAGATCAGGTATTATATCCATACCTTGAAATCAAAAAATCAGGTATTATATGTTTTTAAGTGATTTCAAGCCTTAATTAAGAGAGAAACTAGGAAGAAGTTGAAATGTATGTAGACTAAAAATGGTGGCGAATACCTAGGTCCATTTAATGCCTATTATAAAGAACATGGAATTAGGCATTAAAAGAGTCCCATAAAAATACCGTAATTGAATAGTTTAGTTGAGAGGATGAATAGAATAGTGGTTGAAAGAGTAAGATTCATACTTTCACATGTTGGATTGCTCAAATCTTTATGGGCTGAAACTTTGAATACTGTAGCTCTTATTGTTAATCTTTCGCCAAGTATTCCTTTGCAACTTGAGGTATTGAATAACATTTGTTATGGTAATGATATTTCATATAATCACTTATGCATGTTTAGTTGTAAAGCTTTTATTCATGTTCTTTAAGATGAGAGAACAAAGCTTGACATGATGACTAGAAAATGTATCTTGGTTATGGCATTAATGAGTTTGGTTACAGATTGTATGATCTGCCTAGTAAAAATATTGTTAGAGGCAAAGACATTATCTTTACGAAAGATCAATTCATACAAGACGTTAATAAAGAAGAAAAATCATCACCTCATAAAAATAAAGGAGCAACATACAAATAGTGGCTAAAACAATCAACAATGTGATATTAGTATTGATATTCCTATTGAGTAAACAGAACCTAAGAATGCTCAAACTATGGCTCTTAAGGGCATATCAAGAAGGTTTAGTATAACTCGCTTACGTTTTGCAAAGTACTTTGTACATGAGTATGCTTTACTTATTGATACAAGGAAACCAGGGTATTATGAGGAAGCTATTGAAGATGAGCACAAGGATAAGTGGACTGAGGCGATGCAAGATGAAATGGAATCCCTTTATGATAATCACATATTTGAGTTTGTTAAATTGCTCAAAGATAGAAAAGCAAGAGAGTTATACTTGTCATAGGAGAAGTGCATCCAAAATGTACCTCAAATATTTCATATGGATAAAGTCAAGAGAGTAAGTAGCCTTTTTGCTCCTCACTTTAAATTAAGTAACAAACAATGTGTTGCTATTAATGAAGAGGAGGAAATGAGGACAGTCCTTTATACTTCAACTATGGGAAGTTTGATGTATGCTATGGTATGTAGTATACTTGATATTGCTCATGTAGTTAGTATAGTAAGCAAGGAACAAAAAAAGGGACCTGAGACTAAACCGATCGAGGCAGTAGGTCAAGGGTCACTGGTCAGACTGGGATCAGACCAGTCATATTAAAATAATATAATTTAATTCATAACATTAAAATAGAACAAAATTCATGGATAATAATTAGTTGAAAAAAGATAAAAAGTTACAAAAGTAGTTTAAATATTTCATTGTACCAAGCAAACATTAATAAACTACATATCTTCATCACTATGGAAAATCAAAATCATCATTAAGATCATTAGCAATGGCATGGACTGAGACATTAACGATTGGACAAGGAACAGTAGGAGTGACAATATCATCATGCAAAGGTAGAGGATCAACAATATCCATATCTTCATCACCTATGTAAGACAATAAGCAATATTAATGATTATGCAAATAATTATATATTCATCTAAGAATAGAGTCTTAATTATATATATAAACCTTTGTTATCCCTCTCAAGAGTTGTTGAATTTGCAATGCCTTTATTGTTAAGGACACTTTCAAGTGTAACCACATCTTTATCATCAAACTCTGGAGCGGGATCTTCTTCAACCACCTAAAAGTCCACCATGTCAATGTTTTCACAGTCAATTGGATCGTGAACCTTTTCTTCTTCTTCAATGTACTCCTTTAATGAAAAATAAAACTTTAACTAAATATAATCAATTAAAATAAAAGACCAAAAGTATTCATTATTTTCAAGATTACCCATGCTTCAATCGCAGATTATAGTTTGTGAAAACCAAATCATTCAACCTCTTGTGTTCTAATATGTTTCTTCTTTTTGTATGAATTCTTTCAAACAAGCTCCAATTCCTCTCACAACCAGAAGAAACAGAAGTTTGACTAAAAATACATATTGCAACACACTGCAATTCTCGAACTAAACAACCATAATATGTCCACCATTCATTTACACAATAAAATACATTTAGTATACAATATTATATAGAATTAGTAAATAACCATGAATATACTATAAAGCATTAACGCTTACAAGGGTCTAATTTTTGTGCAGCTTTTTGACATGAGGGTCTACTAAAAAATTCCTTGCCTTCACGATAAGTAGTTACTTGTTTCATTAGCAGAAAGCCATCAACATCTTCATCTGAGTAAGACTCCACCACATCAATCAACACCATCATTAACTTTGACTTGCTAGGATAGTCTGGATCATATGTGATTGCAGGATTCAACAAATACAATGCTGCATGAAGATTGGTCTTCAAATGCCTGTCCTATCGAGCTTGAATGATGCTTGTGTAGGCTTATACAATTCCTTGTTCTTTTTAAACATCTCTTTGATCACCACTTTTGCCCTTCGCATACCTTAATAAACATAAGGCAATGAAGGCTTCTCATTTGAGTCTACAATTCTCAACAGCTTTATGAGAGGTGACACAATCTTCACAACTTGATAACAGTCATTCTAAAATGGATTATCTAATATTAGGGAACTAAAATTTTTTCCTGCTTCAATCCTGGATAATTTGTGATCCACAAAATGCTTATCAACAACTAGAGCTTGCAAGGCATTTTTATGCATGTATATGCTATGCAACGTAATAAATGTAATAACAAATCTTGTGGTACTAGGATGCACAATTTCTTTCCAACTTGGTCTTCTCCTTAGCCATTATAAGAAACCATATGGTTGTATGCAAAAATTGTTATCTTTGATGCCTTTGATGCAAGGTCTGACACATGAGGCATGCTGGAAAAGTCTTTTAATACAAGACTCAAACAATGAGCAGCATAAGGAGACCAATAAATATTTTTATACTTTTCTTTAATTATCCTACCATGTGCTACATAGTTAACTGCATTGTCAGTCACTACATGGATAATGTTCTTAAGACTAACCCACCCAATGACTTCTCAGAATAGAGTAAATAGAGTTTTGGCATATTCAACTAAATCTAATGCATCAACAAACTTCACAAACACCATACCATGTGTAGAATACACTAAAAAGTTTATCAAAGTCTATTGTCTAACATCAGTCTATCCATCAGCCATGGGTGTCCAACCATTGTTTTTCTATTTAGCTCAATGGCTATCAATGAGTAACTGACATTCTTTTCTTCAATCAGTCAATAAATTAGTTTTGAAATCATAAGCACTGGAAGCTTTAAACCCAGGCCCAATTAAAGCAATATCATCCACAGTTTTTTGAAATAAAGGGCAATCAAATGCCTTGAATGGAATGCAATTCACAATAGCCTATTTAGTAATAAACGTTTTTGCATTATGTTTTGCTTCTTTAGTTGCTAATGCACTTTTAATGCCCAATTGAGAATCAGGAGTTATCCTAGGAGCAAAATAATTGTCCAAACTCATAGGAGCTCTCCTTTTCATCGTACTACTCATGGTAATTGGAGAATCAACATGGGTTTCTTCAAGTTCCTCTTCTATGTTTTCGATAGCCTTTTTCTTTGAACATTATTTTAAAGACTCTGTCATTCTATGACGTACATCATATGAAACTTTTTTGCATGAAGCTATTTGACCGGTGATACCAACAAGGTGTTGTTTCATCCTGTTTATCCCACCTCCTCTATAATTATTACCACAAAAAAGGCATGTATATATAGTTTGTGTCTCCTCTTTTTTGTAGGCAACATATGCCCATACAAGATCAGTTTTACCATGTAATGAAAAAGTCGGTGTGGGAGTAGAGGTTTTGGTATTAGGAGTGGAAGATTGCGTGACATTTTCATTTCCAGAACTTTGATTGTTCGAAATATCTATCACTACACTACTAGAAAAAAGACATTTAACATTACAAAATAACAATGGTTAAGAAGAAAAACACCATGGAAAAAAAAGGTGGTGGCATTTTTGTAAATAAGTGGTGTGATGTTTGATTTTCCACGGCAGTTATTAAGAAAACCGCGCATGGAAAGTGTTTTTAACGGTTGTTATTATGGCAGTTATTTAAAATAACCCCCATCAAAAACACTTTCCACGGTGATTTTCTTAATAACTGCCATAGAAAGTTTTAAAATAACCCGCAATAGGGTTCAGTTTTACTCATTTTCACAATTTTGTATTAGTACGCCATGGTCCCCCTCTGTCCCACCACAAACAAACTTCCATTACCGGCTATTCACCCCTTCCCACCATTTAAACTCCTCTATTTTGCTTGTGAATGCCCATTTTCTCGTTGATTGAGCTCAAATTGTTTACATTATTTGATAACATTTTATAGGTTTTTGTTACACTTTTTAGCTCATTTTGATGATAGTTATAGTTATTTGAGTTTAAGAGTCTTTGTTTTGAGTTAGGAGTATTTGAGGGTAAAATTGTCGCATTTATTCATTAATTGCATTTAGTTGATTTTTGAGATAATCGATGCCTCAAACCTTTGCTTTTCATTTCAAGACAATCAAGAAATAAAGCCAAAAATGAAGACCAAGGGTGCGCGACACACAATATGCAACATTAACCTCTCTACCAGGTTTCGTCGCAGCTAACTCATGCTTTCGTCTCAGCAAAATCCAAGACTTCTACCTGAAGACTCCTTGGGGAAGGTTCACCACAATGAAGGTAGACTTCTCTAGAATGGTTCGTCGCAGCGAAACCATACCTTCGTTGTGGTGAACTCTTGGAATCAGCAACATAGACCTAAACCATTTTCAGAAATTTTACCTACCTACTCATACAAACCAACCCATTACGTCTCATTATCGGTTTAGAAACCCTATTTTGGGGTAAGTGACATCATTCACTCCATATACAACCTCTATTTCGTCCTCTTTCATCCCCCTCTCATCTAACCCTAATTTCTTCTATTTTTCCACTGTAAAACGTCCATCATAGGAAGCTCAGATTCATTCCTAGTTGAGAAGCTTCAGAGTTCTATGTGTGGCTAGGCGTTTCTCTTCCTCTTGAAGGCGTAGCAATGGCTAGAGTTCAATGAGCTAAGAAGGGGAGTAGTTTAATCTTAGTTCAGCTATGGGTTTATGAATTTCTAGGTTTAGGATTTGTAATTTGTAGTTGAACTATTTGATTATAGTTGTAATCAGTTCTGGATATCCATATGTGTAGTGGTTTAGTTATTGTAGAACTTTTGAGCTTAAATATATGAAGTATCATATATGTCAGTTGTGATCTTTTGATTCTCTCTACTCTTGTACGGTTGTGATTTGATATTGAGTTGATTTTCATTACATTTGACCTATTGCATTAATCAAATCTTTCTACACACACTAAGAATGCTTAACAAAATCTTAAGGAATAGAGTCCTATTGCTTAAGATTCTGGACTTAAAGAGTACTTTAAGATTTACCATTTGAAACTTAGTGATTTCTACTCGCATATCAATTGATTTTGAACTATGACAACCTGAGCACACTTTCAAGAGGGTTTTATCATTGTTTGGTCATCTGTTTATCATCATTCCATTTCCTATATCCCTAAAATCCAAAAATACTTTTATCATTTAGTTTAATTCACTTAATGTTTTCAAAAACCAAAACTCCCCTTTTATGTTTAGTTTGCATTGCATGGCATTCAAGTTAGCTTAGGTCCATTTCATAGGCTCCAATTAGGTGAAACGACCCAGGGTTGCACCCTATAATGTAATCCTTGGATAAAATTTTGATTTAACCTCCAAGGTCTAGAGCAGGTTGCGAATCACTCGTATTCAAATCGTCTCTACTGAGTAAGTATCCTCTTTTTTCTTTCTTTTCAATTTTTCTTGGTTTTTTTTGAATGTTTTAACCATAAAAATCTGTTGTATTTCAAATGGGTTTGTTAGTTTTACATTGTGGTTGGCTTGCATTGTTGATTTTGCGTTTTTTATGTGCTTGAAGTGTTGATAGGTGGCATTTGGTGTGAGAAAACCTCAATTCCTTCCTATATACGGTATTAGAAACATGTTTAAATGTTTAAAGTTGCTTAGTTTTGAAGTTTTTGATTTTTTTTTTATTTTTTGATATTTATTTCGAATTTTTGGTAATTTTTTTGTAATAAACTTGAGAATTTAGTAATAAATAATATGTTCAGTTTTTTGTGAATTTTTTTTTCCGTTATGAACTTTGATTGATAATAAAGCATTGTTTAAAATTTCATTACAAATATATATCATTTGTGTTCTCGTTTTGGATTCAGAAGTTTTAGTTTTAAGAATTTTTATCCATTGAATTGATTTGAAATTGAATTTTTATTTTTATTTTATTTGTTATATTTCTTCAAATTTATCCTGTCTTTAATTTATTTATTACATTGTTAAGTTGATTTGGTTGATTGATTGATTTGTTTATTTTTTAAATAATTTGGGATTTGTTATAGGAAAAATTAGAATGGAGGACCTAAAGAGAATAATATTTTCACAAAAATTTACTTTTTAAGCATATTTGTGTTTTAATTTATTTTTACAAAAAGCTAAATTTTATATACAAATCTATTTTTATTTTTTTCTATAATTTAAATTAGAAACAAGTGTTTGAAAAGAAATTATATTAAATTAATTTAATATTTTTATAAAACTTTATGCATGTTAAAATATGTTATGAAGAATAGTTTTAATATTGATTAAAATAATTTTTATTTAACTATTTTACAAAAATTATATATTTAATTGTTTATTTATGATCCTTTTAAATAATTACAATTTTTAAGATTCTTTATAATAAGTATAACTTTTTCTTGGTCATTCACTCTAATTTTTCCTTTGTTATATATTTAAGGGAAAATTCTATCAAATTTTTTATTTTTAAAAAAGAGACATCATTCCTTTTAATTTGTAATTAAGTGTTAGTCAATTTTAATTTATTGACTAACATTTAATTATTTTATTATTTCAATATTTGAATTAAGGAGTTAGAATTGAGCTTGACAACTATGTTCATTGACTCTGTAGAACAATGGATTGTAGTTGAATAAAAGCTAAGAGAATTAGTAAAGAATATGAGGATGAAGTTGAAAGGTTTCTTGAGTTTGCTCAGAGAAATGCCTCTAGTAAAAGAGATAGATTGTACTATTGTCCTTGTGTCAAATGCTTAAACAATAGTCACGGAGTATTTCTAAAATAAAATAGCATCCTATTTGTGATGGAATAAATTTGAGGTATACAAATTGGATATGGCATGAAGAAATTAGAAAGATTACACTGTTTGGAAAGGAGAAGGCTGTGAGTGAAGACTTTGGTGATAGAATTTCGGATATGTTTTGTGACATAAGGTCTGAATTCTCCACACAGTTCTCTCCCACTTTTGAAACTTTGTGTAGCGATGCAGAGATGCCTTTATACCCAGGGTGTAAAGATGATTACATAAGGTTGACAACCGTGTTAAAATTGATGAACTTGAAGGCAAGAAATGGTTGGACCGATGCTCATTTCATGGAATTGCTTGAACTGCTAAGTGATATTCTTCCAAAGGAAAATTCACTTCCAAAACGAATGTATGAGGCAAACAAAATTTTGTGTTTGAAGGGTTTGGAATATGAGAAGATACGTGCATGTCCTAATGACTGTATATTATTCAGAAATGAGTGTGAAGGGTTAAATAAGTGCCTTAAATGTGAGACTTCAAGATACAAAGTTAAGAAAGATGATGGTAATTATAATGAGATGACCAAAGGTTCTCCTTTGAAGGTTCTGTGGTATTTTCCAATAATACCACCATTTAAGCATCTATTTGCTAATGCCACAGAAGCAAAGAACTTGAGATGGCATTTTGATGAGAAAATATGTGATGGAAAGCTTTGTCACCCAGCAAATTCTCCTTAATGGAAAACAATAGATCAAAAATTTTCTCAATTTAGTAGCGAGCCAAGAAACCTCTAGCTAGGGCTTTGTATGGACGGAATTAATCCATATGGTAATCTTAGTAGCACGCACAGTACTTGGCTGGTGCTCCTCATAATTTACAACTTACCTCCTTGGTTATGTATGAAAAGAAAGTATATCATGCTATCTTTGATCATCTCGGGCCAAAACAGCCGGGAAACGATATTAATGTGCATTTGGTACCTTTGAGGATCTGAAGAAATTATGGGAAGAAGGTGTTGATGTGTTTGATGCACAAAAACAAGAAACCTTCAATTTACGTGCCATGATCTTCACCATGATAAATGACTTTCTGGTATATGGAAATTTGTCAGGATACAGTGTTAAGGGGCATACAGCATGTCCGATATGCGAAGAAAGCACCCACTACATGCAACTTAAACATGGCAGGAAGACGGCATACCTTAGTCACAGAAGGTTTTTAGTCAATACCACAGTTATCGTAGGTTGAAGAAGGCATTTAACGGCTTACTAGAACATCAAATGGCTCCAATACCATTAAGTGGAGAAGAAGTTTATCAACGGGTAGAGGGAATTAATGTGGTCTTCAGTAAAAAGAAGAACAAGACTGCCGGTAAGAGGAATATATGGAAAAAATGATCTATCCTTTTCGATCTTTCATATTCGCAAAGTCTTGATGTGAGGCATAGTCTAGATGTGATGCATGTGAAGAAGAATGTATGTGAGAGCCTTGTTGGTATACTTTTACATATAAGTGGAAAGACTAAGGATGGAATCAATGCAAGACAAGACTTAGTTGAAATTGGAATAAGAAAAGTCCTCCACCCACAAGAAAGAGGTAATAAGAGGGCTTATTTATATCTAGCTGTGCACACATTATCAAAAGAAGAGAAAAGAAGTTTCTATGGTTTTGTCAATAGCATTAAGGTGCCATAAGGTTATTCTTCTAATTTGAGCAAACTTGTTTTAGTGTAAGATTTGAAGATAACGGGGATGAAGTCCTATGATTGTTATGTGTTGATATAACAATTACTTCCACTTGCTATTTGAGGCATTATGAAAACTGATATGAGAAGTACTATTACAAGACTTGTATGTTTTTTAAGTGCCATCTGTTGCTAAGTCATTGATTTTGCTAAGTTAGATGAATTAGAAAATGAAGGTTATATGATCCTCTCATAATTGGAAATGCACTTTCCTTCATAATTTTTTGACATTATGGTCCACTTGATAGCTCATTTTGTGCGAGAGATAAAACTTTGTGACCCTGTGTATTTAAGGTGGACGTACCCGTTTTAGAGATATATGAAAATCCTAAAAGGGTACTTTGAGAATCCTTATCGGTCTTAGGCATCAATTGTTGAGAGATATGTACGTAGCTGAGGAGGTAGTTGAGTTTTGTAACGCATATCTTGATAGGGTAAAAGCAGTTGAACTTCCTGAATCTTGACATAATGAGGAGAGAAGTAAGGGAACACGAGGTGTCATATTGAGGTCTATATCAACAGAAGTTGTAATGCAGGCACATCTATACATTTTAAACAACATGGATGAAGTTTTGCCTTACTTGAATGCTCACAAGAATATGCTGAAGAACTTAGATCCAATAAAGAATGATATGCAACTAGCTAATGAACATAATAAGTCATTTGCATAGTGGTTTAAACAAGAAGTATTAAAAGATGGCAATCCTTCTGAGACAATACAGAGGCTAGCTGCAGGGCCTTGTTTTGAGGTTTTATGTTGGGACAGATATGACATAAATGGTTATTTATTTTACACAAAAACCTAAGACGATAAGAGTACCATACAGAATAGTAGGGTGATGGTAGTAACTGAAGCTATGCATTTTGCTAGTTCTAAAGATAGAAACCCAATGTTGGCAACAATGTCCTATTATGGAATAATAGAAGAGATATGGGAGGTTAGTTATACCAAGTTTAAAGTTCTCGTCTTCAAATACAAGTGGATTAATAGTAATGCTGTGTAAGTAGATGAAGAATTTGGATTTGTTTTAGTCAATTTTGAGAGGTTTGGATATGGAGATGAGCCATTCATTTTAGCAAGTCAGGTAAAACAAGTGTTTTATGTTCCCGATCTAGCAAAGAAGAAATTGTCTATCGTGCTTTAAGGTAAGAGGTAAGGAGTTGGTCGAGATGATGGTGACTCAGAGTTTAATCTTGATAAAACTCCGACTTTCACAGCTACTTGACCTAAAACAGTTGAATTAGATTTGGTAGATGATGATTATGCTATTAGAGATAATCATTGTGAAGGAATTTGGGAGGATAATCGTTGTATGGCCAAAAGGTGTTTCTTATTAAATTCATTTCATATTTATTATTATTCTTCCTAAAATGATGTTTTTTGTTAAATATATTTAATATTTTATATTAACTTGGTATTTTTTATTCTTACATTTATTAATTGGTTGTTCTTTAAACAAAAAATGGACAGATCTGGTCAATAGTGTTCTGGCAACGACAACTCCTTTACTAGTTAAAGAAAGGGTAAAGAGCCAACTCGTATGAGGCATTTGGCTTTACGCGATGAGACCACACAGCCCATGAAGATTACAGTGGAGTTTGATGATGATTTGAAGCCTGTAGGAAAGACTGGGGCTCAATTTACTGGTTATGTAGGTTATGTCGTACGTAGTAAGATTGGGATTAACATTCCCAGCTGGAAGGAGGTGGACAAAGATTTGAAACAAAACATCTGAGAGGATATTTTGGGACATTATGAATTATTTTCTCTATTTGTTTAATTATAATTGTTTATTTACTTATAACTCGATGCTATTGTATTGTAGCTGACATTTGACATTCCCGCCACTAAGCAAATGAGAGACTGCCTGTTTAAGCAACTTGATAAATGGTGGAAGGGTTTTAAATCCATGCTTACAAAGCACTATATTTGTGGAAAAAGAAAGGGTGAGCATCCTAAGGAACGATATCAGTTCATTAGTGACGAGGCATGGGAGAGTTTTGTGAAGCAACATGAAGACCCTGTATTTCATGTTTGGTTTCTTCAAAATTAGTTTTTAATCACTTCATATTTTATTTAACTAAACTAACTTTGTTGAATTTGTTTCATTGTCACAAGCATTGAGTCAAAGGAACAAGCAAATATTTGAGCAGAATATATACTCACATACCATGTCTCATGCAGGGTATAGTTGGTTGGAAAGAAGTATAATGGAGGAGCAGATAAAGGATGCACAGATGGCTGCTGCCTTAGATCTAACTAGCTATATTCCACCCATTGAGTGTCCTTCTCGCCAGGAAAAATGAAAGGCGGCGAGGATATAAAAAAAGTCAATACATTACTCCAGAGTTTACTGTTGTTGCTGAGAGGATTGTAAGTAATATTTATATATTATGCTTCATTAATTGCTTTTTTCAATTATCCTAAATTGAATTTGTTGCTTTAATGTTACAGGATATACTTGAGGAGCAATTATCTCAAGGTACATTCGTCTCTCAAGGACGAATGGATATCTTGGCCACTACCATTGGAAAGGCTGACCATTCCGTTAGAGTCAGAGGGGCTCCTAAAGGGATTGGTATTAAACAATTTTTTGGCTCTAGTTCACAAAAGAGCATTGGATCATCCTTCGCTAATATAGCATCTAAAGAGGAGCTCAACCAGCGATTGCAGGAATAAACAGAGAGAGTTTGAGCTAAACTCAGTGAACAACACAAGGCAGAGATGCAAAAGATATATGAGGAGTTTGATGCCAAGTTTCAATAGGCTATGATGATGATGGGCACGATCGGATTCCAGATACCCCAAGTGTCTGAACCTTCTCAGGTAATAATCACTCATCTTTTCAAATCTTCTAAAGGTTCATTTGATCTATTTAAACTTATTTAATGTGCCTTAACTATTTTCATATTATGTTTCAGGGTTCACCTATGATGAAAAGTGGGAAAGGTAATAATAATCAGACGTAGCAATTGATAGTGTCTGACCCTGACCTTAGCTCTGACCCTATCAAAGACAATAAAATGCCGTGTGCTCTCTATATGGACTATGAAAATTTAGTTGTTTATGTCACTAATAGTCGAGAATTCTTGGGCATAACAATTCATGACAAGAAAGTTTTAGGCGATCAAACGAGGGTGACGGTGGATAAGATTCTTCGTGGTCACGGCAGTACACTAGTGCCCAACCCTACTGATGAGGTTCGACTATTAGCTCAGGCTAAAGGATATTTCATTTTATGGCCAAAGAGACTTGTTGCAAAGCCATTAACGAAGAAGGCGACAGCGAAGAAGGCCACAAAGAGCACATCATCAAATGTTGTGCTCTTGCCTCTTTCTAGTGATGTTGTGCCTATGTATTCTAGTTTGGAGGTTCTTCATTCCTTAGTGACAAACATGGATAAACCCGTTCCTTTCAAGATGCCGCTGGGGATTATGGGTTCATATGTAACATACGACTTCACCATTGACAAGAAGGACCTTGTTCAGTTCCTCAACTTTGAGGAGCTGAATATAGTCTTCATGTAGCTGGCTATTTTGTAAGTTACAATATCATTTTCTTATTTCATATTATACTTTATGCATGTCCTAATGTTTCTTATCTAAACAACAGGCATTTTACTCAAATCTGTCAGCAAGGAAGACTTGAAGGAATATATGGCTTTATGTGTCCTCAACGAGTGCAGAAAGAGTTTAATATTGTGAAAGCGAGGTCGATCTACATGATGACCACAATGACTCAGATGAGAAAGCAAATATATTTTGCACCTTACATGGAAGAATAAGTATATTATTGTATTTGAGATATACAAGTTGTATGTATAACATTATAATTAACATGGTTCGCATTTTATAGTTATCATTGGACTCTAATTGTTTGTGCTCCTTTTGATAATAAAGTCTACTAGTTCGATCCCCTCAGTAGAAGTCCATCCGAAGAAACCGGAGATGTCATTGACACGTTACTTTATGTTTATATATTTATTACGTGTGAAGTTTATAAAAACATGCTCTAATATCATTTTTTTTAATTGTTGATAGGGCTTTTTTATAGTTTCAATGTTGTGGCAAAGAACCAAAAGAGACAACCACCAATGTGGATTCTCCTAAAAATATGTTGTTTTAAGCTAAATATATACTTTTAAATCTTTTTCAATAATTAAAGTTAATGTTTATAATCAAAGTCTGATATTCAATTTTATATTTTATTTTGTAGTACCATTGTCAACAAGGGAGTGTTGAATGTGGATATTATGTCATCCGCTACATGAATGACATAATTAAGATAGGAGTGACTGAGAAATTAGACGAGGTAAAGATAAGTTATATTGCATGTGATTCTTCAATTCATTTCACTTTTTTGATTAAGTTCACTATGTTATTTTTGATTTACAAGTACTTCAAAATGCTACGCCATATCACATGGATGACATCAACTTGATGAGGGACACTTTGTCAACAATATTGCTATAGAATTTTGAAAATTTTATATAGTTAGGTCATTCCTCAAAAAATTCATTATTAGACATTTTCTCTTAGTTTCCCCCCATACATGTTCCTTAGTTCTATTATGCAGACATAATTCACTTGTTACTATTCTTTGAAGATACAAATTCCCTTGTACATACTTTGCTTCTCTACTTTAAGCTTTTTGTCTATATTAAAAGAAATTTCAACTCTTGCTATATGTATATATTAACTAGCTAGTTGATTATTTGTTCATATGGTCATCTTAAAATTGTTTTACATATTCTGTGCTGTCTAGATTTATTTAGAACTGTAAATTACAGGTAGGTTTAAAAATTCACGCAGTATTATAAAAAAAAAATTTAACGGCGGTCATTCAAATAACCATCGTTAAAATAATTTACCACGATGGTTATTAACTAAATAGCCGTGGAAAATTGAGTTTCCACGGTAGTTATGTAAAAAACTGTCATGGAAAGTTTAACTTTCCATAGTAGTTTTATTAATAACCGCCGTGGAAATTCAATTTTCCACAGTAGTTTTTTACAGAACTGCCATGGAAACTCAATTTCCCACAACAATTTTTAATCACTGTGTTTTATTTACCTTTCAACATTGACTGTATTCATTTCGCCTCTAAAACCGCCGAGAAAAACCCTTAATAACCATTGTTAAAAGCCTTTTTTCTAGCAGTACTGCTATAAAATAACAAATCAAAAATTAATAAAAATGATCTTAGATATCAGATAAACACAAATAGTAGAGCTATAAGTTTTAGCCTTTCAAGAACCAGTTCAGAACACAAATTTGGACATCATAGTATCGATTTTCAATAATCAAACTGGGTTTGGTGTAACTAGCTGTGTCCAATTCTTCTACAAGAGATTTATGTCTTTTAATCATTGATAGCCATTTGTGGTTTGCGCAAACATATAATTCCAATCAATAGCAGAAGCATCAACAAGAATATATACAAGTGTATCACGCATGCTGGAATTTGATGGTGTGACATTCTCAATCAATCAACTCAGAAATCAATCAATCATCATTCCAATTTCTAATACTTCTAATTATTAGCTAAATAGTAATAGAGAGCAGAAATCAATGAATAATGATTCTAATTTCCAACACATCCAATTATTAGCTACACAGTAATAAAGCTTTAGTGGAGAAAGCAGAAAACAATCAATCATATTCATTATTCTAATACTTCTAACATTGTTTATTTGTTTTAGTTTTAAAGAAATCTGATGAAAGGCAAAATCAAACCTCTTGGCCAGTGGAGAAACTCAAAACTCGAACACATAGTAGAGCAATCCGTGAATGTAGTGAAAGGCAAAAAGTAAAGTTGGACTTAGCTAGAGATTTTCATCTCCCCACACTTCCTATTTCCCAAACCTCTCGGCTAGTGGAGAAAAAATAGAGATATTTATCAATTTATTCCTAAAATCACAACTTAGCTTAAAGGGAAGTGAATGTCTTTCAAGCTTACCCAATGCATCAAAGTCGGAATGATTGATTAAACTAGGGATTGAATGATGCCTTTTAGTTTTAGGTAAGGTGAACAGCAAGGGATCTGGCCCAGGGACAAGATCGAACACCAGACCGAACTCAATAAAGAAGGGAATACGAACACCAGACCACTGTGCCTCCACCTCCACCACAAGTCGACCAACCCACTACTGTCTCCACTCTCTATGGCAACTTGACAGTGCTACAAGGGAGAACGGTCGCACACTCAAACTCAGCGAAATAAAGGAAGATGGGAATGGGGGAAGGGAATCTATCAATCTGACTAAGAGGAAGGAGGGAGTAGGGGACCGAGGGAATGGATTGAACAGTAACGTTTGATATTTTTTTTCCCTAAAAGAAGACAACTTCATTTTGGGCAGTTGGGGGGGAATATATAATTTGTCAACCCCCCAAACCAGGCGGTTGACTGGTTAAAAACTGGTTTGGCTTGTTACTTACTGGTTCTTTAGGTGACCGGTTTTCTTGTTAAACCAAACCGGACTTTGGACCGATTCATAGGTTTTCCCGTTGAACCAGCCAATTCGGTCTAGTTTTTGTTTCCTTGATAGTGAGTCACTATCTCTCTAATTTTGATAAAGAGAATTGGAAAGCTATTAAATGAATTATAAGATATTTGTGTGGTACATATGACTTGAGATTATCCTTTAGTAATCATAAACCTACTTCAGAAGGCTATATAGATGTTGACATGGCTAGAGATGTTGATTTTTGTATGTCTACTTGTAAATGTTTGATTGACTTTGCAAGGGGAGCTATGTCTTAGCACTCTAGATTACAAAAGTGTATTGATCTCTCAATAATCGAGGCAAAATTTATTGCATTTATTGAAACTTGTAAAGAATTACCGTGGGTTAAAATTATATGATAACTAGAGTGTAACCCACCTTGCTAAAAATTCTTCTTTTCATTCAAGGTCTAAGTATATTGATACAAGTTGCAACTAGACATGTGATATGTTGGAAGATAAGCTGTTATACCTTGAAAATGTTCATGTTGATACAGTGATTTGGTATCATTCTATAGTTGTTCTTGTTATTAGAGCACATGAACATTGTACTCATTTTGGTAGTAGTGGAATTTTACATTTTGGACTGTAGTTGTTTGCTCTCACTCACATTGAGGGGCAATTTTTTTACATTAAATTGCTGCGTCTATATTTATTATTTTTATTGTTCATTTACATTCTACTTATATTGACTTTATATGATCTTGCTATTAGGAAGTTTTAATCTTTGTTGCACTATTCCAATCAAATGAATGGTACACTTTTTGTTCGTTTCAAACCAAGTTGTGGCATTAGACAAGGCAACACTATTTTCCCTTATCTATATATTTGATGTGCTAATGTCCTATCTGCTTGGATTTTATAGACATACGATGTGGGAATTTGGAAGGGGTTAGAGGTCTCAACAAAAGCTTTACCTCTAACACATTTATTTTTGGCTGATGATACGGTCTTATTTATGCTTGCAAATGAATCTTCTCTGATCGTTATTAATGATATTTTAAATAAATATAGCTTCTTGGTAGGACATAGAATTAATAAAAACAAATCCATTATGACCCTTAGCCTGAATGTGAGGCATGTAAGGAAATTATAATTATCAAGGTTGTTGTTAAGCTTTAAGTTTACAAGTAAGCTTGGGAGGTATTTGGGTACTTATGTGAACTTGGAGAAAGACAAATCCATATTGCATAATGAGCTTTTTGAGAAGATGGATAAGAAATTACGACATTCCAAAAGTTCATATCTTTTCACAAGCAGGAAGATTGACATTAATCAAATCAATTTTGTCTTCAATTTTGTATATTCTCTGTCATGCACCAAAATCTCACCTTTTATAGCATATATAATATGAAGTTTGTAGACTTCTTCTAGGGTTTTAATCAAGAGCACAAATGTATGCATTTGTTTGCTCGACACAAAATTTGCTTACCAAAACGTGCTGGTGAGTTGGAATTAAGAAAGTGGAAGAGTTTAATCAAACACTGTCAATAAGGACTATTTAGACACTAGTAAAAAGCTCAACTAGCTCTTTATTATAATAGGTGTTAGCCAATGAATATTTATCTAAGTAAAAAGAGAGGGTTATACTCAAGAGGGATTTACAATTCACTATATGGTCCAGTATTGCCTAAGGTAAAGATACGATTTTAAATCATTTACAATGGAGATTAGGGAATGGCCCAAAGGTCAACCTCTATTGCTAAATTTAGATATCAAATGCTTTTAAAACCTAAGCGATAGCAATGAACTGATTTGAAATTCTAAAAATGTGTAAGTAAACTACAACTCCAACCCAATTGTTCTTATGTGGAAAATGTTGGCCAATGCTCTTTTAAATAAATCAAACCTATTTCGATACCACATGTAGATTGAAGCAACTTGTTTGTTCTATCATAAGGAGGAGGAAACAAACACTCTTCTTTTTTCCCCAATGTCACTGGCCTCGAGCTATATGGTTTGACCTTCTCTTGGTCTTAGAATAGAGTCTTTTCAATATGATAATATCCAAGGATGGCTCTTTAAGGTTCTGCATACCAAACCACTAGAGATCAGTCGTCTTTTTTGCTAAACTTTGTACTATATATGGTTTTTTTCATAGTGAGAAATTACATGAAGATGGTTTAGTGGATCCTCTATTAGTAATCAACAATATTAATTAGGAAAGCTAGCATTATGCCTTGTTTGGGCATAGTGATAATGATGCTGGGTGAGTTACATATGAATGCTTCAAACCATCTTATGGACTAGATGTGTAATGTTTAGTTGGTTTAAACAATTTATAATTATGGGCTGTTGAACTTTATAATATATTTCACAAAAAATTACTAAAATTTGCACCAAGTCTAAACTCTAAATGTGTGTTTGGAATGCCGTTTGCAACTCCAAACATGCATGGAACAATGTGTAACTAGTTTTTGTGGATTATTTTTGTAATGATGCTTGTTTGGATTAGTTTTTTTCCCCTCAAATGAGCTTTTGGAGAAAAAGCCAGTTACAAGCAAAGCTCAAAATTTGAGCTTTTTTTATTGACAAAGTGGAGAGAAAAAACAACAAGAATGAGAAAAAAGATAAGTGTATTTAAGTGGGTCCTATCTTAAGAAAATAATTTGATATTTTTTCCTAAGAATAAAAAAAATTACCTAATGAAATTTAATTATTTTAATTTATTATTTTCTTGAATTTATCAAATTGTATACATATTATACACTACTTTTACTCTTTAATATAAGGCCGTAATAGACTAATTTGAAGGGATTAAGTTAAATAAATTACTTAATTCATATCCATGTTTATCCGTTATATATATTTAATTATCTACAATGTATTTTCAAAATTTTCTCACCAATGATATTTTTATTTTATAATTATAATTATAATTATAATTTAACAGTTATCATATTAATATCATATAATATAAAATATTACTATTCAATAAAGCTCATGTGCTTTTTAGTCATTTTACATCTAAATTTGTTTTTCTATTAATCATTCAAACGAGTTTTAACTTTTTCAACTGACTTTTTATAAACACTAATCCAAATATAAATCACATTGCATTAACTAATTTTTATTTTAATTTAAGTTTATAAAAGTTAGTTGAAATAAAAGTCAGTTTTGCTCCCACTAATCCAAACACACTATAAATCTTCTCTATATGCTTTAGGTTCAATGTGACTTCTCTTTTATCAACTTTTTAATTATAGACTTCTCTAAATAAACTACTTAAAAGTTGGTTTTGCCCTTTAAAAACTACTTAAAAGCTCTCCATTTGTAAATTCAAACTGAGCCTAAAGTAATATGATTGGTTTAAATAATAAAAGAATATAGTATTCCTAAAAGATATTTGAATTATCTGATTTCTTAATTAGAATTGAAATCTTAATAAATCTTAAAATAATATCAATTATATAAAGATGGAACAACCTAGTATATAAATTGGTTTCCATAATTGTTAATATCGCAACTGCCTATTTTAAGAGGGCACCATAGTAGATATATACAATTATATATGGGTGCAAATATATTTTAATAAGTTGGTTTTATAAGTTTTGAGCAAAAATCATGATTGATATTTGGCTTTTTCAAAATAAATTAGTATTTAAAAATATGATTTGGTGTATATGCTTACTAAAAAAATATTAAGAGAAAAATTCTAATTTATTTAGAATGGGAGGAGATAGTGGTGTGAGATTCTACTCTAATCAAAATTATTATTGATGAGATATGAAAATAAAGTTTCCTATATAAATAAGATATTTAAAAGTGTGAGGGTACATAAGATATAAGGTACCTTACCAAAAAAAAAAAGATATCATAGAAAAATAGGTTTCAAACAAAATTGTGTTAGTCTCATCTTGTATTAAAAAAATCAATTAAGTGGAGGCACATATTTTTTGATTTATCAAATTTTATGTATTTCTTGGAACAAGCATTATGAGTGTGAGAATTTAGTCATTTATCTAAAGTAGAGATAAATAGGCTTTAATTTTCATAATATAATTATTCGTGGATAAATAATTTTTCTTGACATAAATATGCATGAGTATGTACAACCATTGTGAATATTGAATTTTAATATGGATATGAAATGTTATGTTTTTAAGCTTCAAAATTTAAATGGAAGCATAGGTGAAACAAACATGTTTTTAAGTGTTGAAATCATAAGGTGGCAACAAAATCTATTAACTTGAGAAGTATTTTTAGAGTTTAGTTCCTAAGAACCAATGTGTGAATATTTCTATGATACTGTATTTGAGATAGTTGTATGGCTCAATCTGTATAGGCACATATTTTTCAGAATTTGTTGCAGTAAATTAAATTAGTTCCAGTGATAAAACTTGTGTTGTAAGGTTGAGCATATATTTAAATGAAGTCCTACAAGGAAAATAAAATATTTGAGGGCTACCATAAATGTTGGTATCCTTTGTAATGGATTCCTAGCATATTGAAATATATGAATGTTAAGTGAATTGCAAGTTATATGATAAATTCCACTGGTGATCGAATCCTTTAGTGGTGATTGGAGGCTAAGTTATTGAAAACTTCTTAACAAATATTTTGGTGTAAAACCAACACTTAGTGTTGATAAGTTGTGGTTGCCAAATGGAAATAACCATTGTAGGAAAACAATGGTGCAAGTACACATCATTTAAGTTGCTATGTGAATAAGCTAACTTAAGAATTGTGAAGTTATTTTAATCAATTTTGTGAGGTCAAAAATGGACCTAATGGATTCGTTAACGAAAGCCTTAGGGAAGAAATAGATTATAGCAACATTGAGAGGAATAGGACTTAAGCCAACATAAAATTAATAATAATAGAAACCCAAACTTTGTGATTGGAGACCCCATGAGGAAAGTTTAAATGGGAAAAAAAAAGTCTTTTGTTAGTTCTGCTAGTATTATTGTAAATTTATAGTCCCTTCCTATGATGTGAAAAGTGTTAGAATGCATTTCTTGGCGAAGTTGAGCAAAAGCTCTTAATGATTTTATAATGCTACAGGATGATGTACTCATTACAAATACACTTAATGAAATCACCTTTACAAATGTGAGGTAGAGCCACTCCCATGAGATCATGGAGAAATCTTTCGAGCATTTGTTAAGAATAAGGCACGCATATATTGTGGGGATATAATTTGACTCTTAATGCCTCTAGTACATACTCAAGAGTTGTTGGTTCATAGAAGCAGGCTTCACTGACATTCCTGTGTATTAAGTGTTATTGGTCTAGGTCTAGTTCATAGTCTGAAAGACACCAGATTTGAAAATAGTTATACTTATGCACATGTCTTAGATGATAATGCTCTTTTTAACACATAAAAGGCATTGTTGGAGTTTTAGTGTGTAATTGTGTCAAAAGAAGTTCTATATTACTCAAGATTAAAAAAAATCTTAATGTATACTTAGATGTGAGCTTGAGCTAATAAAATGGCTAAGAAGAGAACTCTTTAGAACATACCGTTAGAGATGACTGTTAAAGCATTTATGTGTCTTAATTAATCAGTTTTATTCTTTTATAAACCATATTTAATGGCCTTGCAATGTTTTAATTCACCTTACTCAATTGTTTAAAAATCACCCTCTAACTGTCATTAAAACCATCTTTAATTACTAGCATGGTAGCCCCACAGTCACATTATTTGCCTATAAAAGATAATGTGGAGTATATAGTTAGAGCACGTTGAGTTGTATCTCTAGCTCTCTTCCTCTCTCTTTCTTCTCCTGAGTTTTAAAATTAAATTTCCATCGTTCTGTCACCCTACATGAATATGCTCTTCTCTCTTTGCCTAACCTTGCTGTCAAAGATGACAAGTATCTTCCCTTCTCTTCTTGCGTTATTCGATGAAGACCACACTATTTGAAGATTGGGAAATTGACCACAGCATTTGAGGATTGCAACATTCTCCAATGCTTGAGGCTGTTTTGAGCTCTGAGCTAACTCAACTCCACTCCATGCGGTCAACTCCAATTTTTATATAGCCACTTCATTTTAGAAGTTAGGAATCTACCCCAGATTGCGGCTATTATTATAGTGAGAAATAAAATGACTAATAGTGAAAAATCAAAAGAAATAAAATTGATAGAATCGAAAAGGCAGAAGAGAAAGAAGAAACTTTGAGATGGCGAGCGTGGAGTAGAAGGAAGAGGAGGCAAAAGCAAGGATGCAGGTGGCTCTTATCCTTATAAGTAGTAAACGACATCATACAGTAGAGGGAGAGAAGATATTATTATGTGATGAATGTACTTGCATTAGCATTTTTCTAGTGAAAATATTTCTCCAAACAGTCAACATTAAATCAACTAATAGCATGAGTATTTTTGCTTCCTTTTCAAAGTTTATGTGCATTTTTGTCCCCCGACATTTTATTATGGTACCCAATACTCCTTTTCAATATTATAATGGGTAAATTTGCCCATTCATCCTATTTTGTGTAATCTTGTAAGGAATTTTATTCTTGTTTAATGAAATTTTGTTTTTTCTCAATAATTTTGTCTTTATTGTCTCACCCTTTTTTTCAAGATTCCAAAACTTTATAATGTTATGAAAATGAGTATAACGCTAGCCAAAAGATAAAAATGAGTATAATACTCAATAAGATTTAAGTTGTTATGCCTGTTAAGTATTATAGGATATGGGAAAGTTATAACCAAATAAAACACATGGCTGTGGCTTAGTGGTTACTTCACTTGGTTCCTTAACCAAGTTTTGTGGGTTCAAATCGCACCGTTGGACATGATAAGCATCCAGTGACTAGCCGTTTACTTTTAAGTGCATGGTCTCTGACAAAGAGGATTACATACTGCTACTAGCAACTTGATGTAAGTATTATCCTTATTCACACTAAAGAAGTTATAACAAACTAATATATATATATATATATAGAGAGAGAGAGAACAGTATTGTTGGGCTTATTGCTCATATTTATAAAAAAAAAATATTTAAGTTCTTTATATTATGTCAAGTTTATCAATCACATGGCCATATGTCTTATTTTATTTATGTGAATTTATAATGAAATATTTCAAAAACATGACACATGACAATGTGCAATTGAAAAACTTAAACAAGTATAAGCAATTTGATGCAAGTATTATGCTGTATTTATCTATTATATTATCTAGATAAAACATATTTAATTATACATGCTTTTAATAACAAACAATATGAATATAAAATATAAATTTTATGAAATTCTGCATTATTAAGTTTACAACCCACGAATGTCTTTTTGTTACGATTCTTTAATTCTGTTTCTAGTTTCTACCCATTTAATTGGATTATGCAAACTATTTTTATTTTCTCAACATTCCTCCAAATCGATATTTCCTTAAGTGCAATTGTGCAAATATTAACAATAAAAAATTTATAAATATTAATAAAATTAGTTAAATCATTTATATGAGAAAACCATGTCGTTTTATTTTTATATGATTGATATTACTTTAAGATTTAGTAAGATTTCAATTCTAAGAAATGGGACAATTCAAATATCCTTTCAGAATATCATATTATTTTAATATTTTAACCAATCGTATCATTTTAATTGATTTAGGTAAGTCTATAAATAAGAAGTCCATAGGAGAAAAGTGAAATGGTACCTACAGCATATGGAGAAGATTTAAACTTAAGACAACCTCTAGTAAGTTAAACCTTGTGCTCATTTCTTAATAGCCCATTTGGTTCGATTGCATGTAAAGGGATTCCTTGTAATCCCAATGCATTTTGCTATTCCCATTGTTTGGTCGGCTCTGATTATGTTGCTGTGTATTTTGGTAGATGATAATCATCAACGGTAATGTGGTTGGGAAGCATCAAAGAAAGAGGAGGATGAGCAAGGTTTTATTTTTTCCCCCTCTTATGACCAGGGCTACAATGGTCATTTCATAATTCTTTTTCATGTTTTTATGATTAAAAAATATATTCATCCTAACATGTACCAAACAAATACATTTAATTATGATTGCATTACATTACATTTCCAATCATTACATTCCATTACAATCCCCTTCATTCTGTGAACCAAACAGGCACTAAATGTTCATTTACACAAACTCTGATCTTTTAGGCTTACTTAGTTCTTACTCTAATAATCTAATCAGAGTCATTTTTAAAAGAGAACAAAATTACAGGAGCACATTCCATGCTCATCACAATGCTGAGCATGAAGTACTCATCGCAATTTGGACCATTCAGATCCATTTTAGATGGTTCAGATTGAATTTAAATCTTTTATATAGTTTAATCAATTTTTTATTTTAATAGATATGAAATTCAAAATCAATATAATATTATAACTAACATATCTGTAAAAAAATAAATTTATCATTGAACAAACTATATATTAAAAATTTTAAATCTAAACCATCCATATTAGTTTTGGATGGTTTAGATTGCATTACAATGATGAGCACATGATGCTCATCGCTATGATGAGCACTGAATGAAGACCCCAAAATTACACTTTCCAACAAACCCCAAAAAATTTGAGAAAAAGATAGAAAAATGACGCTTAAACTTTATAATGCCCAAATGGTCTGCTGAATTTGAGAAATCCCATTTTGGTCTCAAGAGACCAAATTGGGATTATCATGTTAAAAGAAAAGACCAAATTGCCCTTCATTTTATTTATTTTTTTTAAAATATCAAAGCTCCTACTAGCCGGCTGGTCGGCGGAGCTCCGTCAGCGGCAGTCACCAGAGCTTCGGTAACTGACCGACAATCGGTCACTTGGAGCTCCGTCAGTTGGAAAAAATTTTTTTGGAAATTTTTACAACTTCAATATAATGGTTAATAACTTTTGTAACGCTATTAACAACTTTAGTATAATAGTTAATAACAAGTTTTCTGGGAAATTCAACAAGCTCTGGCAACCGGAAACAATTTTTGTTTTAAATTTTTACAACTTCAGTATAACAGTTAACAACTTTTGTGATGCTATTAACAACTTCAGTATAGCAGTTAATAACAAGTTTTTCAAGAAATTCAACAATTGGTTGCCAGAGCTCCAGTGGTCGAAAACAATTTGTTTGAAAATTTTTACAATGTCAGTATAACGGTTAACAACTTTTGTAACGTTATTAACAATAGGTTTTTCAAGAAATTCAAAAAGTAGCATTTTTAGAACTTCAATAATGTCGTTAACAAGTTCTGTAACTCTATTAACAATTTTAATATAACATTTAACAACATGTTTTCTGAAAAATTAAAAAAATGGCATTTTTACAACTTTAGCAACTATCTTTTTTTAAAAAAAAATTTTTTTTACAACTTCAGTATAACCGTGAACAATTTTTGTAATCTTATTAACAATTTTAGTATAGCAGTTAACAACAAGTTTTTCAAAAAATTCAAAAAGTAGCTTTTTTACAACTTCAATAATGTCGTTAACAAGTTCTGTAACTCTATTAATAATTTTATTAGAGCATTTAACAGTGGGTTTTCTTAAAAATTAAAAAAATGGCATTTTTATAACTTTAACAGCTACTTTTTTTTGAAAATTTTTACAACTTCAATATAACATTTAACAACTTTTGTAACTCTATTAACAACTTCAATATAACAGTTGATAACAGGTTTTTCGGAAAATTCAAAAAGTAGCATTTTTACAACTTCAGTAATGCCGTTAACAAACTCAAAAACCTATTGTTAACCGCTATATTGAAGTTGTTAATAGGGTTACAAAAGTTGTTAACCTTTATACTGAAGTTGTGAAAATTTTCAAAAAAATTGTTTTCCGCCGCTGGAGCTCCAACAACCAATTGTTGAATTTCCTGAAAAACCTGTTGTTAACTGCTATACTGAAATTGTTAATAGCGTCACAAAAATTGTTAACTATTATACTAAAGTTGTACAAAAATTTTAAAAAATTGTTTCTGGCCATGTAAGCTTGTTAAATTTCCAGAAAACCTATTGTTAACTGCTATACTGAAATTGTTAATAGTGTTACAAAAGTTATTAACCGTTATACTAAAGTTGTAAATTTTTTTAAAAAGAACTGTTTCCGACCACCGGAGTTCCGGTGACCGATTGTCGGCTGATCACCGGAGCTCCAGTGACTGCCGTCGCCGGAGCTCTGGCAACCGGCCAGCCAGTAGAGACTTTGGTATTTTAAAACCAATAAATAAAATGAAGGGCAATTTGATCTTTTCTTTTAACATGATAATCCCAATTTTGAGACCAAATTGGGATTTCTCAAATTCAGCAGACTATTTGGACATTATGAAGTTAATCTGTCATTTTTCTGTCTTTTTATCAAAAAATTTCATCATATTGTATCTCAAGAAAATTAGATTCACCTATGTAAGTGTTGTGAAGAAGTAAAATTGAATCATATTTAGGTTGAAATATTTTTTTTAAAAAAAATGTACATCAAGTACGTGATGTATAAAAAACGGTTATACTAAAATTTTTCAACATAAAAAATTTATAATTTTTTTCAAGTTACGCATTTGTTTCTATGAATTGGATCATTGGATGTTCTATTATTTAATTATGTAATTTTTGATCCTTTCTATATATAAATTCATGTTTTGCAGGATAAACTAATATTTTTCTCAAAACAATCATCCTAATTCAAGATGGCAATTGAAGAGATGGCATTCATTTGTGAAGCTGCCGATGATCAAGATTATTTTGATATAAAGTTTAGAGTTAATTCTTTGGTGATTTCGCCTGAGACGGGACTTTTTGAATGGACATCTTTTCTTGTGTTTGAACCTCCTTATTTTATCCTGTGTGAAGAATTACTGCAGCATGTTTCAGGATTCCTTCAGAGAAATTTATCTGAGTATGTCAATAAGCATGACTTTCGGCCACTCGCCTCTGAAATCATATCTTACTATTAAGAGGCACTCCATCGTGCTCCTTTTGAAAGTACTGGTTCCCGCATAATACCTCTACAAATGAATTTATCGCCATTAATTTTTCCGAAATTTATTTTTTTTGCTGTTTTATGAACAAAAATAAAAACATAAAACAAAGAGAATTTTTTTAATCCAATCCAGCTAAAACTATCAAGACCCATATCAAGCAAATACCTAATTAGGAGTTTTTCAAAAGTGTAAACCCATATTTTAATTTTGTATTTCAGTTAGGTTTAATTTAAATTCTTTCTATAATATACTATTCATAGCTATACATATGCTTCTTTTTTTCCGTGCCCGTCTAGGATTATGGTCCTTCGTAAAATTTCAAAAATTTTAAGATTCTTTTATAAATTTTTAGTGGGTTTGCAAAATTATAGTTATTAAGATGTAGTTTTCTCAACCATAATTTCAATTTTTTCAATATTAACTATATTTAATTTAGGAAAAAAGAGACTAAAATACCCTAAAAATGTTAAAGGACAAATTAGGGTGGATGAATTTCAAAATTTCAAATGAGATCCCTTGTATCATTTTGAAATTTTGAAATATTATAAAACGACAACATTACACATACTTCCAGTGACTACTTTCACATAGCTATTAAATACTCTATTTTAATTATTGACTACTTTTGTTTTTAAAGTATTACTGACTACTTTTGTATAACTATTGACTACACAAAAATAGTAAATAACTAAACAAAAAGTAGTCATTAGATCTCCAACACCATTTAATGTATTTTTTTAATTTTTGAAACTAGTGTAGTAAATAGCTAAACAAGAGTAGCTACTAAACTTTTAAAAATGAAAGTAGTCAATCACAATATTAGAATAGTCAATAGCTAAATAAGAGTAGTTATTGGAGTTCTGAAAACAAATGTAGTCAACAGTTTAAAAAAAGTAGTCAATACATAAAAAAGAGTAGTCACTAGAGTTCTGGTGGCCAGTTACCAGAGTTCTAGTGACATATAGCTAGAGCTCCGATAGCAAGCCACTGGCTGGGTTGCCGATGCCAGAGCTCTGATGGCTAGAAATTGGTTAAGGGTGCTAAGATGGCAATATCTTAGAAAAAAATAGTGAATGGCATTTATGTAATTTTGCAAGATTTAAAAATTCTAAAACAGTAATAAGGGGTCTAAAGTGGGATTTTAAAATTCACCAACACTGATTTGTCCTTTAATAATTTTCAAGGTATGTTATTATCTTTTTTCCCTTTAATTTAATTTTACACGATATGCGAGATACGGTACTTTGAAGAGAATAAAAGAAGACTGAGGGAAGATTATAATAAATTCAATTTTTTAAAAAATAATTCGTTGTCATTAAGTGATATTTTGTGAAATTTTAATTTTTTATCAACAATTTTGCTTTTATTATCTCAATTTTTTCTCCCATTTCAAAACTTTTATAACATTATAAAATGAGTATAATGCTTGCAAAAAAAAAAGAAAAAGAAATGAGAATAATATCAAGAAAAGTCAAGGGCTTTTTTTTTTTTATTTAAGTTATTATGTTTTTATGTATTGTAGGATATGGGAAAGTTATATAGTAACTAGCTAAAATATTATTGTTGACCCATATTTATCTATTATATTATCTATACAGAAAATATTTAATTATATAAGCTTTTAATAATAAACGACATATCAAAATAACATATAAATTTCATAAAATTCTGCATTATTAAATTGATAACTCATAGACATCTTTTTTTTATTCTTTAATTCTGTTTCTAGATTTCAACCCATTTAATTGGATTATAATCAATTTTTTAAAATTTTATCAACATTTCTCTAGATGTTTCCTCCAGTGCAATTGTGTAAAATTAATTAAATTAGTTATTTATAACAAATGTGTGTGGATTTTTTAAAATATTCTCTAGAAAACAATATGAATTAAGGTCTTATATTTAATATCAAAATTTAAAAAAAAAACTCTTTTTCTAGCTCTAATATTTAGGATATGAGGTAGTACTAATCTGTATAAAATGAGTTAAGCAGGTAATTTGTGTGTAGCATTTAATCTATAAGGAATAAAGATTTTAATGCAATATGATTCCATATTAATTATTTAATGCTAATTATTTTTATAAGATGAAGGGTCCCCTGAAGATTATATTCAATCAGCATATTGAATTAATTTTGGCCAGGAAAAAATTATTGAATTGAGTGAAAATTTCGAATAATTTACTCCAATACTCAATTCATTCTTTTTTTTTTTGGGAGCAAAAATACTCAATTCATTCATATGAGAAAAACCATGCTGTTTTATTTTTAAGTAATTGATATTACTTCAAGATTTACTAAGATTTCAATTCTAAGAAATAAGATTCACTTTATCTTAAAAAAAAGAAATGATATAATTTAAAAATATTTTAGGAATATCATATTCTTTTAGAATTTTGGGCTATCATACCAATTTTGGTCTAAAGAAGTCTCTATAAATAAGAAGTTCATATTGGAGAAGTCACATCGTACCTAAAGCATAGAGAGAAGATTTAGACTTAGTGCAATCTCTGGTAAGTTTTTAATCAATCTTATGCACGTTGCTTAACTTGAATCACTTGTAATTTGAAATATTTTTTAAAAACAAATTGATAAATACATCATGTAATTTTTACGTGCAAATATGGTAGAGTGAAAGAAGGCTATATTCAAGGTTTAATAAAAATAGTTCATGCTCGATCATTTGGGTGACGCTTGTAATTTTATGAATTAGATCATTATAGATTCTGTTTTTTAATTATCTAATTAATTTCTTGATTACATTATTGATTTATTCATTCCTATATCTAAATTTTTGGCTTTGCAGGAGGACCTAATATTTTTCTCACGACAATCACCCTAATTCAAAATCAAAATTTGAAGAGATGACATCCATTTACGAAGCTGCTGATGATCAAGATTATTTTAGCATAAATTTTAGAGTTAATTCTTTGGTGATTTCGCCTGAGACGGGACTTTTGGAATGGGCATCTTTTCTTGTGTTTGAACCTCCTTATTTTATCCTTTGTGAAGAATTGCTCCAAGATGTTTTAGGATTCCTTCGGAGAAATTTATCCAACTATGTGAATGAGCATGACTTTCAGCTACTCGCCTCTGAAATCATATCTTATTATCAAGAGGCACTTCATGCACCTTTTGAAGCCACTGGTTCTCGCATAATACCTTTACAATTGGTTTTACCGCCATTAATCTCTCTCATAGAAGAAAATCAAAATATGATTGAGATTAGTGACAATGATCCTGTGCTGTCAGAAATCTATGAAGCCATAGAGCAATCAATGCAACAGTTATCTCTAATTCCAACTTCAGAGAAGGCGATGGCATCACTCAAACAATTGAAAATTTTCGATGCTGAAATAAGGTCAAGCGTGTGTAGCATTTGCTTAGAAAATTTTGAAGAAGATAGCGAAGATGTTTCAGCAATGCCGTGCGACCATTTTTATCATCATAGTTGTATCGTAACATGGCTAAAAACAAATCATACATGTCCCTTGTGTCGCTTTGAAATGCCTACAGAATAATTTTGGCTTATACATATTGTATTCTACTGTGAATATTCTTATTACATAGAACTCCATTATTCATATATTTATTGTAAACTTCATTATTCATATATTTATTGATGAATTGTTCTTGATGTTGTTTTTATGTTTACTTAATTTTTAATTTATTATAGTTGTTTTATTAGAAACTATACTGCATCCCTAAAGTTAATATTGCGTTCAAAGCATGCAGATTTGAAAACCAAAAAGCTAATTTTTTTCCATAAAAAAAACTAATATTAAAAATTTAACTAAGGATTAAAATCTCATTTATTTCTCTCCTCTTTTCAAAAAATTGTTTTATCCAAACAAAAGGAGGGAAGTCTCCTCCAAAAACAGTGCATTAGCTATAGTTTGATCCTATTTAGAGGACATTTTTTACATGCAGTATAGATAAAAAAATCTTAAATTACATTAATTCTCACTTAAAATATAACAATTTTTCAATTTTATCCCTATTTAATATATATTTTTTAAAAGAACTATATCCTATGTAATAACAAAGGATAAAATTGTTAAGAAGATTGGGTCTAACCACTCTGGGCCCAATAAGGAAACCAAGGCCAGACTTAACTATTCTAGATAATTCTTCTCTCTAGGGTTTATTCTTTGCTCATTTTACACATTTAATTTATTAATTCTATTCTTTCTAGGGTTTCATAGCCCTCTATTTATTGTATCATGTACACTACACAGAATAAGGTAATTGAATATAATTTCAGATTCCCTAGAAAAACTTTCTTGGTATCAGAGCTCGAAAGGCTAGCCGCCATGTCTGAATCGAACAATGAAAACCAAACCCCTCCAAATAACAATCCAAGCATCACTACCTCTGGAGCAAGCAGCGACAACCCCAACTCATTTGTTTCGGCATCACTGCTTGCTAAGTTAACTGAGAAGAGTAGCACACTCTCCCAGAGTTAATCTGTCAAGCTGGACAGAGTCAATTAAGGGCTCTAAGCTCGAGGGGTTTATTAATGGGACAAGACCATGCCCACTGCAACTTATCACTGAAAATGGAGTTTCCAAGCTCAATCCAGCTTTTGAGGACTGGGAGTCAGCCGATTAACTACTATACGATTGGCTGCTTAACATTATGACTATAGAGATCTCGTCAAAAATGACCGGTGTGTCCACTTCTGCTGGTCTTTGTAGTGCTACCAAGCAACTTGCAAGAGCACAAATGAAGTCACACCTCCTTATGCTCAGTGCAGGGCTTCAGGGTACACGAAAGGGAAGTCAAAAGATGTCTAAATATCTAGTCAAGATGAAGAACCTAGCTGATCAACCCAAGCTAGCAGTAAGTCCTATGCCACTGCTTGACCTAATCATCCAGGCACTCGTTGGGTTAGACGCTGATTACAACCCAATGGTTGTTCAACTTTCCAAACAAGTAGAGGATTCAACTTGGATTGAATTTCAAAAGAACTACTCACCTTTGAAAGCAGGCTTGATTAGTTGAACCAACTAGTTCATCCCTCACTAAATAATAATTATGCTCATTTCACTCTCACTGATGGCGGACCAAACTATAGAGGTTGTAACTGGCATGGCAACAAAAATGGTAGGGGACACCAAGGTAAAGGAAAAAGTGGTAGAGGAGGTTGTGGTAACTATAACATCTATAGTAACAGCAATGATAATCCTCCTAAATTTCAACTTTGTAATTGGAAAGGGCACATTATTGAAGATTGTTTTTACAAATATGACAAGTCTTTTCACCCTGGTTCAGGTTATAAAAGGCAAGGTGGCAGCAGAAACAACGACTATTCTAATTATGACAGTGCCTCTTGGGCCACCCAGAAACTATAAATGATGACGTTGATTCAATAAATCCCATCTCATGCTAAATCACAAAAGAATTAGCTCTAAAATTTATGTTAAAATAATCTTCATCAGCGGCTTCTTGAATGGATGTCATGTGCTCAATTTCGATTTGGAAGCATGATGATTACTGTGCGAAAAATATTAATTTGTCCGGAAAAAACACGAACTTTTATATAGGCATGAGTAAATCAACAATATGATAAAGAAATTAGATAATTAAAGAAAAGAACATATAATGCAACTTTAAAAAAATAATAAATTTTTTATTTTGAATATTGCCTTCTTTTGTACATCACGTACTTGATGTAAAATTTTTTAGGAAATTACGTTAAGGTTCCACCCAAAAGAAATAAAAAACAATCTTTTAAAATTATCAAATTTATCTTAAGTTTCAAAGGACTTTATCATAAAATATTCCACTTGTCTAATTAGTAAATTGTCCTCATATTCTTTTTTAAGTACGTATCAACAACTAAAAGATCAGTTGTAAATAGCTTAAAGTATAACAGTTAATAATTATTGTAGTATATATTAATAACATATTTTCTCAACACCTAATAGTATGCATCGACCACTAGAAGGACATTTATTAACAACTTAGCATGTGTTTGGATTATTATTGAAACCACAAAACGTGCCCTAGACAAAATGAGGCAGAGGGTTGCTTTGACACTCGTGCTTGTTTAGATTGGCAGCTTTTGTAAAAACAAAAGCTCAGTGCAGTCAAAAGGTAAAAATTTGAGCTTTTCTAATTTTCAATGTGAAGAGAGAAAATAAATGGGGATGAGAGAGGAAAAAAAAAAAGGAATGGTATTCAAGTAGGTCCTATCTTGATTCAATAATTTGATTTTTTTTTTACGTAATGATTTAAGCTTTATAAACACATTCTAAGAAGAAAACGTTAACTAATAAAATTTAATTATGAGAGTTTACTCTAAACCCAATTAATCTTAATTAATTATTTTTTAGTACTTAAATTTTTTTTTCAACAACAACTTCATATGGAAAATAATTAGGTTAAGTTTCTTATGTCCATTATGTCAAATTCTCTAATTAAATATTGTCAAAAAAAATTTCCAATTAAACTTTGACATGTGTCCCATTTTTTTATGCAAGTTTATAATTAAATGCTATTAAATTTTAATATTTTAAAATAAAAATATATTTACATATGTTTATATTTTTATTTTTATTTATTCAAGGCATCTCATTAAATGGTCTTTTATAATTACAAATTTCTTAATAATATATTAACTCTTTTTATTTTTATAATTTTTATTTTATTTTATTATTTTCTTAAATTTATTTAATTATATATATTATAAAACTCATTTCCTTTTTAGTCACTTTTCACCTGAACTCATGTCCTGTTTCATTACTTATCCAAACAAGTTACAATTTTTCAAATCTAATTTAATAAAAATCAATCCAAACATAAATCATATTATACTAATTGACTTTTATCCTAACTTACATTAGTAAAATTCAGATGAAATAGAAGTTACTTTTACCACTGCTAATCCAAATATATTCTTAAGTGTAACAACTAACAACTATCACGATGATGAGTATTAACAATGCATGTTTTAACCCTTTAAGTTTTCAATGCATGCTTAAAAAAGAATATAAGAGTATTTTTTTTAACTTAACAAATGAAATCTCTTACAATAAAATCAGTTAGAATTTTAAATTAATTTGATCATTTCAATGAATTTTTTTATATTTATTTTTCTTGGGTGGGGCTTTAATGTAATTTTCTCTAATATTTATTTCAACATTATATTTGTTACAATAAATATTTAGGCATGCTGTAAAATTTAAGAGAAATTCTGTTTAATTTTAGTAAAATTAGATATTTGTATTAATTTTAAAAACATAAAGCCACAGCCCACAGGGAATGTGGAAGGAAATATCGGAGGTGCGGTTAGGAAAAATTTAATATTTTTAAATTTACATTTTAATATTTAGTCATTTTAAATTATTGCAATTTTTGTCCTTGTTCAATAAATATTATTTTTTGCAGGTCCTTTTCTCAAATGTTCCCTTAAAAAATAGACGTTGGTGAGTTTTAAATTTAATAATGCATAATTTTATAAACTTTATGCTTATATTGATATTGTTTATTAGTAAAAGCATATATAACTATATACATTTTATCTAGATAATATAATATCGTAGATTAAATATGGGCCCAACAATAATAGTTTAAATAATTGCTACATTAATCCGCGATAACTTTCTCATATGATACGGCAACTTAAATCTTCTCGAGTATTATACTCATTTTCATAACATTATGAAAGTTTCATTAAAAAACATAACATTATGAAAATTTTGAAATCTGGAAAAAAAAGTTGAGAGAATAGAAATGAATTTGTTGAGGAAAAAAATTTCACAAAATATAAGGCTTTGTTTGGTTTCTTATTTTGAAAACAGTTTTTTGTTTTTAAAAACCAAAAAAATAAAAAACTTATTTGGTAATTTGTTTTTGGTTATGGGTTTTTTAAAACGAAAAAATAATAATCTGTTTTTAAAAATTAAAAAATAAAACAATTTTCAGTTGTTTTATTGTTTTTGTTTTTGCATTTCTTATTTTTTGTTTGAGAAAATTGGGACACTTTTTTTCTCTGCTCGGTAACTTTTTCTCCATTTAAGAACTAAAGTTCTAATCGAAACTTCACCCTTTGGTCGTAGTATGTTCATTTTCAAGTATAATTATTTAGAATAATTATCCAAAAAGATATATTTTGCTTTTTGTTTTCAAACTGGTTTTAAAAAAAATCAATCTTATAAAATTGTTTTGAAAAACAAAAAAACAAACATGCCCTTTGTGAAGTGACTTATAAATGGGATTAAGAAAAATATTTTCTCTTTTCTTTATAAAGAGAGAGAGAGAGAGAGAGAGAGAGAGAGAGAGAGAGAGAGAGAGAGAGAGAGAGAGAGAGAGAGTTTTAATGGTGAAAGACGCTCTCACATTCATCACCTTTGCCAACCGAACCAAATAAGCCACCTGAAGCATGGTTTGATATGATATAGAGCTGACTGATGTTTTCTTTTCTGAGGTCGTTGGAACATCCAATAAGTTTCCAAAGAAGAAAATGTTTCTCCCCAATTTTTAATCAAATATTTATTGGTATTTTTTGGCCATATAGGATTAGCAATTGCCCTCATCATGTTAAATACTTCTTGATAGAACACAATCATTAACGGCTGACCCGCAAGAATTTACAACATTCTGATAAAAAGTTAACAAGTACTATTTAGAAATCGACAATGTTTCCCAACATAGAATTAATTTTGCATCATATATTAAGAAAAGAAAAAGAATATAAGATTTCAGCTCAAAAAAGGGGGAAAAAAAGAATCTAAGATGTTACAATGTTTTGTTGAGGACTTGTTAATTTGTAAAAAGTGCTTTTTAATTCATTGGAAAAATTAAATGTTGTCAATTTTGATGGGTTAACTATTAATGAATATATATGTTCAGTACCTTTTTCAAATTTTTAATAATGCATGTTCTTTCCTTCTTAAAGACATGTTAACTTTAGAATGATATTTATTAATTTTCTATAACAATTTGTTGAATGCTTATTGTTGGTTAATTGTCAATAGTTGAGTTCTATCAAGTTGTTTATTTAACAAGAGCACCTGTTAACCTGTTAATAAAAAAGAAAAAAATACCAAAAAAATGATTATTGAATTTTAAAATTTCAAATCAGTATTGATCACTAAATTCATAAAAAAATTGACTACACTTAAAAAGCAAATAGCAACACATTTTCGTAATAATTCCTTATTTGGAATTTTGAAATTCAAGAATCATTTTTTTTTGAAATTTTCCCAATAAAAAACTCATTAAGATCATACATATGTGTGTGTATATAATACAGTTTTGGGAATGGGCTGCTATATTTATAAAGTACTCAAACATATGAGGTTTTTTCCTTCCGTTCTATCAAAAAGAAACATGAAATTTTAACCACCCTTTTACTATTTTCACCCACATTAATTATATCTTGTACTATCATTATATGTCATGTCACTGAATCTAGTTATTATTCCATCCAAAGGAACTATATTGTACTAATGAGAATAAAAATGCGCACGTGCCGATACCTTAGCGAAACTGGGGTTTGGACTTAAGCTAGGATGTCATATTTGGGAAGAGGTTCATCCGGCCTTGATGAATCTAGTCGAAGAAGACAAGCCTGGAGCTGATACGGTTTCACGACGGAGGATGGAAGTATCTGGGCATACGCCCCCTTGATTTTGTCTCTCTTTCTGTTTTTTTTTTGGGCCTTAGGCCTCGTCTCTTACCAAAAAAAAAAACTTCCTTCCCAATGCACGATGCCATTTCACGGAGGTGGCAATTACAGTGAATACATTTTGTGTCGTTATCAAATGTGAACTAAATTCCCATGAATAAATCCCAAACAGCTAATGTTCATTCTTCATCTATTAGTAATACAAAACATAATGCCTATACTCATAATCCCTTCGAAGGAAACCATTCATTCAAATACTCTTTCTAATCTTTTTGTAGTATAGTGCCTCTCTCGCTCACATATAGATTTCATCAAGAAACTTGCCGATGTCCTTATTTTTGACATGGCACTTTCGATTAATTACAACTGTAGAACGAGAGACCAGCTCCACATCATTTCCATCAAGTACAAGCTTTATCCTTCACCTTTTCAGATCTAATAGAGACTCCCTAAAGCATGTCCACTTTCCTCACCTAAGAAAAGGGTAAAGCCAATACAACATAACATCAAATACAATCATGCAATTCTAGAATCAAATACAACATAATATGTACTAGATAAATATATATACTTTCTGATTCTTAATATAAAAGTTAGATAACTAATTTACATATATTAATAAAATTAGCTATGTTACTGATTTGTAACAAACGTGCGATGGTTTCCTTAGAATATCTTTTCTATCATGTGCATTGTAACCCCTAGTGAAAACTCTCACATTACATCCAATTAATAGGAATACTTTGAAAGAAAATCATAAATTTAGGAGACAAAGTAAATTGAGGTATTATATTTAAGACCAAAATAAAACATTTATCTAGCTTTTATGTTTAGGACTAAGTAGTAATAACAAGCAGAAAGCTATAACACAGTTATGCACACATTAGTAGGGCAAATTATGATGGATGAAAAACAAAAGGGGAAAAAGGTTCTTGTTAGTCAAATGATGAATTAGATCACATAAATGGGTTTAAGAGCGTGTATCTAAAAATACAATGATGCAATTGCAAGTGCCTTCTTACAACACAATAATATAGAAAAGTAAATTGATAGTAGAGAATAATATAGAAACTACAATTTTTCTCAGGATTATTGCACTGATATAATTTATAAATCTGCCTCAACAAAACATTCCCAACAAAATGCAACTACTAGACTCTACATTACAGCCACCAAACCATGAGTATAGACTGCAACATTTACATAGCCTGAATTGAGACCAAGAATTATGGTGATGAACAACAAAGAAGAGAAGTGGTTCTACTTAGTTGATTAATGAATATGATCAAACAATTGAGCTTAAGAATAACATGAGACAATTGCATTGGCTTTCCAACAAAAAAATAATGCAAAAGCACAACAGGACGCTCACAGAGAATAATATGGAAATACCAATTTCTCTCATAATTATTGCACTTTTATAAATATTTCTTAACAAAACAATATGAGAAATTGTCCAGGCAATAACACGAATACAACTACTAGACTCTAAACTTAATCACAGCCTTTAAACCACAAGTTCAAACTTCAATATTTACATAGCCTAGATTAAGAACACCAAGAATTATCATAATAAACAACAAAAGAAAAAGAAAAGGGTTCGGCTTGGTTGATTAACCAAACAAATCAAAGAAATTAGCTAAAACAATGTGTTGAAACAAAATGATAAAATACAAAGTGAATAACAATAGTAACAATCTAAAACCAAGAATGAAATTCAAATGTACCAGTAGTCAAACTTAGAATCTAAACACGAAAAGGCAAATCAATCAATTCTATTGACTATAATAAACTGTAAATACTAAAAAACCATTCTTTGACAAATAATATTTAAGACTAGATACTCAATTCATTCCTATTATCTAATCAGAAGAGGGAAAGTGAAGAGTACCTTCTTCTCCCCAAGGAAGTTACGGATCTCAATGGACCTGTTGTTGTTAGTAATGGACGCGTTGATTGGGAAATGGGCATACATGAACCTCATCTTATAATGATAGCTTTTTATGATGTCGATAATGAGATTTGCTATGTGACTGAGGGCAGTTTTGATAACAGCTGAGGTCATTCCTACACTCGAACTAGGCATCAGCCTTCGGCTTCCTCTTGCCATCTTCGTGGTGATTAGCTGGAAACCCATATTCAGGTGCTTGAAATCACGAACAAGCTTGCCGCGAGGCCCCTTTACCTTGATGAACTTGGAGTGAATCATCATCATCACGCTGTCAGGGATGGCTATTGATTAGGAGGACAATATAGTCTTCATTCTTCCGCTCTCACTTCCTCTACTTCTCTTGTCATGCCCCAACTTTGGAGGTGACCAATACAGAATATGAGAGATCTCACATTCTTAAGCCTAAACATATACAGAGAATTGTTTAGCAAGCATTTTTAAGGTAATCACAAATAGAAGAATCTCATTGGACAAAACATTCATGTACCTACACATGTTGTTATAATTCAAAATATAAAGCCATTTGTAGAAATTTTGGCAAAGTCTTCACTGTAAATTAGACTTCTAAAAAATTCTACAATAGCCTACAATTTTCAAACAATAGTTAGAGCTCTGCTTCCTAGCACCAGTATATATAACTACATTCCAAAATAAGCCAAAAGACTAGGACCTAACCATATATTACGTGGAGCATCTAATTATAAAAATAAAAACATAAATGTACTTTTGTGTTTACATTAGGTGACAGTTACTTTTACTAGTTCTAGATCTTCAATAAGGCTCTTTACTGCTCAACTAGGGATGCAGGTTCAGTGCTGCTCTCTCAAAGTCAACAAAAGAATCTACTAGTGAATAACGTTCCATTGATAATATTTAATAAAATACTAACAAATGAATGAAATTAAATTAAATTTAGTTTTGAATGACCATATGGCAAAGAATTAAAAATTTCTACAATATACAATTTTAAATTAAAAAGATAAATATATATGCTCAAGCTCATTAAACAATTAAATCCAAATTTGTAATAGAAGAGCTTGTTAGACAAAAATAATATAAAACAATATTTTTCAATCTTATCCTTTCGTAAGGCCTCAACATAACAAAATAGCAAGCATGGCTCAAAGCCACGAATACAAGCACAGATACATAGTCTATGAGGGTAAGTCACCAATCAAGTGAGGTCGAAGCCACGAGGCAAGTGCAACTGAAGCCAAGAAACAAGATTGGGAATAATACCCACGAATATTAAATGAGCTTGAAATTACCATGGTGCGTCAAGGACTAATAGTACTACTGATAGTTACCAGCATTCTGTATCCACTCCTCTAAAAAATGCGCACGCATGCTGGGATCAATTTATTACTAACAAACAGAGGAATGTGTGTGTATATATATATATTATTTCTGCTAATGGAATTCTTTAAAGAATACTTTATAACAAATGAAGATTTTCAAATAATATTTTCAAAACTCCTTTCCAAGTTCCAAGTATAAATATTTATTAAAAACAAAATATAGATTAACAAATTGTAAGTAGAACTTTTATTCAACTTAAGAGGCAAAAATATTTATCCCAGTAATAAAACATTGAAACCTTAAATAAGTAAAATTGAAGAATAGTAAAGTTTAAATTAAATCAGCTTGATAAACTATTCAACAAAGAAGCTAATAGTTAACTAAATTAATAACAAATAGTAAAAGCTTAATTTTAAAAATATAACAATAGGACGCTATTCACTCACCTATCGTACCTCCCAACTTATCACTTATTTCAATTTATAAAGCTTTCAGATAATTCCACTCCTCAATTCCCTAATAACCCAAAATCCATCAATAATACTTCCAATCAATCTTAAGCAAAGATGTTCTTTTTAATAAACTCTAAGGGTATTTGAGTAACTTCAATGGTACTTATTTCAATTTATAAATGTAATATCCTAAATTTTATTTTAGGATTTATGTCAAAAAAAATATATTAGTAAAAAAAATTCAAAAAAAAAATGAAAATAGTATTTTATTATTATAATAAAATAGTATTATTTTAATATTAAGAAAAACCCTGCTTTTCCACAGAATTCGACGGAAAAGTAGGGTGTCAATTAAGAAGAAGAAGAAGAAGAACAGGGAGGATAATAAATGAAAGAAGGAAAAATTGTGGAAGACGGTTGAAATAGGAGGGAGTAGTGATTAGTAAGAAGGGAAGAGAGGGAGAGAAAGAGAGTAGAGAAAGGGAGGGCGAGAGGAAGAGAAAGAACGAGAGAGTGAGTGAGGAGTTTTACAACTACATATTGTCTAAAGAGGAAGACAAGCATTTGGAGATTATTTAGGTATAGAAAAATACTTCATTTTATCATATTTTTTATAAATGTTTTCTATATATTTAGAGTGTTATATTATTAGTATTATTATAATGTTTAAAGAAAATTTTACGGCTTGGATATGAAGTAAATATAAAGCTTTGATAATATATGACTGTAGAAATTTAAAGATACATTATTAAGGAATGTTAATTGTTTATATTTGTTCAATGATTGTTTTGAGAATTTTAAATTAAGATTTTAGTTGAAAATTTTGTTATTCAAAGATATAGAATGTTTTTACCAATTAAATTTAAGTTAAATAATTTATTTGAGTTATTTAATATATTATTAAAATTTTAATCTGTTTAGATTTGCCCATTTGTTTATTTTAGTATTTAAAAATTAATTTTTAGGTGAAAAATCTATTATTTTTGAGATATATCATATTTGTACCAATCAAAATTATGTTAAATAATTTATTTGGATTTTTTGACATATTATTAAAATTTTAATCGGTTTAGTTTTATTTATTGGATGACTGGAGGTTTTAAAATAATTATTTTACCTACAAGAGTTTATTATTTGTGAAGAAAAACAAATATGATAGTTATACCATTAGAATTTTGATTAGATTATTTATTTATAAATATTTGAGCTACTATTTAATTTTTGATGGTTTGGCTTTGAGGTTTAAACTTGAAATGAATTTGTAGAATTTAAAATATAATGATTTCACATTTGAAAATTTTGGATAATTGTTTTTATTAAAGTAAATAATCCAAAGAATGTAAATAAATATTTTGGCTTGTTAGAAAATTTATAACTTATTTCTAAAATACTTAATTTTGAGTTATGAGAGTTGTGAAAATTTAGAATAAAAATTAAATTAAATTAAATTAAATTAGAAATTTAGCTAATATATATAAGCTTAATTAATTAGCTTATATTAATATGTAATTATATTAATTGTGTAGATTAATTATTAGATTATTTGTTTGAGTACGGGTTGACTTTGTGGTAATTATTTTTGTAGCTTTGGTAAAAAGTAACCACTTTCCACTCATTATGTATACTTGTATGATGTTTGTGAGTAATTTCGAGTTACATGAGATTCTTGAAATGCCATTGGGCTATAATTTGAGCAGTGAAATGTATTATTGTTGAAATTGTCTAGAGATATTTCATGTCATTAAAAAATGGTTGTGAAATTATGAATTTATAAAGTTATCATGTGTGACAAGAATTTATTGAGAAATGGTTTTGAGGATTGATGTTGATTATTGAAATTTTGAAATCTTGGTTGTGGTAAATGTGAAACTTATTATGTTATTAGTAAATGATTATTTTATAAACTCATGAGTCTAAATACGAGAAGAGATGGTGAACGTTGATTGGTGAGAGACATATTACAGGGAGAATAAGGGGGTGAATTTTATACATAGGTGGGAGGACGCCAGATGTACACTGGTTGATCCTTTGGTCCTTTCATGTGTTGGAGGGAATATGACATCCTGCTAGTAGACTAGAGGGGAAACCCATGATCCGGTCTTGTACTCTATGGATTTTGGCCTATTCACATCACTTGATTGGTAAGTTTATTATGTTAAGCTACTAGTCACATGGATTAGTACTAGCCTATGGGTTCAGTCAGAGGATATAAAGTGTGGGGAAATAAGGTGGAATTGAGAGTGAAATGTTATATTTTGATAGATATATATATATATATATATATATAACCATGTGACAGTTGTGAATGTTATGATTTTTGTAGCTGTTCCACTTGATACCTTCCAAGCACTTACTTGTATGCTTGATGAGTAGAATAGTTGGTTACTAAGGCTTTTGTCTCACCCCGTAGTTTAACATTTTTAGGTAATAGCTCTAAAGCTGATCCGTCAGGGAAGGCGGTAGAAGTTTAGTTATCAAGTTTATCTTGTATAGATAAATGGAATTCTTTAAAGACTACGACTTTAAACTTAAGTATCTCCCAGTCACTGATGCATTAAGTAGGAAGAAAGTGCATGTGTTCCATGTGAGCTTGGAGGAGTACTACTATTTAGAGGGATTGAGAGATCTCTAGGTGGTGCCTGAGACATTACTTACTCTGCAGTCAATTTTGGGCGACAATAAATTCTTTGAGGATTTGAAGGCATCACAAATGAAAATGACTGATTATTGAGTATTTGAGAGGCATTGGAAAATGGGGATGTGCCAAAACTATAATAGTGGAAAAGAAGGAATTTTAAATTACAAAAAGAGAATCTACATCCCTAATGATGATGAGATTAAGAAGACCATTTTTGAAGGAGACTTTATATAGGAAAAAATGTAGATCTTCATTGTACTGGACTTAATTAAGTGAAAGAATAGTTATTGACCCAGATCTAGTGGACATCACTACCAGAAAGATTGAGTTTATCAAGCAGAAGTTGTTAATGGCCCAAAATCAACAAAGAGTTATGCGGGTCATCGGAAAAGACTTTTAGAGTTTGAAGTGGGTGATCTTGTGTTTCTGAAGGCTTTCCCTATTACAGGTGTCGTGGATCCATCAAATCCAAAAAGGTTATACCCCGATTCATGAACCCTTATAAGATTTTAGAGTGGATTGGACCTGTTGTGTGAAGCCCCAGATTAAATGGAGAAGGAAGGAAAGCATGCCTTAAAAGGGTATGGATACCTCTCTTTCGTATATGCGTTTTTTGGGTGGCTATGGCTGCACCCAGGAAAACAAAACCATGAGGTGGCTACGGCTGAACCAAAACGGATAATATCTATGAGCAACATCTTGGGATGGCTACGGCTGTACTCCGGGACTTGGGGACATTACATGTTGTATATCAGATTGCACTGCCACCACATCTATCTAGTTTACACAACATGTTCCGCGTGTCACGGTTGAAGAAGTATCATTCGAATCCATCTCATGTTATTAAGCCCGAAGAGGTGATGTTGTGAGCAAATTTAACCTATCAAGTGAAACCGCAACAGATTTTAGACGTTAACAACAAACAATTGTGGAACAAGACCATCTATCTTGTTAAGATCTTTTGGAAGGGCATAAATCTTGGTGATGCAACTTCGGAGACTGAGGAGCGGATGCGTTACAAGTACCCATACTTATTTTCTTAACAAGCACCTTGAGTTGCTTCTATTTTTAATTGTGTATGATTGTTTGAATTTTGAGAACAAAATTCCAATTAGGTGGGGAGAACTGTAATATCCTAAATTTTGTTTTAGGATTTGTGCCAAAAAATATATATTAGTAAAAAAATTCAAAATTTTTTTATTATAATAAAATAGTACTCCTCCGGTCCTAAATAAAAGACCCTTTTGTAGTGTAATTTACACTACAAAAGGAGTCTTATATTTAAAATCGAAAGAGTAATATTTTAATATTAAAAAAACCTTTGCTTTTCCACTGAATTCATTCGGTGGAAAAGTAGGATGTCATTTAAGAAGAAAAAGAACAGGGAGGATAATAAATGAAAGAAGGAAAAATTGTGGAAGACGGTTGAAATAGGAGGGAGCAATGGTTAATAAGAAAGGAAGAGAGGGCGGAAAAAAGAATACAGAAAGGGAGAGCGAGGGAAAAAAAACAAGAGTGAGTGAGGAATTTTACAACTACATGTTATTTGAAGAGAAAGACAAGCATTTGGGGATTATTTAGGTATACAAAAATACTTCTTTTTATCATATTTTCTTTATAAATATTTCTTATATATTTAGAGCGTTATATTATTAGTCTTATTATAGTGTTTTGAGAAGATTTTACGGTTTGGGTATGAAGTAAATAGAGTTTTGATAATATATAACTGTAGAAATTTAAAGATACGTTATTAAGGAATTTTAATCAGTTTATATTTGTTCAATGATTGTTTTGAGAATTTTAAATTAAGATTTTAGTTGAAAAATTTGTATTCAAAGATATAGAATGTTTTTACCAATTAAATTTAAGTTAAATAATTTATTTGAGTTATTTAATATATTATTAAAATTTTAGTTAGTTTAGATTTGTCCTATTGTTCATTTTAGTATTTAAAAATTAATTTTTAGTTAAAAAACCTATTATTTATGAGATATATCATATTTGTACTAATCAAAATTATGTTAAATAATTTATTTGGATTGTTTGATATATTATTAAAATTTTAATCAGTTTAGTTTTATTTATTAGATGACTCGATGTTTTAAAATAATTATTTTAGCTCAAAGAGTTCATTATCTGTGAAGAAAACGAAATATGATAGTTACACCATTAAAATTTTGATTAGATTATTTGTTTATAAATATTTGAGGTACTATTTAATTTTTGACGATTTGGTTTTGAGGTTTAAACTTGAAATGAGATTTTTAGAATTTAAAATATAATAATTTCATATTTGAAAATTGTGGATAATTCTTTTTATTAAAGTAAATAATCCAAAGATTGTAAATAAATATTTTGGCTTGTTAGAAAATTTATAACTTATTTCTAAAATACCTAATTTTGGGTTATGAGAGTTGTGGGAATTTAGAATAAAAATTAAATTAGAAATTTAGCTAATATATATAAGCTTAATTAATTAGCTTATATTAATATGTGATTATATTAATTATGTACATTAATTATTGGATTATTTGTTTGAGCACGGGGTTGACTTTATGGTAATTCTTTTTATAGCCTTGGTGAAAGGTAACTACTTTTTAGTTATTATGTATACTTGTATAATGTTTGTGAGTGATTTCGAATTACATAAGATTCTTGAAATGCTATTGGGCTACAATTTGAGCAGTGAAACGTATCATTGTTGAAATTGCCTAGAGATACTTCATGTTATTGAAAAATAGTTGTGAAATTATGAATTTATAAAGTTGTCATTTGGGACAAGAGTTTATTGAGAAATAGTTTTGAGGATTGATATCGGTTATTGAAATTTTGAAATCTCAATTTTAGTAAATGTGGAACTTATTATGTTATTGGTAAATGATTATTTTATAAATCTCATGAGTATAAATACGAGAGGGGATGGTGAGCGTTGATTGGTGGGACACATATTACGGGGAGAATAAGGGGGTGAATTTTATACATAGGTAGGAGGATGCTAGAATGTACACTGGTTGATCCTTCAGCCCTTTCATGTGTTGGAGGGCATATGACATCTCGCTAATGGACTAGAGGGGGAACCTATGGTCCGGTCTTATACTCTATGGATTTTGGCCTGTTCACATCACTTGATTGGTGAGCTTATTATGTTGAGCTACTAGTCACATGGGTTAGTATTAGCTCATGGGTTCAGTCAGAGAATATAGAATATGGGGAAATAAGGTGGAATTGAGAGTGAAATATTATATTTTGATATATATATATATATATATATAACCATGTGACAGTTGTGAATGTTATGATTTTTGTAGTTGTTCCACTTGACACCTCCCAAACACTTACTTGTATGCCTAATGAGTAGGATAGTTGGTTACTAAGGCTTTTGTCTCACCCCGTGGTTTAACATTTTTAGGTAATAGCTCTAAAACTGATCCGTCAGGGAAGGCGATAGAGGTTTAGCTATCAAGTTTATCTTGTATGGCTTCCTTTTTGTCATGTAACGAGTATTTGTATATTTTCATATATAACTCTTTTTGTATACTTTGATTTATCTAAGAATGATGGTCTTAACTATTTTTGTTGGTTTAGAAGAATTTTATTTAGAAAATATCATGTTATGGATTTAGAGTTAAATGTGATATTCTGGACTTTGTAAAGGCCAAGGCCTAGTTATTGTGAAATACTATTAGTAATTAGTTCAAGTTTTTTCTATCATGGTTAACATTTTTTACAAATCAAAATTTCTTTTTTATAGTCATGGTAGCCTTTCCAATTCTAGTTCTACTTTTAAACACAGGAAAACTCACTGTTTAGCATTGATAAATTGGCAATTAAAGTGAATTGTTAGAAATCTAAATTTAACCAAAGGCTCCTTAGAGAAAAATTACCTAGGTAGTGCATCGCTCTCTGGATTTCTCCTAGTTTATTTTTTAATTGCCTAGTGACAAGGTTTATCAACCACCAAACCAATCAAACCACATAGTCATATGATGTAAAGAAAAATATATTACCTTCAGTCCTTAATATAAGAACTAATTTGACTTTTAATTTAGTCTTCAATATAAGACCCCAATCTACTTTGTCTTTCATATTATCTATTTTTTTAAAGCAGTCCTTGTTACGCATGTTAAATATTCTATTAAATAATAATTTTAGTTAATGCACATAATTAGCAAAGATATTCTAGGAAAAGACAAAACCTATTTTTTACAAATAACTAACTTAACTAATTTTCTTAATCTTTCCAAGTTAGTCTTCTAGGTCTATATTAAGGATTGGAGGTAGTATACAACAAAACAAACGCAAGTGTCCAAGTATAAATAAACAAGTGAAATTCAATAATTTCAAGTAAAATTTAGCAATTTACAACAAAACTTTGGCGATCTATAAGTAATATAATGGAATTCACAACTCCAACTGCAAATATTTAGATATGAATGAACAAGTAAAATTCAAAAATTTACAACAAAAATTCAATAATTTGTAAGAAATATAAGGAAATTCACAACTCCAAATGTAAATGTTTAGATGTGAAAGAGCAAGTGAAATTCAGAGATTTACAACAAAAATTCAGTGATACACAACCCAAATTCGGCGATTCTCAAAAAACATGAAGAAATTCACAACCCCAAAGTTCAGGTATAAATAAAAAAGTAAAATTTGATAATTTAGAACAAATATTCATCAATTTATAATTTGTGTTAAGTATAAGAATCTGGAGTAAATTATTGATCACTTGATCGATAATCAGGATGATCGAACATCTATCGGATAAAGGGATACAAATCTCATAGGCATTTATCGATAACATGATCGATAAACTGATTATCGATGAGAAGACAGATAAATGGTAATACGTTCTACTCACTCTATGTTTTTCTTTAGTCACCATTTATCGATCAGTTTATCGATAAGTCATTTATCGATAATATGATCGAACATTGCTTCATAACTCTGCATACAAGTAATTATTTCAGTAGCTTATCGATCACCTAATGGATCAGTAAATTATCGATCACATGATCGATAATTAGCACATTGTTTTAAAATCATGATTCTTCGATCACGGGATCGATAATCTCATTATCAATAATATGATCAATCACCGCATTTCATGTTTACCTTGTTTTCACATAACGTGATCGATAAATCAGTTCTTTGATTTTATAAGAATAAACCTCTTTATCGATAACATGATCGATCATCCATTAATCGATCACCTATTTGATCAACCTACATAACCTGTGTTTTCACTGAATATACTTTTGCTTATTGTTTATCGATAAGGTTATCCATCATCTATTTATCAATAATGTGTTCGAAAATTAGTGCTTCAAAATCTATTTCTATAACACTTTGTTTATCGATAACTTGATAGATCAACAAGTGTTCGATCATGAGGCGATTTCAGTTTAAACTTTAAATAGTCACGATGTTTCTCAAAACTTATCATCTATTTCATTCGAGCTTTTCTCAGCCTTCATGATTGTCTTAATTCTCTATTTAAGGAGTTTCAAAATCAAAAGTGACCTTGATCTTCTTCTTCTATGCATACCATTATGATGTCACTATTTTCTTTTATCGATCACTTGATCGATAAACTTAGTTATCTGTTTCAAAAGCTCTTACTCTGAATAATCGATAACCTGATCGATCAAGCAGTAATCGATCATCACTTCGATCAAGCACGATCAGTTATTACTCAGCACATTTAACAACTGATTGATTCTAACCGTAAACTATGAATGTTCATTTTATCATTTGTTCGGTTCTACTTTTGATATTACTCTGCAAAGAAAAAACCTTATTGAATCAATGTATTATTGCAGATTACGAAGAAAAACCCAACGGCTCTCCAACGGTTGTCCAAGTAGCTTGTAACCTACCTTGTTAGAAACATTAATGGCAGAAACCGTTGCAACCGAGAAAACACGCAACCTGACTCTCAACGGCTAGAAGTTCTTCCGTCTAACGGTTACTAAACTACCTCAACTATAAAAGGCGCGAAGAAGCATTAAATGAACAGATTGAATATGCGAGCTACCCTCTGTTGATTATTTACTATTGCATTCAATACTCTGTTCTTCCATACACCGAGCTTCACTGATTATCATTTATTCACTCTATAAGAGAGTTTACATTTCATCATTAATCACGTCTTGTGTGATACTCAAGAGTGTGGACTCTTGAGTGGGTTTGTAACCTTACGGAAAGTAAGGGGGAGTGATTAAGAGTATCAATTAGTGTACTGAGGCACCAAAAGCCCGATCAATCTTGGAACATAGTAGAATACTCAGAGGTGTTCTGAGGACTGGACGTACTTTTCTATGGTGAAATCTCTCTAACTCACACTCTCTGTTTCTATTAGAACATTGTTTTAATTTCGTAAAATTTTTACAACTTACCCAATTCACCCCCTCTTGAGTGAGACTGCCACTAACAAATACTTTTGGCACACACATGTTTAATTAAAAATTAATATGTAACCATTTAAATTTTGAGTCATTATTTTGAAAATAAGTCAGAATTTTTTGTTAGTTAGGTTAACAGTGTTAACTCTAAGGGGCTAAAAGCACAGATGTAAATTTAAATGACCAATGTGTACTTTAGCTTTTTACAAAATGTCTCTATTTATTACATTTGTTACATATAAGCAATTTATTTTATCCTAAACATACCCAGGTGGCTTCTTCATCTGGCAACCCGTTCCATTAGACCAAAACCTCTGTTATTATCCTTCCTTTTCGCATCCTCACTCTTTTATTCGACATAGTTTCACGTTGTCAAAGTATAGGTATCTTTACTTAATTGTAGAATCTGGACGACACATGGAAGTCAAGGAAGCTCTAGCTTGTTTGCTATTGAACAAAGTTTCCTTGACTCTGTAAGGCCCAAAATAGCTGGGAATAAGTTTTTGTACCTATAAGACTGTAACTTCAGGAATACCCACTGCCAAACTTCGCAATCCTTACCTGAACTCTTTGCATCAGCCCTTTGCTAAATTCTATTAGCTGCCCTACTAGGATGATGACTTAGAATAGCTCACACTTCATTTAAAAACCTCCACCCATAGCCTCAACAACTTTATAGTGTTACCAAGCAGAAGCCAACAAACCATGCACATTCACTCTTAATTCGTCTATTTTGAGACAAAATCCAGCAAACAGCTCACTTGCTGTGAGGACAAGTTTCTTCCTGTCTCACATATAAGATGCCTTGAAAATACTATCTCCAGAGATAGTATTGTTATAATACTATCTCCGGAGGTAGTAACAAAATCTAACTATCCGATAATAACCCTTCACTTGTTGTAACAAGTCCTTTCACCAAAATAACTATATTGAACAACAAAAAATAAATAAACCCATGTCAATTCACTTCTCAACCATAACTCAACAAATATGCACGCGTTAACTGAACACATTTCCTTCCCAATACAGAGCACTATCACGCGGATGTAAGAATTTTCAAAAACTAAAAAGAAACTACTCAAATTCCTCATCAAATTCAAATTAACAAGTGCAGTGAATGCTTTGTGCCTTTTTATCAAATATTAACCTAAATAGGCATGAACAAACCCCAGAAAACTAATGTTCATTCTTCACCTATCACTAACACCAAATATAGTGCGCTATACTCATAATTCATCGGAGGAAAACCATTCAAATACTCCTCTAATCTTCTTGCAGTACAGTGCCTCTCTCACTCACATAGATTCCATCAAGAAACTTGCGGATATCCTTATTCTTGACATGGCACTTTTGGTTAATCAGAGCCGCGGAGCGAGAGACCAGCTCCACATCATTTCCATCCAGTACAAGCTCGTCCTTCACCTTTTCTGATCGTACAATAGAGACTCCCTCAAGCATGTCCACTTTCCTCACCTAGCAAAAGGGAAACCCAACACTAACATCAGGTACAATCATGTAATCCCAAAGTCAAAGACAACATCACAGTCACTAGATAATATATGCACACTCGCGTCCTCAGTATAAGAGACAAATAACTAATTTGGGCTTAATATCTAAACCTGCAATTTTCCTCAGGACTAGGGCCCTAAACCACAAGTTCAGACTGCAACATTACAGAGCCAGAGTCAAGAAAACTAAGGAAAAATACAACAGATGTGAAGCAGAGGAATTTTCATTTGAGAATACTTCAGAGACGGGGTGATTCATAACAATTATACAAAGTGAACAACTGGAACAATGCAAAACCAAGAATTAAATTCAAATGTACCAGAAATCAAACTAAGAATCAGACACGAAAAAGCAAATTGATCGATTACATTGATCATAACAAATCGTAGATACTAAAATCCCATTCTTTGACGGTTACTTTTTTACTCTATAACATTTAAGAGTAGATAGTTAATTCATTGTCAAATCAGAAGAGGGAAAGTGAAGAGTACCTTCTTCTCGCCAAGGAAGTTACGGATCTCAATGGACCTGTTGCTGTTAGTTATGGATGCGTTGATTGGGAAATGTGCATACACGAACCTCATCTTATAACGGTAGCCTTTCGTGACGCCGGTGATGAGATTTGCAACGTGACTGAGAGCAGTTCTGATGGCGGCCGAAGTCTTTCGAGACCCGAACCAGGCATCAACCTTCAGCTTTTTCTTGCCTTCTTCGTCGGTGATCAGCTGAAAATCCAGATTCAGGTGCTTGAAATCACGGACAAGCTTTCCGCGAGGCCCCTCTACCTCGATGACCTTGGCGTGAATCTTCACGGTCACGCCGTCAGGGATATCCATAGATTCGGATGACAAAATCGTCTTCATCTTCCAGCGGCCTCTTTCTTCCCTACTGGCTCAACAGACTGCTGCACACTGGGAGCTCGGCGAAAACCCTAGAGCTTTTGGTTATATGGATGCCTTTTCGGGCAGGGCAAGCGTGAAAAATAAAAAATAAAAAATAAAAAATAATAATAATAAAAAATAATCCTCTCCCGAATCAAGGAGTGTTTGGATAAAACCAAACTATGGTTTAAAGAATAACTTTTGAAGAATAGATTCTGAAAAAAATAGATTTTGTGAAAAAGTGATTCTGAGAAGTGAGAGTGTTTGGATAGTTGTTATCAGAAGCACTTTTTATATATACAAATTACTAAAAAAAAAAGCATAAGTTCTCACCTAAAAAAAAAGGCATAAGTTAATATGATAATTACATAAAAAAATAGATTTTATGATATATTTTAATTTGAAGGAATAAAATTGTTAATAATAAATTTTTTATCAACATAATTAATAATACGTAAGATAATATAATTAATAAATAATTAATATGTGTATATATATTTATAAGATATAAGATTAAATATGCTTATAAAAAATAATTAAAGGGTATTAAAGTCATATTATTGTTGAGATCTACTCTCAGGCTCTCCCTCGTACTGCATGTGAAACAATGAGAAAGAAATAAATAATTGGAAAGGGTATATTCATCTAGGCAAAAAAAAAAACAAGGCATATATCCTATAGGTTCTCACACTCTCCTTTTTTTTCCCAAAAGCAGAAAATTTTTGCTTATGCCAAAATCATGGTTTTGGTTTTTTTTTTTTTATGGTGTTTGGGTGATTGTTCCCCAAACCATGGTTTGGGTCATCACCCAAACACCCCCTCAGTTTAATGGACGGCCAAGATAATAACTAAGTCAACGGCGTAGATGAGACTATATATTCTCAAGGATCGGGCAGTTATTGTTTAAATATAATTAATACTCTTCTAAGTGTTCAGGATAATTTATAGGGAAAATGACATTAAGGTCCCACAGAAAAGAAAATACTGTAAAAAGGTCTCTTCAAATCTAATAACTACTTAGGAGTCCCAAAAGGACATGGTTACAATAAGACAAATCGTGAAAAGACTATGTTGTCCCTACTAAAATGAAGTCTGATTTTTAACCCTATTCCTATTTGCACATTGCTATCTCAGTCTCATCTCAAAAACCAGAGCTATCAACCCTTATTAGAAGCAAGAAACCTCAAATTAGTTTACCTTCACTGTAATCATTGAAGATTATTCAGGTATAGGCCATCATTGAAGCTGTTTATGGTCGAAACAAAACTGTTGTTGTCAACATCTCTGTGTTCATCCGTGTTCTTCATTTATGGCAATGTATTCCTTTTGTTTCTCTGCAAATTTTTTGAGTTTAAAATGTTACATTAAAACCTTTAGGTTGGTGATTTAAGTTGGGGTTTCATTATGGGTGGATAGAATGATGATGGGTGCTTTGTTTTTGGTGACATTGTGGGTGGTTTTACCCTGTTTTAGCATGGTTTGGCATGAAAAGTTGAAGAAGATGAAAGTTGATGTGGGTAGAAACCTTTTTCTGCGAAATGGGATATTGTGTTGTCAATGTAGGCTGCGAAAGTTGTCAATGGATGTCGTGATAGTTGTCAGTAGGGCTGCTTCACTTGTCAATAACACCTGGATGATTGTTGATGCAGGTTTACATTACTGATAGCCAGTACGTCTGGGAAGCATTTATTTTGCTTTATTCATATAGGGGATAAGTTTATAAATGATAGAGAAAATAATATAAGATATATTGGAGGTAGTGCAAGAACAAGTATAAAAGAAGGGACAAGTTATGAAGAGTGTAATTGAAACTGGGTATACCGATTGTGCCTGTAAAATGGCATTTTATATTGAAGTCATTAAAGGGTGTGATAAAAATAGTTGATGAGACTTTGCTTACAATTTACAATGCCGCTGTTGACAATTTAATGTAGCTAATTTACAAGTAAATTATGAAGTTAATACCTATGGACTAGTGAACAAGTAGTATTATTGTTTTGTATTAAATTCATGGATAATCTAATTCCATGCAGCCTATCATATTATGTTAAGTGTTATTTATTTAAAATTTTTAATTAAATTATGTTTAACAAAGTAACTTTGAAAATGACATTAAACAGTACAAAATTTAACAATTTACAATGACCTTATTAACAAGTCAACGTGTGGATATTAACAACTGATATTAAAAACTTTCAAATAGAAGGTGTCATTTATTTAAAATGTTCAATTAAGTTATCTGTAACTTAAAATGAAAATAATAATCAAAAGGTATAACCAAAATTTATGATAATTGGATAACAATTTTTCAAAATTTGACAAGTGACAGTGTCACCATTGACAAGTCATAATTCCACCGTTGACAAGTCACAGTGCAGTTGTTGACAAGTTCCATAACTCTCAATTCGTCGCAGTGCCCGGAGCAATCCGCTGCAACCTCTGAAGTAGAAAAAAGAAGAGACATTCTATAATAAGCACCGCGGCTGATAAAGCCCAATTTTTATACATTTTATCCCATATTAATTTAGGATTTAAATGATAATTTTGAGCTTAATTGGATTTTTATGCATAATTGGATAAATTGGTTGATTTTTAGATTTTGCATAAAAATTGAGATTTTGAATTAAAAATATAGATATTTTGTGATTTCCAATTTTTGACTTGGAATTAATTTTTCTTATTTCTTTGGAAACAAGTCTCATAGTTTTAGAAAGATTATTTTGAGAAAGTTTTGCAATTTCTTGCCTAATTTTTGTGCATATCTAATATTTAATTTTGATAGAGATTATATTATATTTGGATATAATCTACATTAATGGATGCACTTAAATTCTTGTAGGTCAAGAAAGAGCATATAGGAGATCCAATGGTGCAAGATTGTTTCTTGGGATTTAAGCACAATCCAATGGCTAATATCAAGTGGGCTAATTAATTACTAATGGGCTTGAGCTTTATATTCATAAAAATTTTCTTTTCTCCTATTAAAATATTTTCCTTGTTTGAGAGGACAATTCAACGCCATATATCATATATATATCCCTTATATATTGGATTCATTGGACGGTCACAAGAGAGCAACACGTCCTTGACTTCCGAGCTACTATCACCATATTCCATCATCAACTCACACCCTTTTCTTTCTTACTCCACGTACAACTCACCATCACCTTCAATCAATTCATGGCTGTGGCATCTAACAACCTTGGAAGAGAAGACAATTTGATGGAAGCTTAAGCTTATTTGGAAGGCAACTTGGGAGGAGCATGGAGGAGACTAGAGCTTTGGGCTAGCACTTGAAGACCATAAGGGAGTGATGTTCCATTTATCTTTTTAATTCAAGGACTTAAAATTATTTAGTTTTAAATAATTTTAAGTTGTAATTTTGTGAGACAATTTAGTTCTAGGTTGTCACTTTTATTCTTGGATTGGATTGATATTTGGATTTTATGTGTGTTGACACTTGTTGGAATTTATGTTTAGAACCTTTGCATTGTTAATTGAATTTATAATTGAGTTTTCATTATGAGTTTAATTATCAATGTGGTTTGAATTGCAAAATTTGGGTTCTTTCACCTCTTAATTGTTTAATTAAGTTGGTTGATTATCTGATTGCTTAATTTCCAAAATTAAATTGAATTATCTTCATTGGTTTTAATAGGCTTAATTAACCAACTTTATACTGTTATGAGTTTTCTAATGGTTTAAGGGTTTTTGAAGTTAAGGGTTTCCTTTATTTCAAGTAGGTAGTTAAGTTTATTAATTCCACTCTCTTATCATCTCCTTTTGGTCTAATTAACTGATTAAGGTTATGAAAGTTAAATTCATGCGAATCCTGAGTTGTCCCCTCTACTGTACCTGAAGCAAAATTTCTGAATTTTTACTTGCTAATTCTCTTTGCTTTCAGATTAATTTTCCTTATTCATTATTTTTATTTTCCTTCAAAACCCCCCCAAAATTGCATTGCATTCATTTAGTTTAATTTAATTTTCATACATATTTTAGGGCATTTGCATCTTGCATTTAGAATTAGAATTTTGCATTTTAGTTTAGGTCTAATTTATTTCATTTTTTTTATCACCTGAATGTTTACCTAAAGAAACCCTTAACTTGCTCCTTGGAAGTAATGACCTAGGTCGACCCTAAACTACAAATTAATTGGGACCTAGTTTAATTGAGTGCTTTAACGACAAAAAGCATCATCAGCGGTGCTTGGATGAATCCGTCACGACACCTGGATGAAATTCTATGCCCTTGATTTCATGGTTAACAAGTCACAATGTGACCATTGACAAGTCACAGTACTATTATTGACAAGTCATATTGCTACTGTTAACAAATCAAATGGTAATTACGATTTATTTATTTTTTTTGTAAGTTAACAAATGTCACGTTAGTCTAGAGAATATGTCAATATTAAATGACACTATATAACTTGAAATCATATTTTTTTTAAACTTATATCTACAGTTATATTGACAAGTGATAGTGTAACGGATGACAAGTGACATTATCACTATTAACAAGTGATGGTGTAGTTATTGACAATTCATTTTGTAATTTTATATCAGTAATGATATACTTTTAATAATGATTATATACAATATTATAACCAAAATGTAATATGTCAGAGTAATTGAAAACATCTCACGATGCTAAAACCCATTATATAATTTGAATTCACGTTTTAGATAACTTACATCAGTAGATTAATTGACAAGTCATAATACAAGCAGTGACAAGTCAAAACAGGTCTATTAACAATGTAGGGTGTAATAATTACAACTCAAATGACAACAGAGTCTAACACATCAATTTATAGCCAACTTTTATTTACACCTTTATATATATGGAACTACACCTATTTCACAACCCTTCTAAAAAAAACCATATGGGTTGCATGTAATTACTAAACGAATTGTTGGTATGTATCCATTTACAAAAAAAATCCATTCACACCCATTTACAAAATATTCCTTTCACATCCATATATAAAAAATAGCTTATTTCAATATGTTCTCTGCTGAGATTTGGACTCTTGTTAATATTGCACTTCAAGTCATCAATCATAATTGAAAAAGCTAAATTTGACCTTCCCGAGTAAGAAATAAGCAAGTTGTCCTATGCATGATGAATGTGTTCACTTCTATGTGCTTTGATGGTTAAAAACACAATATCTTGATGTGTTTCCATCGAGTATGTATCCATATACCATGGACAACTATCAACCTTAAACTTCACAATGATCTTTTGTTGATTATTCTTGATAAATTTGTACAAAAACTTCTGTGATATGTTGTACTTGTATAATTTTATTCTTGCACTACCTCCAATATAACTCATGTTATCTTCTTTATCATTTATAAACTTACCCCTATATGAATAAAGCAAAATAAATGCTTCCCAAATGTACTGGCCATTATTAATGTAAACAAGCATCAACAATCATCCAGCTGTTATTGACAAGTGAAGCAGCATTACTGACAACTATTGCGGTATCCATTGACAACTTTCATAGCCTACATTAACAACACAATATCCTATTTCGTAGAAAAGGTTTCTACCCACACCCAACTTTCATCTTCTTCAGCTTTTCACACTAAACCATGCTAAAACAAATCAAAGCCACCTACAATGTAACAAAAAACAAAGCACCCCTCATCATCCTACCGACCCACAATGAAACCCCAATTTAAATCACAAACTCAAAGGTCTTAATATAGCATTTTAAACTCAAAAAATTTGCAGAGAAACAACAAGAATACATTGCCATAAATGAAGAACATGGATGAACACAAAGATACTAACAACAACAGCTTTGTTTCAACTATAAATTGCTTCAATGATGCCCTATACCTGGACGATTTTCAATGATTACGGTGAAGGTAAACAGATTTGAGGTTCCTTGCTTTCGATGAGGGTTGATTTAGCATTAGTTTTTTAGAGGAGAGCAAGATAGTAATTTGCAAATAGGAATAGGGTTCAAAATCATATTTCATTTCAGCAGGAACAACATAGTCTTTTTATGATTTGCCTTATTGCAACCAAGTCCCTTTGGGACTCCCAAGTAGTTATTAGATTTGCAGAGACCTTTTTGTAGTATTTTCTCTTCTGTGGGACCTGAGTGTCATTTTCCCTAATTTATACTATAAAATAAGTTATTTAAAATTTATAAACAAAATATAAGAAAAACTTTAAATTACTATGAAAGTTAAGAAAAATGACAAAAAAAGACCTTAAAAAATTACAGAGTATCAAATTAGATATTCTTACCAAAATATGTTTGCAAATAAAGTGTTGTTAAAATCTGTTAAAGTGTGACAATGAATCTTAATTTGAAATTTAGTAATTTTTAAGTTTTTTATTTGTCATTCTCTCTTTGGTTGTTATTCTAAATTAAAGTCTTCGTTAAATATAGAGTTAAGGTACGCCCAACACCTCGAATTATTTTCAAAAGTAATAAATGGTACAATTTCATCCTTAAAGCTATTAAAATAATGCAATATCATCCATACCTAACAGAACTATTAGTTTGACCGTTAAAATGTGGCATAGTTTGACCAAAATAAAAAATCCTTTTTGGCATATAACATGGAGTTTATGTAATATTTTAAAAAGAGTTTTTGACCTTAAAAAAATGCAAAAAGAATTCTTCAGGCTTCCAGAAATTGTATACGCACCCTTGCATTCGGCTAAGATTGAAGAAGAAAAAGTGAAGATTTGAAGGACGGCTGGAAAAGGCAAGAGGGAGGAGTTGCGATTCTAGGATTCGTTCTTTTGCGGGCTCACTGCGGCCACTATAGAAATCGATAATTGCTACTAGATTTGAGTCTTCTTCATGGCATCCATAATCCCTTTAGTCCGAGTCAGCTGATGGGTATCAAATCTGGTGAGGCATGGAGCAACGGATGCATGAGAACTAGAAGCAGAAGCAGCAGAAAGCAAGGCAGTAGTACCACAAACGGAGGGAGAATGAAGATGACATTGTGCGTTTCTTGAACAGAGGATGGGAAGAGATTGACGTTATCACAAATTGAAGTTAAAATCAATATAGATCGAAGAGGTGTCCCTCGATTTGCAGGTTTACCTATTTAATTCATTTAAACTTTGCGAAGCTGATTTATGGTATGGATCTTTCGATTATTGATTGATTTATGGTTCCTAGTATCTATATTTCGATTTATGCTTCTTGAAATATGATTCTGCTAGAAGAAAAGAAAATTGATTAGGAGCATTAGAATTTGCCATTTGTTCTTGAATAAAAGTTGGCAAGGATGAACACATTCTTTATTTTGCTTGTGGACCAATAAGGATGAGTTGGCCGCCTATTACTTTTTGTTTGCAAAGAACGGTAACCTTGGTTTTTTTTTTTTAATGGTTGATGGCCATTTTGAAAAATTATGCCAACTAAAGGTTTTTTTTCTATGTCAGATGTCCCCTCATATGCCAAATAAGATTTTTTTGTCAAACTTTGCTGACTCAGCATTTTAACTGTAACAACAGTTATCTCCAACTTGCTGCTAATCTTTTTAAACCCAAAATATTATAATATTAACCATGATAGAAAAGAATTTTAGTATAATCTTTGAAAAAACTATCATGGTTATAAAAAAAAAATTTGATTAGTAAAAAATACTAACCATAATTAATAGTTTTTCACAGTCATTGGGTCTTGGACTCTATGAAGTCCAGAACATCACATTTAACTCTAAGCCGATAACTCACAAACACAAACAACCCAGCAACAAAAGTAACCAAGACCATCAGTCTTAGACAAGTCAGAGTATGCAAAAATAGCTATATGTGGCAATATACAATACTCGTCACATGGTAAAAAGGAGGCTATACAAGATAAACTTGATAGCTAAGCCTCTGCAGCCTTCCCTAATAGACCAGCCCTAAAGCTATTAACTGAAAATGTTAAACCACAGGGTAAGACAAAAGCCTCAGTCACTAACAATCCTACTCATTAGGCATACAAGTAAGTGCTTGGGAGGTGTCAAGTGGAACAATCACAAAAATCATAACATTCACAATTGTCACATGATTACACACACACACACACACACACACACACACACACACATATATATATATATATCAAAATATAATATCTCACTCTTAATTCCAACTTATTTCTTCATATTTTATATTCTCTGACTGAACCCATGGGCTAGTATTTACCCCTGTGACTAGTAACTCAACATAACAAGCTCACCAATCAATTGATGTGAACATGCTAAAATCCACAGAGAACAAAGATCAGACCATGGGTTTCCCCTATAGTCTACTAGCAGGGTGTCATACGCTCTACAACACATAAAGTGCTAAAGGATCAACCAATATATATTTGGCATCCCCCCACCCTGCTACCTCTATAATATATACAAAATTCATCCCCTTATTCTTAGTGTAATATGTCTCTCACCAATCAACGTTCACTATCCCCTCTCGTATTTATACTAATGAGATTTATAAAACAATCATTTATTAATAACATAATTACTTTCCCATTTATCAAAATCAAGATTTCTAAATTTTAATAATCAACATCAATTCTCAAAACTATTTCTCAATAAACTCATGTCTCACATGATAACTTTATAAATTCATAATTCCATGATTATTTTGTAATAACATGAAGTATCTCCAGGCAATTTCAATAATGATATATTTCACTGCCCAAATTATAGCCCAGTGGCATTTCAAGAATCTCATGTAATTTGAAATCACTCACAAAACATCATATAAGAATACATAATAAGTGGAAAGTAGTTACCTTTCGCTAAGGTTATAAAAAGAATTACTATAAAATAAACCCCGTGCTCAAACCAATAATCCAATAATTAATCTATACAATTAATACAATCACATATTAATATAAGCTAATTAATTAAGCTTATATATGTATATATATTAGTTAAATTTCTAATTTAATTTAATTTTTATTCTAAATCTCACAACTCTCATAGCCCAAAATTAAGTGTTTTAGAACTAACTAAGAAATTTTTCTAATAGGCTAAAATATTCATTTACATCCTCTAGATTATTTACTTTGATAAAAAGAATTTTTCAAAATTTTCAAATATGGAATTATTATGTTCTAAATTCTAAAAATCTCATTTAAAGTTTAAATCTTAAAACCAAACCATCACAAATTTAATAATATCTCAAATATTTATAAATAAATAATCTAATAAAAATTTTAATGGTATAACTATTAGATTTCTTTTTCTTCACAAATAATAGAATTTCAGCTAAAATAATTATTTTAAAACCTCCAGTAACCCAATAAATAAAGCTAAACTGATTAAAAACTCAATAATATGTCAAACAACTTAAATAAATTATTTAACATAATTTTAATCAGTGCAAATATGATATATCTCATAAATAATATATTTTTTTAACTAAAAATTAATTTTTAACTATTAAAACCAACAAATGAGCAAATCTAAACCGATAGAAATGATCTACTATAATAGATCTATAATACTATGATTAACACTTATCAAAACTCAAAACTTATCCCATATATAAGTCTCAAAATTTTCTTTAATTACTATAATAATACTGTCACTAGAAAGCTTAAAATATATAGAAAATATTCATGAAAAATGTTTGATAAAAAGAAGTAATTTTATGTGCCTAAATAATCTCTAAAGCTTGTATTATCCTTTAAAATATCAATACTTCTTGGCTTCTCTCCCATTTCTCTTTCTACGCCTATCACTCTCTTTTTCTTTGTCTCCCTCTCCTGGGATTGTGAGGGTATTTAATACCCTCACATTAAATTTTCCTCTCAAATTTCCTCCTACTCCCCTACCTCCCTTCTTCAACTATCCTCTCCTATTTCTTCCCTACCTTTTCCACCGGTGGAAAGTTGGTTTTTTTTTAATAAAATATTATTCTTTTCTAATAATAAAATATTATTTTATATTATTTAATTAATTTTTTTGAAATCATATTTTTTAAATAATATTTTGGATGTTATATTAACAGTCAAACTAACAGTTCTGTTAGGTATGCATGACACTATACCATTTTAATAACTTCAGGGGCACCACTTATTACTTTAAGACACTGGATATATCTGAGAAAATAGTTTGGGATGTTGGGCACATCTTAATCCTTAAAAATATTTATATTTTTTTATTTTTATGAAAAAAAGTTGATAATATAAACATGTGCAATTGAATAATATAAATGCATGTTTGATTAATATGTACATATGGCCGGCAAAAGAAGAGATTAATATGTATGTGTATATATCTACTGTTACAACATGTCTAAATAGTCATACACTACTCTTAATTGATAATTCTATGATCCTATTTATAAGGTACTTTCAGTATATTTATATAAATTAAGAAAAATCTTAAACCGCATTAACTCTCTATTAAAATATAATAATTTTCAAACTTTACCCCTATTTAATATGTACACCTTTCAAAAAAAATATTTATACTATAATAAATAAAGGATAAAATAAGACACCTATAAGATTTATACTCCTATGATCCTATCATTTACAATATGCTTATTTACCTTCTCATACAGAAATGCATGTTTTCGACCCTATTAGCCCTTGTTCAAGTTTTGAAATAAATTTTGCTATTAAAAATATAAAATTAGATGGTGATCAGTCGAGTTGATAATACGGGCCTAGCTCGCCATGGCTTGGCAAAATACCAACCCATCAAGGTGCACACTATTCCAGCCTGCACCACTTTGAGCCTGCTTTGTCATGGGCTAGCGAGTGAGTTGATGGGCTAGCCCGCTTTTTTTTCTAAAAAAAATTCATGCATGTCCCAATATATTATATAACACAGTGGTAGGATTTTGACCTTCAAGTTTCACATGCAGATTGTCCCATTCATATAATTGCATATGTACTTAAACACATATATGTGGTTATATAAAAAGCATTATCCATCTTTTATTTTTCATCTATCTGTTGCTTTACTATTCGTGCCTTTATAAGATTAAATAAACATGTCATACTTATATATATATAGAAGATTTATTTAATTAATTTGGATAAGAAAACTAGTTAATTAATTATTTATTAAAAATATGTATTATTTTTTCTAAAATATCTTCTTAAATTATACATTAGTTCTCACATTACTTTATTACAACCCACTACCCAAATTCAAAACTTCAAGTCTAATTTTAATGTTTCAAACTAAGCCTAATTCATACTAATGGTAATAGTTCTCATTAAAAAAAATAATAATATAGGCCAGTAGGCGTGGGTTGGCATTTTGCTAGCTTGCCAAGGTGGGGCTACTTCAATCTGTGTTGCTTTCACACGCACTGTTGCAGGCTAACCCACGTTCGCATCTGCAACCTGCTTTACCAGCTTTGGTGCTTCGGTACCTGATAGTTTTAATCCGTGATTCTTTCAAACTTATTGGTCTGTCTTTAGACAAGAGGTGTTTGCAATAGTCAAAGAGCTTTTTCAAAATAAAATTGTACCCAGACTATTTAATTAGACATATATCTCTCTTATTCAAAATGAGAATGTTGTTTAATCTTTTAATGATTTTCGTACTGAGTTTATATAATGTTCTTTACAAAGTCATTACTAAAATTTTGTGTAATAGGTTGCAACCAATTTTACAAGTAGTTATTACACCTTTCTAGAATGCCTTTATTAAATGAAGAGCTATTACTAATGATATTCTAAGGGCTGCTGAGGTCATGACTCTATTAAAGTCTTTAAGGAAGCAATGAAGTCTGATTAAGATATATATTAAAAAGCATATGATCATTTATCTTAGATTTTTCTTAATGTTGTGTTGCAAAAGTTGGCATTTTCCTGCAACTTGGATTTAATTGATTGTGAGTTGTATCTCTTCTGCGTCCTTCTAAGTTCTAATTATGTCGGGCCATTGGAGTCCCCCCCATGTGAAAGCCTATTACTTTAATTACTCAATTTTTATTTCATATATTTTCATTTATGAAAAAAAGAAAAGAAAAAGAAAAATTCTAATAAGGGTTGGGTTGTGTGATTACCACATATATGAATCAGAGAGAAAGAAAGAGTTATTACTTTTGCTCTTGAGAATTCATATTGGTTCTATTTTTAATATGTACAACATTTGATTAGAGTAAAAATTAGAAGGCAATTTCTTATCAGATCTACCTGAATTTTTTTATGGAGGTTCCCAACATATTGATCTTTGCTTGGGATAGTCAGATTTGCGGTTAGAGTTCTTAAATTTGCCCAAAATTTTTGTGAATGGAGGTTCACGTTTGCAGCATTCTAATCTAAGCAATTTGAGCAAGTTAATGATCAAAAGGTGAATCGTGCTCTGATCGAGCTGAGATTTTATGGGTTGTTTTGGAACATCCCAATCTTGAATCTAAATGATTGGGCTTTCAATTGAAGCTTTCTATCTTGCTCAAACTTGACATGAATTTTGGAAGGCGTTATGTGCACTACAACTTATGTATTTTGTGATCTAGTTGAAATATGAGTGGTGATTTGATCATCGTTTTGGTTGCAATTTTGAGTGGGAGATCTATAGCATCCGACATTTATCATCTACAGTGGGATTAAAATTTGGTAATCTCTAAAAGTACATATTGTATCTTTGCCCAAGAGATACGTATTTTTATAGCTTCATTTGCTTTTCTATTATTATTGATTATTAGTGATTTTTGTGAATAAGGTGATCTGTTGTCAGCCTATAATTGAGCTTGTCATTAGAACACTCGAACATTGTATTCATTTTCGTGAAAATGGAATTTTTCACTTTGGGCTGTGGATTTTTGCTCTCACTCACATTGAGGGAGGGATTTTTCTACGTTAAATTATTGTGTCCATGTTTATTATTATGTTTGCTAATTTATACTCTACTTATATTGACTCCATATGATTTTTTTATTAAGAAGTTTTAATTTTTGTTGTGCTCTTCCTATTAAAGTGGTATTAGAACTTGGTTCAATGGAGGTCAGTGTCACATCCCGCCAAATTTAGCATTGATAGAAGGGGTGAAAATTTTGGTTGAGGGCCATTACGGAAAGAAGATTGGCTAAGAAAACTAAGTATAGTGTGAAACCCAAAAAAAGTTTGCACCGGCATTTTCAAATTTATCGGACCAGGAAGGGCAAAACGGAAAATTTTGAGAAAAATTCTAGAAAATTTCCTAAAAATAGAAAATTGGTGAATTAGAAGTTTTGGAAACTTGGTTGAGGTCTAAAAGGTGGAATTACTTTGAAAATAAATTATTACGGAATTTCCTGTAAACAGGGGTTTTTCAGAAAAATATTAAAAAATCATAGGAGAATAATTATTTTAATTAGTTAGAGGCCTCAATAAATTTGGAAAAATAATGGATAAATCATATAAAAATTTATTTAAATTTATAAAATTGGTTTTAGGCCTTGAAAGTTCAGAAATTAATTTTAGGGGATTTATTTTCCCTCAAAATTACTGATAGATGCCTAATCAAAGAAAATTCAAAATAAATATCTAGAGGTGACAAAAAATTATGAAAATTTTCAGATCATGTTCTCATACTAAAAGGTGAATTATCATGAAGATAAATGAATTTTTGGAGGTCTGGAAAAATTATAGAATGTTACTAGTGAATAGTAACTGATAAAGTTTCAAATTGGTCTGGGATTTTGATTTGAATTGTGGCCCATCTTTTTGGGTTAGCCTAGACCATTTGTGGGGCCCACATTCAGCCAAATAAGGGTCCAAATTCATGCAGCTTCCAGATCCCACTAAAATTAATTAAATAAAATGCATAATTAAAAGATAATTGTTGGAAAATTCTAGAGTTGGGACACATGGGTTAATCTAAAGGTATAAGGCATTTGATGGTTGCCAACTGACCCTCTTTTCTACTATTTTGGATGTCCAACTAAGGGGAGGAAGAGCAGATTAAATTTTCTATAAATACCCCCTCCTAAAATACAAAAAAATGTTGGAAAAATTGGAAAAAGGAGGGGAGGTGTTGCCACTTTCATTCCAGACCTAGGGAGACCGAAATTTAGAGGACTTTGAGCAAGGGATCATCCAAATTTTACTAGAAAAACATCAAGATATGCTTAAGCCTCGTTATCTCTAAGTTTCAAGCTTGTTTAGTAAGGGTTTTGGCTTGAATATTTCAAGTGGTGATGCTGCCTCTTTTCGGTTTAAGTATGTAATGGTTAGAAAAGGATAAAAACCTTAAATATCAAGTGGAATAAGCATGTATAAGTGGTGTATGGATTGATTTTTTGGAAGAAAATACACCTAGGGTTCTATATATTTATTTCGGCCAAGGGGTGTCTTTGCTGGAGGAATTTATTTTTCATTGATTTGATGATTCAAATGGGTTTAAAACATGTTTTTATGTAGAGATATGTTGTTAGAAAGTGTTTGAAATCATTGGAATTAAAAATAAATTTTTTGGAAGTTTATATACCCTATTCGGCCAAGGTGAATTCATAGGGAAGAAGTTTGATTTTCAAAAATATGATTCCATATTTGAATTCCTCATGAAAAATTGTGTAGGAATGAGTCATGAGGTTATTAATTCTAAAGGAGGAATCATTTTGTTAAAAATCAAAGAAAAAGGGGGAAATTGTTAAGTTAAAATTTAAGAATTGTGTATAAGTTGTTTGGTTATTGATGTGGCCTATGTTTATGCTTGATTTAATAGGCTTTGTGAGGAGGAGTTAAGGAGGATCATTAACCCTTAATGAGGCCAAATTAATCAAGTGATAAAAGGTAGCTTTGAATTATAATTTGATTGTTTATTTTGCTTGTTTAATGTGATTATGTTGATTGCTTGAATTAAAGGATTTATGTGGTGATAATGGTTGACTTTATAATATTTGTTTGTGCTTTGGCCAAATGCATAGAAATATGCCAATGTGAAATTGTTGATGTTCCTCTTTTGGTATGATGCAAAATATGATTTTATGTGACTTGAGGATGCTTGAAGTTTTATAACATGTCACATTATATTTGCTTGATTTACATGACGATTGTAATTGATCGCTACTGAGATTTCTATGAAATTTCACTCCCCTCAATGTATAAACAATAATAGAAACCTCAAGTAGTGTTGCTAAGGGCAAGGAGAAAAGGATTGGACGTCATATTGGAAGAAATTTAAGCTAAATGTCATTAAAGTTATGATTTGTAAATTATTATGATTTGTGATGTATCCTTGTAAACAATGTTGAAATATTGTATCGATGATTAAGGATACTCTATTTATGGACAATTGACTAATGAATTATGTTTATGCATGTGTTGCATGATTGAAAAAGCTAGATGAAAGGAAAAGAAAAAGAAAAGGCAAGAATGGTATGAAAAGGAGATAAAAGTTGACTTTTTGGGAGTAAAGTTTGACCAACATGATTTTGGGCAATTAGATGAATTTTAATCTAAAACTTGGCATGCTTATAGATCTCATTTTTAACTTTAAAAAAAGTGGTAATTTATTAAATTCAGAGTTTTGTACAGAAAGTTATGCCCTCCCAAAGTTGGGCATAAATCTTGAAAAATTGAAAAATGACTAAATGAACAGTACCATTTTGAACAAAATATGGGAATGATGTATGAGATCTGGATATTAATGAGTATTTTTCCTCTATAAGAGCATGTCAGGAGCTTTTTATAGAACTTGGAACCATCCCATTTCGATTTTTCTACAATTAGTTATGAATTTTCAAAATTGGCCTAAATTGCTCTGAATAGTGTACATAAATATGAAAATGGGAATTGTGAAATTGAAATTTTCTCACACTTAAGACTTGAATAATGGTTCCTAATGGTTCCAATTGATGTATAATATGATAATAAAGGAGGTGTGACAGTCAGCACAAGTAGAATGGTTAATTTGAATAGAGCTAATTATGCTAGGTGGAAGAGTAGGATAGAGGATTTGCCCTATGTGAAGGATTATTATTTTTCTATCTTTGCAATGGAGAAGCTTGGAAATAAATTTGATGATGAATGGGCTTTATTATGTTGATAAGTTTGTGGCTACATTAGACAATGGGTAGATGCCAGAGTAATTAGCTAGAAAGATAGGAAATAATAAATTATTTCTAATTAAGCAGATGATGTCAAGACTCAATGAGAAATCACTTAAACGTATAACATATTTCAGGGAATTCTTAATCAACTTTTTTTCATGGGAATTAAGTTTGATGAAGAAATTTAAGGTTCATGTTTTCTTGGCACCTTACTTGACTCTTAGGAGACTTTCAAAATGTTTTTCATTAATGCTGGACCTAATGGATGTATAACTATGGATATTACTAAGAGTGGTATCTTAAATGTGAAAATGAGAAGAAAATCTCAAGGCTCTTCTTTACAATCAGAAGCTCTAATTATTGAATCTAGGGGGAGAAGTAAAAGTCAGGACCCTAGAAATAGAGGTAAAAACAGGAGCAAATCAAGGAAAAATTATAAAAAATTGAGTGTCATTATTGTGCAAAGAAAGGACATATCAAGAAATTTTGTTATAAATGGAAGGAAGAGAATAAGAAAAAGCATACAAAAAAAATCCAAGTATCAATGAGGAAAGGATAAATGTAACTTCAATAGATATCCTGATAGGTCAAAAATATTATTCTATAAGTTCTACACAAGATGACTACTTGGGTGGTTGACAGGGGTGCTTTAATTCATATTACATCTAAAAGAGATACCTTTTCTACTTATACACAAGGTGACTTTAGTGACATCATAACAATAGATGGAGGTAGGACTAGATGTGCAAGTATTGGAGAAGTATGCTTGGAGACTTCCAACGGTTCTAAGTTAATTTTTAAGCGTGTTAAGTATGTCCCAAATATTCAACTCAACCTTCTTTCTATTGGCAAGCTCTGTGATGATAATTTAGATAGTCTTTTATCACGTGATAATTGGAATCTCTCTAAAGGTTCCATGGTTAAGGCTAGAGGCAAGAAGTATTCTACTTTACATCTGACTCAAGCTAAGATATGTAGAGAGCCTGTTAATACAATTGAATTAGATAATGACGTTGAGCTTTGGCATAACCGGTTATGTCATATGAGTGAGAAGGGAGTCGTAGTGTTAGCTAAGAGGAATTTGTTGTTTGGTTTGAAAGAAGTAAATTTGAAGAAGCGCGATCACTGTTTAGCAGGGAAGTAGAAAATAATGTCTTTTGAGAGTCACTCCCCAAAAAGAAACTACGAAGTAGTAGATTTAGTTCACTCTGACATTTTGCGGTCCTATGAAGACTATGTCTCCTATTGGTGATTATTTAAAAAAGGCATGGGTCTATACCTTGAAATTAAAAGATCAGGTATTATATGTTTTTAAGCAATTTCAAGCCTCAGTTGAGAGAAACTAGAAAGAAATTGAAATGTATACAGATTGAAAATGGTGGAGAATACCTAGGTCTATTTAATGGCCATTATAAAGAATATGGAATTAGACATAAAAAGAGTCCTACAAAAATACCATAATTGAATGGTTTAGCTAAGAGGATGAAGAGAAGAGTGGTTGAAAGAGGAACATGTATACTTTCATTAGAGCCGGGAATCAGGGCCGGCCCGGCCCTCCAGGGCTGGCCCTTCAGGGCTAGTGGGCTTAAAAGGGCCGGCCCTCCAGGGCTGAAATTTTAAAAATACCCCAATTTGCTAAGCCCGGCCCTTAAGCTACAGGGCCAGGGCCGGCCCGCGTGCTTTTGGCCCGTTTAAGAAAAAATACTATTTCTTATATTTATCATATTTTTTTATAAAAATATAAAAATAAACCAATGAAATTATTAATAAAAGACATAAATATGAATAAAATTAAGTCACAAATATAAAATATTATCATATATAAATATTCATCAACATCTAAGAACATCTAAAACATTCATTAACAAGATAACAACATCTAAAAGTTTTATCTATAATGCAATTATGCAATAAATAAACACTATCATTAATCTTTTGAAACTTCATCATCACTATAATTAATTATTTTTCTTCATAAGTATGCTTTTCTTTCGTAACAAAAATATCAAGTTTTTCTTCTTTATAAGAATTTTATTTTTAAATTTTGCAATCTAACTATTATTTTACTTTAATGTGAGAAACATTGTTGTTGAAACTCATGAATTTCTAATTCAAATTATAGAATCACAAGTTATATAAGTATAAAAATATTCTATTATCAAATATATATATATAGTTTAAAAATATCAACGCATATAATATAAATCAAATCATTATTAAAGTCCAAATTAACCCATTTTTTAAAAATTTAATTGGATAAATTATTGTCTAAAACTAAATTTAATTTTAAAATGATAATAATAACTAAATATTTGAAATATTATTAACAATGTAAAAAATTAATAACATTAATATTATATAAAAAAATTTAAAAAATAAAAAAAATTATAAAAGGGCTTAAAAGGGCCGGCCCGCGGCCCTCCAGGGCCGGCCCTTTTAAGCCCTCGGCCCTCCAGGGCCAGCCCTCCAGGGCTTATTTCTCATTTTAAAAGAAAAATATCAAGCTCGGCCCTCATAATTTCAGGGCCTAAAAGGGCCGGCCCGACGGGCTCGGCCCGTTTTCCCGGCTCTAACTTTCATATGCTAGATTGTCTAAATCTTTCTGAGCAAAAATTTTGAATATTATATCTCATATTGTTAATCTTTGGCCAAGTGTTCCTTTGCAACTTAAGGTACCGAATAAGATTTGCTATGATAACGATGTTACATATAATCACTTGTGTATGTTTGGTTGTAAAGCTTTTGTTCATGTTCTTAAAGATAAGAGAACAAAACTTGACATGAAGATTGAAAAATGCATCTTCCTTAGTTATGGCGTGGATGAATTTGGTTATAAATTGTATCATCCAGCTAATAAAAAGATTGTTAGAAGCAAAGATGTTGTCTTCCTAGAAGATTAATTCATACAAGACCTTAATAAAGAAAAAAAATCATTACTCATAGAAATATAGGAGCAACATGCAGATGGTGGCCAAAACAATCAACAAGGTGATATTAGTGTTGATATTCCTACTAAGCAAATAGAACCTAAGAATGCTCAAGCAATGGCTCCAAAAGGTAAATCAAGAAGGTCTGGTATGACTTGTTTACGCTCTGCTAAGCACTTTTTACATGAGTATGTTTTACTTACTAATGCGAGGGAACTAGAATATTATGAGAAAGCTGTTGAAGGTGAGCACAAGGATAAGTGGATTGAGGTGATGTGAGATGAAATGCAATCCCTCTATGATAACCACACGTTTGAGTTGGTTCAATTGCCCAAAGGTAGAAAAGCAAGAGACTTATACTTGTTATAGGAAAAGTGCATCTAAAATGTACTTCAAAGATTTCACAAGGATAAGGCCAAGAAAGTAAGTAGCCCTCTTGCTCTTCACTTTAATTTAAGTAACAAAAAATGTGCTACTATTAATGAAGAGGACGAAATGAGGAGAGTCTCTTATGCTTCAATTATAGGGAATTTGATGTGTGCTATGGTATGTATTAGACCTGATATTGCTCATGCAGTTAGTATAGTAATTGACTATCTCTCTAATCCTGGTAAAGAGAATTAGAAAGTTGTGAAATGAATTATGGGATATTTGTGTGGTACATATGACTTGAGATTATCTTTTACTAATCATAAACCTTCTTTAGAAGGCTATACAGATATTGACATAGTTGGAGATGTTGATTTTTTTTTAAAGTTTACATATGGATATTTGATTGACTTTATAGGAGGAGTTGTGTCTTGGCACTCTAGATTACAAAAGTGTATTGCTCTTTTAGCAATTGAGGAAAAATTTATTGCATCTACTAAAGCTTGTAAGGAATTACTGTGGATTAAAATTGTCTGATAACCAAGGTGCAATTCACCTTACTAAAAATTCTTCTTTTCATTTAAGGTCTAAGCAGATTAATACATGTTACTACTAGGTATGTGATGTGTTGGAAGATAAGCTATTATGCCTTGGAAAAGTTCATGTTGATGAGGTGATTTGGTGTCATCCTATAGTTGTTCTTGATATTAGAGCACATGAATGTTGCATTCATTTTGATAGTAGCGGAATTTTTTTGTTTTAGGCCAAAGTTGTTTGCTATGACTCACATTGAGGGGAAGATTTTTCTATTTTAAATTGTTATGTCTATATTTATTATTTTTATTGCTTATTTATATTCTACTTATATTGACTTTATATGATCTCATTATTAGGAAGTTTTAATTTGCTACGCTCTTCCTATCAAATGAATGGAACACCCTTTGTTGGTTTAAAACCAAGTTATGGCATCAGACAAGGTGGCCCTATTATTCCTTATCTATATATTTTATGTGCTAATGTCCTATCTGCTTGGATTTTATAGACACTAGATGTGGGAATTTGGAAGGGGTTGAAGTCTCAATAGAAGCTTTACTTTTGATACATATATTTTTGGCTGATGATATGATGTTATTTGTGCTTGCAGATGAATTTTCTCTTACCATTGTTAATGATATTTTGAATAAATATAGCTTCTCAACAGGATAGAGAATTAATAAAAAAAAATCCACGATGATATTTAGCTCGAATGTAAGGTATGTAAGGAAATTACAATTATCAAGGTTGTTAGGCTTTGTTTACGAGTAAGCTCGGGAAGTATTTGGGTACTTACGTGGACTTGGGGAGAGACAAATCCATATTGTATAATGAGCTTCTTAAGAAGATTAATAGGAAATTGTAACATTGCAAAAGCTCAAGTCTCTTCACAAACAGGAAGATTGACATCGATCAAATCGGTTTTGTCTTCAATTTTGGTATATTCTCTCTCATGCATCAAAATCTCATCTTTTATAGCATATACAATTAATATGAAGTTTGTGTACTTCTTTTAAGGTTTTGATCAAGCACAAATGTATGCATCCGGGGACGAAATTTGCTTACCAAAACATGTAGGTGGGTTAATAATTAAGAAAGTGGAAGAATGAGGAATATTTAGACACTAGTAAATAGCCCAACTAACTTTTTATTGCAATAGCTGTTGGGCAGTGAATATTTATCTAATCAAGAAGGGGGAGTTATTCTCAAGAGGGATTTACAAGCCACTATATGGTCTAGTATTGCCTAAGGTAAAAAGATCATTTATAATGGAAATTGGGGAATGGCTTAAAGGTCAGCCTCTATAGCCAAATTTGGACATCAAATGCTTTTAAAACCTAGAAGATAGCAATGAAATGACATGAAATTCTGGGAATACATAAGTAAACTACAACTCCAATCCAATTGTTCTTGTATGTGGAAAATGTTGACCGATGCTTTTCCAAATAAATCAATCCTTGTTGGGTACCCCATGCAGATTGATGCAACTTGTTTGTTCTATCATGAGGAGGAGGAAACAATTGCTCCTCTTCTTTTTTTTCCCCACTGTCAATGGCCTCAAGCTATATGGTTTGGATCTTAGTGCCTTGGTTTTAGAATAGAGTCTCTTCTATAGGATGATACCCAAGGATGGCTTTTCAGGGTTTTGCATACCGAACCACTAGAGATCGATCGTCTTATTTGCTGGACTTTGTACTATATATATGGTTTGTTCATAATAAGAAACTGCATGAAGATAGCTCAGCAGATCCTCTATTAGTGATCAATAGAATTAATTGGGAAAAGCAGTGTTATGCCTTGTTTGGGAATAGTAATAGTGGTGGTGGACAACTTACAGGTGTGATGAATACTTCAAACAATCTTATGGACCATATGTATATATGTTTAGTTGGTTCAAATAGTTTATAATTATGGGTTGTTGAACTGTATAATACATTTCAGAAAAAAAATTACCAAAAGTCGCACTAAGTCTAAACTCTAACCGTGTGTTTGGAATATTTTTTGCAACTCCAAACGTGCATGGGATAGTATGTAACCAACTTTGCAAGATTATTTTTACAATGATGCTTGTTTGGATTTCCTCCCCTCAAATGAGCTTTTAGAGAAAAAGTTAGTTATAAACAAAGCCTAAAATTTGAGCTTTTTCTATTAGCAACGTGGAGAGAGAAAACAACAAGAATGAGAAGAAAGATAAGGATATTTAAGTGGGTCATATCTTGACCTAATAATTGGATTTTTTTCCTAAGAAGAAAAAAAATTACCTAGTAAAATCTAATTATTTTAATTTATTATTTTTCTTGAATTTTTCAAATTGTATGCATATGATATGCTATGTTTGCCTTTTAATATAAGGTAGTAATCTACTAATTTTAAGAGATTAAGGAAGTTAAATAAATTACTTAATTCATATCCATGTTTATCTGTTATATATATTTAATTATCTACAATGTATTTTCAAAATTTTTCTCACCAACAAATATTTTTATTTTATAATTTTAATTTTAATTATAATTTAACTGTTATCATCTTAATATTATATAATATAAAACACTAATATTCAATAAAATTCATGTCTTTTTTAATTATTTTACATATAAACTTACTTTATATTAATAATCCAAATAAGTTTCAGTTTTTACAACTAACTTTTTATAAAAACAAATTCAAATATAAATCATATTATAGTAATTGATTTTTATTCTAACTTGAGTTTGCAAAAGTCAGTTTTGCTATCACTAATCTAAACACACCATAAATCTTCTCTCTATGCTTTAGGTCTGATGTGACTTCTTTTGTACCAATTTATTTATAGACTTCTCTAAATACACTGTTTAAAAGTTAGATAAAATGAAAATCAGTTTTGTTCCTCAAAAACTATTTAAAAGCCCTACAATTGTGAATCTAAACTAAGCCTAAAGTGATTGATTGGTTTAAATACTAAAAGAATATGATATTCCTAAAAAATATTTGAATTATCAAATTTCTTAATTAGAATTGAAATCTTAAGAAATCTTAAAATAATATCACTTATATAAATATGAAACAGCCTGGCTTTCCTTATATAAATGAATTAACTAACGTTATTAATATCTACAAATTATTTGTTAATGTCATTAATATTCACACAATTGCACTTATGGAAATATATAGAGAAATGTCGAGAAAATTAAAAAAATTAAATGGGTAGAAATCCAAAAACAGAATTAAAAAATTAAAAAAAATAGATTTTCGTGAGTTGCAAATTTAATATTTGAGAATTTTATAAACTTTATATTTTATATTGGTATTGTTTGTTATCGAAACTTTGAAAGCATATATGAATAAATATATTTATTTTCTAGATAATAGAATAGATAAACATGGACCCAACAACCGTATCTTAAATAATTGCTATGTTAGTCTGTTATAATTTTTCCATATCCTATAATACGTAAGTGCCATAACAATTTAAATCTTATTGAGTATTGTACTCATTTTTATATTTTTGTCAGCATTATACTCATTTTTATAACATTATAAAAGTTTTGAAATTAGAAAAAAAAGTTGAGAGAATAAAAACAAAGCGGTTGAGTAAAAACAAATTTTCAAAAAATATTATTAAACAACAACGAAGTTCTACATGAGAGTACACAAATAAAATAAAATGATTATTGCAAAGTTTTAAGGGAAAATGACCATAAAATACAATATGAATTTCAAAAAAATAAAGAAGGCATCCAAATAAGCAAAATGACAAACAAGGTATCAGGTACCAATCTAGAATTTTGATATTTGGCCAAAAAACTGAATTGCCCTGATGAGTGAAGTACAAAGAAGCTGAAACTGATAAGAAAATAAACAAAACAAGTTGTTGAGCAATACGTGAAGAAGGAAGGAGGAATGCTAGAGCAACACATTGAAGTTGAAAAGAGGTAAGTTTAAGTTGCTAGTCTTTGGAAATGGTATTATCTTACTCTGCATCACCATTTTGTTGGGATTGTTGATTTAGTAGATTTTGATTATGGGCAAGAGGGTTTGTAGCAAGAGAAGGAGTGAACATGTCGTGTTACGTGATGATGGGGTTTCGGTTGTCTTTTTTGTGGCTGCTTTATGGTGCAGTGGTGGGGACGGGTATGTTGGAGATTAGGGTTTATACTTTATATTGAGTATTTGGAACAACGTAGCGGAAATAAAAAAAGGTGGCAGGAAATTACGTAGGCGTTAAGTTTGCGTCTAGGTGGTGAATGTTGTTAAAATCAATAATGGAGTTGTGAAACCCTATGATAAAGTTGCAAATAAAAGGAAAGTTTCTCTCTCTGTGTGTGTGTTTTGGGTGTCACGTACGTTGATGGAAACTGATTCGTGGAGAACTTAATTTTTTTTTATTTAATGTTATTTGCTGCAAGTTAGCAAGTTGTGATGTCTTCCAACATTGGATCAACATCTTCAAAAAGACTTGCTTGTTATTTTCATGTAGGTGGGAAGTTTGTAGAAAATGGTGATGGTGAAGTTAAATACTGTGGTGGGATTGTTAGAGCAATAGTAATAAATGAGGGTACAAAACTTGAAGATTTGAGGGCAATGATAGGAGAATGGTCTAGCATTGATTCTCATGGCTGTGATATTAAGTGCACTTTAAGTTTTGATGACAGGATATTAGTAGATCTTATAGATGATGGTGAAGTTGATAATCTATTTGAATATAATGACCGTAATGCACATGTTTATATAGCACATAACGGTAATGACAATGTGGAGGAAGAAATGGGTCATCCAGATATGTAAGTGATAATTTTTTTGTGGTTATGAAAGTTGATAATTATTATAATATTGTAGTAAATCTTGATAATTGTTATAATATTATAGTAAATCTCTTAACAACACTGACAATTATACATGCAGGATCTCAAAAATGTTGGGACTATCACAACAGAATGATGAGCCTACATTAGAGGAAAATGCTTTGGAAAATACAATTATGGAGGTAGTGAAAGACCTAATGTAAGCTTGCCATATGGAGTAGTGAGTGCACTAACACCTTTGCCGGAGATGAATTCTTTGAAATGGAGGGAATTGTTGTTAGGATGGAACCAGACTTTTGTAAATACAGAAGATTTAAAGAAGAAAGTACATAAGTTCAGTATTGCAAACAAGTTTGAGTACAAGTATGTGAAAAATTGTAGGAAAAATATTTATATGAAATGTAAGGGTAAAGGTTGTCCATGAAGGATAAGTATAAGAATAGGTAGAAAGAGCACTCCCTTTTTACATGTGTCAACATTCATAAATAAGCATGTTCATAATGCTCAAGACAATCTTCGTGTGAAACATGGTGGTTTAGCTAGCTTGACATCATTAATCATAATTGATGAGGTAAATGATCACATAGATAGGAATCCAAATGATATAAGGAAGAGTTTGGAAAGAGATTATAGTATGAAGTTGACATATAAACAAGCATATAGGGCAAAGCAAATAGTGTTAGAGGACTTATATGGCGGGCCTGACCAGTCTTATATGCTTATTCCATGGATATGTGAACGGTTGAAGAAAACAAATAACAAAAATGTGGCCAAATAGGTGGGTAATGCTAATAACACATTTGAGCGTGTATTCATAGCATATGGGTGTTGCATAGAAAGCTTTATAGTTGGTGCTAGATATGTACTGTACATTAATGAAAGTCATTTAAGTGGACTATATAAGGGGACGTTATCATTAGCCTCTACTTATGATGCTGACAATGAATTGTTACCTTTTGCAATTGCGATTGTAAAAGGAGAGACACTTGAGGATTAGACATGGTTGTTATATATGATTAAGGAGATAGTTGGGTCAATGGAATTGACAATTGTGTCAGATTGACACAATACAATAATAGGTGTTGTGCAAGCAATATTTAGTAGTGAGAGACATGCATACTGTTACAGACATGTTAAGGAAAACTTCAGTGCACAAATGACTAAATTAAATAGAGAAAAGAGGAAGACTAGTAGGAAAGCAAGAAAGGAGGGACTGCAATACCTAGATACCATTACATATGCAAGGCTTGACACAGAGTTTGATGGTGTAATGGATAACATAAGAAAGTTCAATCCACAATTATTTGAGTGGCTTCTTAATCATGATGATGTTAAAAGGTGGGCCTTAAGTAAATTCCTGTTTAAATGATGGGATAAATCACAACAAACCTTACTGAGTCATTCAATGCTTGGATGTTAAAAGAGAGACGATATAATATTGCCCAACTTATACATGAGCATCATGAGAAAGTGGCAAAGAAGATGTATGCAACAAGCATAGCAATGAGTAATTAGAAAAATGGTGTAGGCCTAAACATGGATGTAAAATTAGTAGACAATGTCTTTAGATCATCACACATGTTGAGTGTACCTTATGGAGGAGGTAGGGTATGTGGCCATACAGCAAAATAAGTTGTACATGTTGATCTTGGTTCATGCGAATGCACCTGTGCAGCTTGGCAAATGTCAAGCATTCCATGTCCCCATACTTGTGCAGCTATTAAGGCTGTCAATTGCAATGTGTATGAATGTTGACAAATGCTACAAGATTACATCACAACAAAAGATTTATGGGAGGACTATGATTCCAGTGGTGACAATAGATATGCCAAATCCTAACAACTATTGGGTGGAAAATATAGTAAGTCAAGTGTTTTTAGCACTACCTTTGACTAGTCGACCACCGGGAAGGCCTAAAATAAAAAGACGAGAGTCACAGTTCCAAAATAGGAAGATATACCATTGTAGCACATGCCAACAAGTTAGGCACACAAGAAGAACATGCAAGAATCTAAACCTAAGTTGAAGTTAGATGTCAATAGATATGGTAATTTTTTAGTGTAAATGGAATGACTTTTGAACCCTTTTTAACTTTTTTGGTATAGGGGTTAGTGAAAAGGGTCTCCTATTTGTAGATGATATTTAATGAATGGGATATGTTTTCTGGGTTGAATGACAAGAAAACATTAAGTGCTAGTTTAATCTTAATATTAACTTGTCATTTGAACATATGTAAAGTAGCTGCTGTTATAGGCCTATCGGCTTTTGGTAAATACTGTTGCGTGAATGGTATATTCCATTACACATGTTGTTAGTATGAAAGTTAATGGTTCAATGTTTACTGTGATGTACTTGATTTGAATATATGTAATGTATCTGCTGTCATATGGCTGGTGGTTTATGGCAACTATTCTTTTGTTAATGGTGCATTCCATTACACAAAGTAGTAACTTTCACTATGAAACTTGTAAATACCACTATGTGTTTTGTAAAATTCAACATGGAATTGTATTGTTTATCGCAGAAAATTTGCCTAGCTCCTGGCAAAAGGTTGCAAAACCCACTGAAAAAGTAGTAGATCGCATTGTGAAAGTTGTAAATTCCACTATGTGTTTTATAAAATTCCGCATGGAATTGTTTAGTTTTTGAAAGAAAAGTTGCCCGGCCCTTGACAAAAGGTTACAAATCCCATTGAACAAATAATAACACTCATTGTGAAAGTTGTAAAACCTACCATGTGTTTCATAAAATTCAACATGGAATTGTCTAATTTTTGAAAGAAAAGTTGCCCAACAAAAAGGAAAAGATTGCAAATCCCATTGAACAAGTAATAACACTCATTGTGAAAGTTATAAATCTCACTATGTGTTTTGTGAAATTTAGTGTGGAATTATATAGTTTTTGAAAGAAAAGTTGCCCAGCCCCTGACAAAAGGTTGTAAATCCCATTAAACAAGTAGTAACACTCACTGTGAAAGTTGTAAATCTCACTATGTGTTTTGTGAAATTTAGCGTGGAATTGTATGGTTTTTGAAAGAAAAGTTGCCCAGCAAAAAACAAAAGGTTGCAAATCCCATTGAAAAAGTGGTAACACTCACTGTGAAGTTGTAAATCCCACTATGTGTTTTGTGAAATTTAGCATTGAATTGTATAGTTTTTGAAACAAAAGTTGCCCAACCCATGACAAAAGGTTGCAAAACCCATTGAAAAAGTAGTAACACTGATTGTGAAAGTTGTTAATCCCACTATGTGTCTTGCAAAATTCAGCATGGTATTGTGTTTTTGTAGAGAAAATTACCCTGCCCCTCAAAATAGGTTGTCAAACCCCTTGACGAAGTGGACAAATTTACTTCACAAGTTGTAAATTTCATTATAAATGTAGTAATATTCTAGGCAAATAGTTTAACATTACTTGAAAATTAGGCAGCTTTACATTTCCTGAAAACAGTTTGTAAATCCCCTTACATACATAACTGTAAGTCAAACATCATTAAACTTAGACAGCGCAATTTACCGCTTTGACACATGCTGCTTTTTCCTCACTATGGGTTCTGTAGATGACAGTAATTTCAATGCTTCTTCACGCCTTGAATTGAGCTCATAATTAACAAGCCACCACATTAGGTTTCGCTAGAAATCAGCAATATATTCTTCATTGTAGTAAAGCATCACATCAGGCTTCCATTTGCTCAATCATATTAAAACATGAACGTCACAATCTCGCCTGCACATGGCAATAATGTCTATGGGTCAAACACAAAGTAACATTCATATATTATTATATCAACAACCTAAACCACTCAGATTGTTTTGTTGAAGAACAGGGACCCAAATAATATCACTCATTTTCATTTTCCCAATGGTATTAGGCTTTATTATATCAATCATGTCATAAAACCGATCCCTCTGCACAACACATACTTGCATTTGTAAATGAGTTGGTAAACAAACAGCATCTTACATAAGAAGAGTAATAATATCTTTTCACATTTGCTGACCGTAGTCATCATATCATCCTCAGCTGCACCTTTCTTCTTACTCTTTTTAGCAGTAAAACTTGGTTTCATTGAGTCCAGCACATAGAAATTTATTGTTTTAGGCTTAAGCATAAGACAAAACAAGTGAGCACCAACAATTATAGGTCCAAATATCAAGTCACGGTCTTCTATGTTGTAATCAACATATTAAGACAAAAATTGCTTTTGTCATTTTATAGCATCCTGCTAAGATGGGTTTGCAACCATTATTGCCTACAACACTAAATGATTAGTCATGTACCAGCAATAGTTTTGTAAACATCTTAGCAATCTTACCATAAAGTCAGCATCAAATATGTGTCACTTCACTTCTCCTTCACTCTTCATATCAGCCATTAAAGTTTTGCACACAACTGACATGAGCTGTTTGCAAGTAAATTTTAGTTTTCTCCAAAGGTATACATGAGCATCAAATATAAAAGTTATACTACTTAGTTCAAGACCACAATAATAACTTACCAGGTTACCTATTTTCTCAATTCCTCTAAGTGTTCTTAGCTGATCTTGAGTGATATCTTCATTAGATAATTTAACTAAAGGCCTAAAAACATGTTCCCAATATCATTATGTGTGTAGTTAATCAGTAAACGAACTATAAGTAATATCTTTCACAATCATGCGAATAGTAACTTACCTATCACCCTCCTGACTTGAACACATATGGGATATCATGTTAAAAAACTTGTCCTTTTCCTCCATATTCCTCTTTTTCCTCTTAATTGGTCTTGTCAAAATCCATGGAGAATTTATGGCTGACTTCATCTCCCTTTGTGATCTCCTGGGCTATGTAGCCTTGTCCATGGGGGAAACTTCAGGGGAATCCATATTTCCTACTTGTATTCCTTCTCCCTCAACATCAATCATGTCGGCCTTGTTCGAGTCATCTCTATGATGATGTACGTGACCTGAGTCCTCTCCATTATCATCATCTCCCTCATTTTCATCATCACCTCCCTTATTATCACCACCACCATCATCAACTTCATCTTTTCCTTTATATTCATCTTCAACTTCACTAGGGCCCTCATCTCCCATAGTACGATTTTCCTCCATCGTTATTTGCACCTTATGTAGCTCCTCTTCTACTGCACTAACAAGTTTCTTGTAGCTTAAATCAATTACAGCTATCAACTTTTGATGTAAGCTTTGTAACTCCTGCATCACATTATTAAAAAAGGTCAAACACTTTTTCTTGTTAATACACATTGAAATTACCAAGCAAAGCATACACCGGGTGTAAGTCAGCAACACTCCTTCTTCTCTACTCATTCCCAAGGCTAATTTTAGAGCTCTTCTCAATTATGCAATAAGCCTTTGCAGCTCTGCCTTTCTTTCTTTGTCATATCCTTTATCCTCTAATTAGTCCAGAATTGAATAGCATTTATTGACCCATGTCTAACAGATTTAGATAATGGGAAGCGCTCAGCAAGATATAACTGTGACATCAAATTATTAACTTTATCATCACTCCATTCAAACATACAACAAAAAACAAATGTAATAAATACATACCAATAAGAGGTAGATGCATCCTCTGACATTGCAACTCCTTTCATCATTGTCTTCCTTTACGTTTCTATACACTTCAATAAAATCTTCCGTCTCTTTCCACAAGTTGTTCACAATGTATGTGACCCAATCAAATCAGTCAAATCTATTCATAGTACAACACATCACCCTTATTAGCTTGTCACTCACTATTGTTTGTGATGTAGGAGCTAAAAAACTTTCAAGTGTGTACAATATGAACAAGAACTCAAAGTTCTCTTCATTCTCCCCAGATTTAATGTCTTTGAGTATCTTGGTAAAAAAGACTTTACCATTTTCATTCTTCAACCTCTTATATGTTTCATCATCATCATCCATATCCGTTCTTACCTTTTCCCTTATGTGGGGTACACCCAACAACTTTGCAACATCTTTTGCATCAACTTCCTTGATTTTCTTCCTTATTGTAAATTGATGGGTAGACAAATCATATGCTCGAAGCATGCATACTATGAGGTCACGAGGGAGTCTCTCACATCCCATGTCAAGCAAACTTGAGAATCCTAAACTTTGTACCTTGGCTTTTAATCTTTCATTGTTATTTATAAATTCCACCAATGACTTGTATTGCCGAACTGAGCAATTGTTGCTAAAAGCAACTTTTTTCATCAGCTTTTTCTTTGTTCCTACTTCTTTGGTTTGTTAACTTTATCATTATATTTCTTCCTCTCTTCTAGTAGCAACTCCCTCCATGCCTTTGCTACCTCCCTAACTTCTTGTCTCCTATTCCTAAACTTTTTCACCAACTTAAATTCATGGAGAAACAACATGTATCCATTCTTCATTTGTCCACTTGCCTCTCCTTCTCCTTCTACTTCTAATACCATTTTCCGTGCTGCAATAACACCACTTATTAGTCATTCATTAGAATATATTTCTTTCACAATAGTGTCATCAATTCCATTAACAAATGTAGTAAATTACACTAACAAATGTAGGAAATTTCATTAACACATATCACCTAAATACCATTGTCCAATCAATTAACATATGTAGTCAAGCCCACTAACAAGTGTAGTAAATTTCATTAACATATCACCTAAAAACAATTGTCCAGTCAATTGAATTTGCATCACAATAATGTTGTCATTCCCATAACAAATCTAGTCAGTTTCATTGACGAATGTAGTCAATTCCACTAACAAATGTAGTAAATTTCATTAACATATCACCTAAATACCATTGTCCAATCAATTAACAAATGTAGTCAAGTCCACTAACAAATGTAGTAAATTTCATTAACATATCACCTAAAAACCATTGTCCAATCAATTAGCAAATGTAGTAAAGTTCATTAACATATCACCTCAATATCATTGTCCAGTCAATTGAATTTGCATCACAACAATGTTGTCATTCCCATAACAAATCTAGTCTTTTTCATTGACGAATGTAGTCAATTCCACTAACTAATGTAGTAAATTTCATTAACATATCACCTAAAAACCATTGTCCAATCAATTAACAAATGTAGTCATTACCAACACATATACAGTCGTTCTCAGATTAATAGTTGTTATTTCAATATGAAACCAACTAGTACTATTTATTACTTATCTCATCAAATTTACTATTAAGCTAATAGAATTTATTACTGCTTTCCAAATTACTAGAATAGGATAACCTTTGCAAATTTTACCTATACAAGGACAAACTTTTCAACCTAAACTATTCAATGAAAATAAAAGTAACTTTATCATTGCCGCGCATGCAGACAAAATCTTACTAAATTCAACTTCCTCAAAATCTCACCTTGTCCACATAGAAAGCTATACTCTTTTTAGCAAAGTCAAATAACACCAACAAAACTATCCTTTCCATTTTATCCTTTTCCATCAAATCAAAATAAAACAATCACCACAATAAAAGCAATCCTTTATTCCAATTAAAGGCCACCCAATATGGATTAAACACTATCAATCATAATTATTTCCAAATGTGTACACAACCAAACACATGAATAGCAAGATGAAAACAACTTTTTTGTCCTATAACAACTTATATGGGAAGAACAGAGACGGAACCACAAAAAGGATTACTACACAATTACATTTTAAGCTTCAGGGACCTATTGAAATACTCTATGAACAATAATATTCAAGTTTCCTACCTGTTTAGTTTCAAAAGCGATGGCAGCAATGTGGTTTCGGAGAACCCTTTTTGGTGATTGGAGAAGCTCGGATTTAGTTTTGCCAAGTAGGATGATTGGTTTCTCCGAGTGGGGGGATTCAGTTTTGCTGAGTGGAGGGATTGGTTTCACTGATGGGGGGATTGGTTTCGCCGAGTGGGGGTAGTTTCTATTTCACCTGCTTTCCTCAAGTGGAGGCAGTTCTCGTTTCCCCAAGAGAGGGGGTTTTTACTGAGTGGAAGTAGTTTCTACCTTTCTCCATCTCCTCAGTTTTTAAACATAATAAGGCAATTCGATCTTTAGGCCAAAATTCAAAATTTCATATTGGTACCTGATGCTTTTTTTGTCATTTTGCTTATTTGGATGCCTTCTTTGTCTTTTTAAGATTCATATGGTATTTTGTGGTCATTTTTCTAAGTTTTAATCTCAAGTAGTTGAAAAAGTTTAAGACCACTTGAGACGTTGGCGAAACTACACCTAAAAAACTCTAATTTTGCAAACCCATGTATACCAAGAAAAACTTTAACATTTTATAATATTAATGATAATTGAGAATCTTTAAATTTTTGAAAATTTAAGTAACATAACCTCAGCTAGCAACAAAAAATAGTATATTTGAATTTTTCAATATTATATAGGCATATTATTAAATATTTCCTTTTAATTTTCTTTTTTTGGTAAATATTTTTAAATAACGAATATATTTTTTTATTAAAAAAATCTCGTACAATAATATTTATATGATATATTTTATTTTTTTCATTTGCAGTCATAATATTTATAGTTTGTATTTATGTATAATACCTTATTGAAAAATTCACATATACCATTTTTTTTCCAGTGCCAACCAGGATTATGATCCTTTTTAAAATTTCAAAAATTTTAAGATTCGTAGTTATCATTAATATTATAAAAGGGTCCTAAAATATCTTTTTTCATTCATTTTTAATGGGTTTACAAAATCAGAGTTGTTAGATATAGTTTCCTCAATTTCCATTGTCTTTAACTTTTCAAACGATATTCACAAATATTAACCAGCTTTAATTTAATTTTTTACTTTGTGCTATCGGTAGAAACATTGAAATGGAATAAAAGAGGAGGAAGAGAAGATTATAATAAATTCAATTTTAAAAAATAGATAACTAATATTTATTTTTTTATTAATCTGTGGAGGGGTAAATTTAAAGAACATCAAACACTGTATTAAAATGTTAGGGGAAAAGTATACATAAACATTTCAAAATAAAGCAAAAATGTCATCTCCCTTAAATTTTTCAAACATTTGTTAGTTCTCCTTTCGTGGGTCCCACCAAGTGAATGGGTGTTACCTTTCTCTCATCTTAGTGAGATCTCTATCCCTCTCACCATTCTCCATCTTGTCATCTCTCTCTCCTTCTCACCATTCTTTATCACCAACTCTTCCTTGCTCTCACTTCCCCTCTTAAATCCCTCTATGATTTGCCCATGTTTTAGCCTCCACCTTTCTCCAAGTTACTTGCAAAATGTGCCTACTCACCAAAACATCCAAGCGTTGTTGCTGTCAACTCTCTCAAGTTGTCAATACCTTTGTTTCTATGCTCTTACTCAACTCATCTAAGTCTCATGAATTTGCTTTCCTCTTTTTGCTCAACCTTGATGTCAAAGATGACAAGTATTGTTCCCTTCTCTTTTTTCCTTAACAAAATTAGCTGACTTAGTTCTCCAATGCTTGAGGTTGTCTAATGAACACCATACTATTTGAAGATTGAGAAATTGACAACACTGTTTGAGAATTTCAACATTCTCTAATGCTTGAGGCTATTTTGAGCTCTGAGCTAACTCAACTCTACTCCATATTGTCAACTCCAGTTTCTATATAGCCTTGTCATTTTAATAGTTAGGATTCTACCCCAAAATGTAGCTGTCATTATAGTGAAAAATCAAAGGAAATATGATGGATAGAATGGAAAAGGTAGAAGAGGAAGAAAAAACTTTGAGATAGCGAGAGAAGAGTAGAACGAAGAGGAGACGAAAGCAAGGATGCACACAGCCCCTATCCCTATGAGCAGCAAATGATGTCATAGCATAGAACATTGTTATGTCACGTATGCACCCATAGCAATATTTTTTAGTCAAAATGTTCTTTCTAAACAATCAACATTGAAGTAATTAAAGAGATGGGTATTTTTGCTTCATTTTCAAAAGTTTATGTGCATTTTTATCCCCAATATTTTATTATGGTTTCTGGTACTCTTTTTTGATATTACAGTCAATAAATTTGTCCCTTCATCCTATTTTATTTGTACACTCTTGTAAGGAATTTCATTGCTGTTTATTGATATTTTGTGAAATTTTGTTTTTCCTCGACAATTTGGTCTTTATTGTCTCACCTTTTTTTTTTGTCAAGATTTCAAAACTTTTATAATACTATGAAAATGAGTGTAATGCTGGCCAAAAAATAAAAATGATCAGTATAATACTCAACAAGATTTAAGTTGTTATGTATGTTAAGTATTATAGCACACGGGAAAGTTATAACCAGCTAAATCACGTGGGTGCAACTTAGTGGTTATTTCACTTGGTTCTTTAACCAAGTGTTGGGGTTCAAATTCTACCCTTGGGCATGAAAAGCATTCAGTTACTAGCCTTTTCTTTTGGTTGAAAAGAGGGCTAAAGCTCACAAAAGAAATATTAACTAGCCCACATCATTTGAATTCAAACCAAATGTGGTTACTTCCAAATGGTCACTCATGATCTTATCAGCATCCAAGATCCATCTAATGTGAGGAGCAATGTCTTTCACGTGTTCCCATTGTCCCTGTTGCTTAAAGCTAAGTTTGGCCAAGCTATTTACGCACGTGTTCGTTTCTCTTCTTACCACTTGGATCCCAACCTCCCACTTTCTTACCAGCAAGCTATGAATATTTAGCAATAAACAACTTGAGAACTGCTCTAGATCTACATCTCTTTTCAACTTCTTCACCAATTCTTCATAATCAACTTCAAGCTCCAATCTTTTTACTCCAATTTCCTAGGCATATTCAAGGCACCTTTTGACTCCCTATGCTTCTGCAATTAATGTGTTGTAAAAGCCAACTTCCTCAGCAAATCCAAGGATCTAGTTACCCTCATCATCCCTAAGGACTCCTCCACACCTAGAAGGACTAGGATTACCTCTGCTAGCGCCATCAAAGTTTGCCTTCACCCACCCTTTCTTTTGTCTCATCCAAGTTAAAGGTACAATAGAGTCACCCTTATTCACCACCAAGTTCTTTACTTTATTGTTCTTCATTGCACGATCAACTTCTAATACAAACCCCTAAACTCTTAAAGCACAAGATCTTTCATCTGAAGTATTCGATCTGAATGTTCTAGCATTTCTCTGGTTCCATAATGACTAACAAGCTACTCCAAAGAGAAGTTTACGAGGTACCCCTCTAATCTCTTCATCATCAATGAGATTATTTTGAATCCAATTCTGGATAGTACTAGTTGTGTCTGCTGATTGGCTTAGATTAATAGCTTGGCTCCCATGAAATTTTAATCCCAAAGCATCCCAAAAATCTTTAGCAAAACGACATTCTAAAAGAACATGTAAGATCGTCTCTATATATTGAACCGCAAACATCACATTCATCATTCTCTCCCATTCTTTTTGTCTAAGTTCTTTTGTGTGTAACTGATTATGGGCAACTAACCACAATTTATAAGCACTACGGATAGTATAACTCCCACCTCCTTCACCTTTCCATAACCACCTATCCTCATTCCCTCTCTGAGACGGAACCATTGCCTGTATCTTAGAAATTATATGTTAAGGGAGTAAAGTTTGAAACTTCCCCCAATTCTAATTACCACTGGTATCCACCATATTAGCAACTATCTTATCAAGATCCTCTATCTCTACATCCTTAACCTTTTCATTCCACAGAATCAATCCACACTCTACCCATTCATCCTTCCAGAAGCTGGTAGAAACCCCATTTACTACTCCTGTCCAAGCATTTTCATTAACCAAATGCCAAACCTCATTTATGTCTTTCCACATGCTCAACGTATTTCTCGAAACATTCAACTCAAGGGGTAAGTCATTACCCTTATTGTGCTTATGAATCAAGACTTCTCGCCACAATCCTTTCGAACCTGTTTTTAGTTTCTAGGCTAATTTTAGCATACACGCTAAATTCATGTCTCGCAAATTCAAAACACCTAAGCCCCCATACTCCTAAGGTTTTTGAATCTACTCCCAGCTTACTAGATGAAGCTTTCTTGTATCAGGGCTATGGCCCTAAATGAAATTCCTTTGTACTCTTTCAATTTCACTCAACAATGTTTTTGGCAATAAAGACACCATCATAGTGTAAATCAGAAGAGCCCTTATAATAGATTTTGGCAAAGTGGTTCTCCTCGCAATGCTTAGGCAATTAAACTTCCAACTTAAGAGTCTTCTTTTCACTTTATCAACAATAAAGTGGTAGCTCTTCCTTTTCCTATAGGAATGTGAGAAAGGAATACCAAGATAAGCTCCAAGATCTTCCTTCTCTCTTAACCCTAGCATCATGCACAAGTTCTTTCTTAAATTCAGGTTCACATTGTTAGAAAACAACATGGCAGCAGATTTACTTGCATTTACTTTTTGTCCCAAGAAACTACAAAACTTACTTAAACTTCTTGGAGTTACTTCCATCTAATTTTTTGTAGCTTCACCAAACACTAATAAATCATTTGCAAACATCAAATGGGTAATTTCAGTTCCTACTCTACCTATTTTGATAGTCTTCCAATTTCCTCTCTCTCTTTCATCTTGTATAATGTAGGAAAGCCTTTCCATAGCAAGAACAAATAAGTAAGGGGATAAGGGGTCCCCTTGCCGAGCACCTTTAGTAGGAGTAAAGGCCTCTGTCTTACAGCCATTCCAAAGTATTTGAGTAGAGACTGTAGAAACACATCTCAAAATTATACTTCTAAATTCCTACTTCAGTCCAACCTCCTCTAGGACACTGTCCAAAAACCCCCAACACAACCTATCATAGGTTTTTCTAAGTCAATTTTAATAGCAAACTTTCCTCTCAATCGCTTTATAGTTTGAACTGCTTCTTGAGCTACAATAATATTATCTTGGATAAAGCGACCAGGTACAAAGCTTGCTTGATTCACTTTCTTCAAACACCCCTTCAACCTAATAACCACAATCTTTGTGAGGTACTAGTGTAGAACATTGCATAAAGCAATGGGTCTCATTTGTTTAAGAGTTTTTGGTCTTTCAACCTTAGGAATAAGAGCAACAAGTATTTTATTAATTTCCTTCATATCTGTATTTCCTTCCCATAACTTTCTCACATCAAGGCAAACATCCTTTCCTATAATATCCCATTCTTTTTAGAAGAAAAGAGCACAAAATCCATCCTCTCTGAGAGTTTTAAAAGCTCTTATAGCAAATATGGCTTGATAAATTTCCTTACCCACTAGATTTCTGCACATACAATTCAGACTTTCTTCCTCCACTGGCGGAAAGGTTGTAACAGTTATTAGGTTATCATTTCTCCCAGTACTCCCTTCCTTAGTAAAGAGATCAATAAAAAACTGTCTGGCCACTCTTTGTAAATCTATATCCTCCTCTACCCATTCTCCATTCATTCCTTTCAACATAGCAACTTTATTTCTTCGTCTTCTAGCTAGCGTACGAACATAGTAAAATTTAGTGTTTCTATCCCCATCTATAATCCATTCTCCCTGTGACTTTGGTACCAATGAATTTCTTCCTGTTTTAGAACCTCTTCCAAGTCAATTTGCAGGTTTCTCTCCAATTTAAGTAGAGATTTCCAAGGTCTAACCATGCTCTTCATTTTATTTTGAATTCCTTTAATTCTGGCCAGCAATTATCTCTTTTTTTGTTGAATAGTATGAAAAATCTCCCTATTCCACTGCTTCAATCTCGATTGCAGCTCAATCAGATTCTCTCGTATATCAATTTGTTCATGCTAGCTCTCCTCTACGAAAGGTTTAAAGTCTTCGTGTAAAAGCCAAGCAACTTCAAACTTGAAAGGGCATTGCCCCCATCTTCTAACTTCCTCCCCTAAATAGAGTAACAAAGGATTATGATCCAAGCAGTCCATTCTTGTCAAAACTTTCACCACTGCTTCTTGGAATCTGCATCTCCATGCTTTGTTACATAGACCACGATCCAGTTTTTTGAAGATTCTCTCATAGCCTGGTAAAATAGGCCCTTTTCAAGTAAAACGATATCTCCAGTCACTAATTTCTATTAAGTTACACAGTTCAATTCTATCATTAAAGGTTTCGCATCCATTAAAATTAATAGGAGCCCTTCTCTTCTTATCTACTTCTCCCCTTATGTTATTCAGATCACCTATCACAGGCCAAAGGTCCCTCATACCTCTTGCCAAAACCTCCCTACTTTCCCAGAACAATTTCTTCTCCTTTTCCCTTGGACTAACATAGGCCACAGTGAGAAACCAACTTTCCTCCCTAATATACTTAATAGATAAGTGAGCAAATTGATGATCCTGTGAAACAAGATCAATTGATACCTTAAAGTCCCTCCAAGCAATCCATATTCCTCCAGACAAGCCAAGGCTAAGGATTGTGATCCACTTCTAAAACCCCATCTTCCGGAACAAAGCTTATACTCTTTGCTGGTTTACACGTGTCTCCAGTAAACCCACTATATTAGGTTTTTTTATCATCCACTACCATTTTTAAACTTCTACTAAACTTAGAGCTATCAGCACCTCGACAATTCCAGATCAAAATTTTTTGATTCATAATCATAAAAAAAATGACAGGAAGAGGGAAACTCAATCAAGGTGTATCGTGGCCATCTCCCCCAATTGGCCCTACTCCTCTATTACACCTTGCTTTCCTCCAACCCTTATCATAGTCCCAATTCCCTCCTCCCTATCAGGTAGTCTACACGCATCAACCCCCCTAAGGAGCCTCATTTCTTTAGCAACTTCAAGGGTCCCAGAGACTATATTTGAGTCAAGTTCACAAAGAACTTCTCTCCCTGTCATAGCTATATTCAAATCAATCTGTATGGTATCTAGGTTTCTATCAGCCATAAGAATCTAGGATTCATGGTTTTTTTGAACAATTAATAGCTGGCCCTAGGGGGAAGTCCCTTCTTGAGACACTTTTACTTTCTTATCACGCCCATTTTTTGGCACTATATCTTGCGATGACACTTTTGAGTATGTTGATTTACCTTTCCTTTTAGTCCATTCTTTAACGTTAGAAGGCCCCTGCTCTTGTACCCTATTAACCATAATAGTGCCCTCATTATTATTCTCCTCCTCCTCCAAATCAACTAACTTCCCAAATCTTGAGCCATTCATACATTGTTTCAAAGTGCCTTTTCCTATAGCTACATTAAACCTTCTAGTTCTTTTGTTTCCCTGCACAATAGTCCACTCACCATACATCTTTTACACTCTACCATGCTCTTTCCCCATAACTGTCTCCCTAACTTCTACAACATCTTCTCTTTTCCTCCTTACATTCCTTTTCTGTATGACCATATCTCCCACAATTATAACATAACAAATTCATACCCTCATAAACAATTGACCTTTCTCGATTATCAAGAATGTAGGTTGGCAGTAAAGGCTTACCAAGATCTACCTGAACTCCTACCCTTGCATATACTCCTCTAGATCTCAATGAGGTCAGCATATCAACCTTCACCGTTACTCCTACCTCATTTCTTATAGCTTCTAATATCTCTTCCTCATAATACTCCAGTGGCAAATTAGGGAATGTAATCAAAACTAATACTTCCTCAATGGCAGTAGTTCTAGGATCAAAATTAAGCTTCTATTTCCTCACAGTAACATAAGAATCAGAAATCATCCAAGGCCCCCCTAGAACAACAAGCTCATAATCATCAATAGCTGAGAAATTGACTACTAAAAAATTATTTGACAGATCCGTAATCTCAATAGAACCCACCTTAGCCTACATTCTCTGAAGTCGATCAATCATCATCTTCAAACTAAATCTCCTTCCTAACACCTTAACAATAAGGCTCAATTGGAAAGGTTTGTGAATCTTATCAAGAGCCCTCTCTATCAAGATAAACTTTGGAATAAGAATCTTACCTCTCTGATGTTTAACTACTTTGATTTCAGATAAGATTGATTCTAGAAATTTAGCATCATGTCGACCCTAGGCTCGTGCTTGCAATCAAACAGTATCCCTCTTCAGTGTATCCTTGAAAGGGCACATGTCACTTTTTCCAACCACCAGAGCACCCATACTCCCTCCATGCTTAATTTTCTTAGTATTGCATTCTAGTAAATCAACTTCCTCATCTTATCAGTGAACAGCTTTTACAACATTCAGGAAATTCTCAAGAGAGAGTGCCATCTGATCTACTCAGTTACTAGCCATTTACTCTTAAGTGGATAGTCCATAGTAATGGGATTAGTTACTATTGCCACCAATGGATATCCTGGTGTACACAAAAAAAGTTATAACAAACTAATATATATATAGAGCATAGTATTGTTGAGCTTATTGCTTATATTTATACAAAATGCTCAAGTCGAGTTCCTTATATTATGTTAAGTTTTTCAATCACATGGTCATGTGTTCTATTTTATTTATGTGAATTCGTAATGAAATATTTTTAAAATATGGCACATAACAATGTGCAATTGGAAAACTTGACAAATAAGTATAAGTAATTTGATGTAAATGTTGTCCCGTATTTATCTATTATATTATCTAGATAAAATATACTCAATTATATATGCTTTTTATAATAAGCAATATCAATATAAAATATAAATTTTATAAAATTCTACATTATTAAATTTTTAACCCACGAAAGTCTATCTTTTATGATTCTTTAATTTTGTCTTTGGCTTTTGCCCATTTAATTGGATTATGACAACTATTTTTATTTTCTCAACATTTCTCCATATATTTCCTTAAGTGCATTTGTGTAAACATAAACAATAAATAATTTATAAATATTAATAAAATTAGTTAAATCATTTATATGAAAAACCAGGCTATTTTATTTGTTACATAATTGATATTACTTTAAGATTTACTAAGAGTACAATTATGAGAAATGAGATAATTTAAATATCTTTTAGGAATATCATATTATTTTAGTATTTTAACCAATCATATCATTTTAATTGGTATAGAGAAGTTTATAAATAAGAAGTCCGTAGAAGAGAAGTCAAATCTTACCTACAGTTATACAGAGAAGATCTTAAACTTAGCGTAACCGCTAGTAAGTTTTTAAATCATTTGCTTATTTCTTAAATGTTCGTTGACACAAATAAACTCTGATCTTTTGGGTTTACTTAGTTCTTGTTGTAATGATCTAATCAAAGTCATCTGTAAAAAAGGAAAAAAAATTACCCTTTCCAACAGACCCCAAAAAATTTCATCATGTTGATATCTCAAGAAATTTAGATTGATGCACGTAATTGTTGTGCAGAAGTAAAATTGAATCATATTCATGTTGAAATATTTTAAAAAGTTATACATCAAGTACGTGATGTATAAAAGACGGTTATATTCAAATTTTTTTGTAAGACAAATTCAAAAATAATACATAAAAACAAATAATCTAGATAATACAAAATGAATCGTCTCATAATAATACAGGGGAAGACTTTAGGTTTAGAGTTACCCCTTGCCATATGTAACATCCAGACTTTTAGGCCTAGAAGTTCCAGAAATAGCCTAAATTAAATAGGTTACCAGACCCCTGTGAGCAGAAGTCCCAAAGATGAAAAAGGAAGTTAAAGCAGTTTCAGGGACTACACTGCAAAGTAAAAGTTTTCAGGGGCTCGGGTATAATTAAGGTTAGAGGCTCCAGTAAAGTCTCGAAGGCCCAAAAAGAGAAAAGAGACTAGATACAGGCCAAAGGTTAAGCTAGAAGCCTCAAAGAGAGGATTATATGAAGCTAAGTCCAAGAAGGGACTAAACTGTAAATTCAGAAAGTTATGACCAACAGGGGTAAAAATGGAAGAGTACGCAGAGAATTCCAAGAAAATCCTAGAAAATGGGAAATAATATTCTAAGGCTCTTCTATGAAGAGAAAAGATGAAAATACCCCTGAGGCAGCTTCAACGGAATTTATGAGGTTATTACCGGTAAAAAGTATACCATGCGAGGTAATTATTTAAAATAGCAAGAGACCTCAAAAATGTATACAAAAATGAGGTTAAATGGTTGAAAGGTTGTACTAATTTATAAAATTAGTACCGCAACCAAAAGGCCAGTGGAGTGGCTTTAATAAATTAAAGAGCCGGTTTTGCCGATAAAAGGGCATTCTGGTAAATGAATTTTTATGCAAGGTTTAAAGGAAGTGTTATGGCCTAAGAAAATTCATAGATATTCTCTAGAATTAAAGGAAATTTATAAAGTAGACAGAACAATTTTCTGAGCTCCGAAAGGCCATAAAGAAAGCCGGAGAAACGTGGGCCAAGTAAATTCGGAGGAAGCTTATGAAACAAGTTTGATCCAACGGTTAGGATCTAATCTCCCATCTCCTCCACCACTTTCATGACACTTGGCATCTTCTAGAAGGTTGAGGTAAGCATGATGTAATAAGGTGATGCAATGATGATGCAAAAGTCCACTTGAACTTCCAAAATTGCCCTTACTCCTTCTTCTAGCTATCAAGGGCATTTTGGTCCATTCAAGCCAACTTTTTGGCTATAAATAGGCACTCTCCCTCCCTCCATTTCAGCCAAGCTGATGAACATAAGGGGAAACTCTTGCAATTTTGATTCTTGAAGCTTAAATCAAGAGGAAGACACCTACTTTGATCAACCGAGTTTAGATCTGAGGTTAGTAAGTTGTTCCCTCTTGTTTACTGCTTTGAATCTTTGGTTTTATGGTTAAAAAAAATGTGAGATCCCCTAAGAGGAGGTGCTGGCCGAATTGACATAAGCTTAGGGGAGGATGATTTTGATGTTAGATCTAGCTAGAACACATTGATTAGAGGTTGTTTCAAGTGGATCTATGTGGAAATTGGAAGAATTACGTGCTGATTTGATGCCTATTTCGAATTAGTTACTGTTCACATCTGATTCTGAAATTTGGTATGCTTGTAGTACACTCTGTGAGCTTTAAATCCATGGGTAGAACACTCCATTTGGATATGTGTACGATTTATGGTGATTTTTCAAAGTTAGGGTTTGAAATCTGGAAACAGTGTTGAACTTTTGGGAGATTGTCGAGTTCCGTACAATTATGGTACTGTTCAGAGTAGAATTGGTTCCTGAAACTATTTTTCCTTTAAATTTAACTTAATCAGATTTTAGTGAGACTTGGAAGCACTCAATTTGGATTTTTCTAGATTTAATTATGAATTTTGAAAGTTGAGCAAAAATTCTGGAGATTCTGCGTGAACAGTACCCGCGAACCAAAATTTCCAGATTTGATCTTCTTGAATCTAAGGCCATCTAAAGTGATCCTAATTGATAAGAAATGGATCATAAGAATGGGAAATGATGAGATTTATGTTAGAAAAGCTAGAAAGAAAACCCTAAGACTAAGAGAAAGGGTTGAGGTTCAAGAGAGCTAGCTTTAACTTTATGTAATCTAGTGGTCCTAATAGATTGTATGATCATTATGACTATGTTTAGGACCTTTGGAACATCCAAGAGGATGTTTGATGATGTTGACCAAAAGCTAACATGGTTGGAAAGTCAAGGGAGTCAAAGGAAAAGTAAGAGGAAGGCTTGAGGTGCAAGGTAGTGAACTTACCTATTGTCATTGCTTGATGTTGTATGCTTGTGTGTTGCCGTGTACATGTTATTGAATGTTATTGTGACATGTTTTAGCTGCTGTAATTGCTATTCATGATGAGTAGATTATGTCTCCATGGCCATGCATCAAGAAGTTAGCTTTGAGTATGCTAGTATGTCACTAATTAACAAGAGAATAAACAAGTTGCGTGTAGTGCATTAGCATCCATCTAGCATGATTATGTGGTATTGTTTGCTACTGAGATTTCCCCGAATCTCACCCCCTCCCTAACCAACCATTTAGGTCAATCAATGATGGGCACTAATGGCATGAGAAGCAAGGAGAAGAAGTGGAGAATTATTAATGCAAATGAATGATAATAATATTCAATGTATAATTCTCCTATGCTGTAAATTATGTTATGAATGCCATTACTTCAATGTATATGCTTAGGATGTTTATGGCATGAATGAAAGTATATGAGTATGAATGAGAAAGATTAAGCCCATGCTATGTATGTCAAAGAAATAAAAAGAATTAAAGTAAGGAGATATTAAAGGATAAAACGTAGGTCCTGAAGCAGTTAGTTTTGAGCTTCAGTTTGACCTATCAAATAAATGATTTAAATCACGAGATTTTGCAGACTTATAGTGCACATCCCAAGCTTCAAAATGAGTGGTAAATCACCTCATTTGGATGTGTATACAAAGAGATATGAGTTATCAAAGTTAAGACGCAGAATCTGGAGAGTCCAGATTTTACCAAACAAATAGTAATCTTAACCCAATAAACTGTACGAATTGGGCAAGAATAAGTCCAATTGAGTATTTTTCTCTTAAAGAGCATTGAAATATCTTTCCGTAGAATTTTGGAACACCTCCATACAATTTTTCTAGAATTAGTTATGATTTTTTAAAGTTGGACCTGTAATCTGAAAACTGGACCGTGAACAGTAATATTTCGAAAATTAACGTCCAAATTGAAATTTTTAAGTTTAAGACCATCCAAAGTGGTCTGGAATGGGTCTAAATGAATGCTAAGGTACTATATAAGTAAGGTGTGATATTTTTGATATCAGAGCAAAGGTTCTGGCATAGGAAGAAGAGAACTATCTGCAAAAATTTAGAAAAGGCCCAGTTCAGATTAGAGCTAGTAGTGGAATACTAAGCTAAGGTCCAACTAAGATTGGAGGTGAATGCTCTAGGTAAAATAAGTAATAAGGATCTTTAAATGAAGTTGGGATCCTCTGTTAGAAAGGTACAGATAAGATGATGATAAGGAGTTATACGCAGAGGAAGGTAGCCACTGTGTAAAGATAAAGAGACTTCCCTCCCTAGAAGAAAAAGGGTTAAGTGGCAACCTAAATTAGATACAGTTACTGTAGCCTTGATACGAGGTTAAGGCAGCATAATCAAAGTAGCTATCTTTGATTCCTAAATGGATATAAAAGCTAGGAAGAGCTAAAGATCACTTTCTGCCGCCGGTAATCCCTGAGGATAAGGGAAAGCAAAAGTGCTAATTGCCTAGAGTTGTGAGCCAGACCCTTCCTTCATTGCTTGAAAGGAAATAGTTGACTTAGTTGGGGCTCACAATAAGGCTAGGACATGAAAGTCCTTCAGGCAGCAGTTAAGGTTACGATGAACAAAGCTAAATAAAACTAGCAGAAGTAAGAGAAAGTATGTTTTGTCATGATGAACCAGAGAAAGTGGTGGCGAATAAGAATTCTGGTCATGACGAATAGAGATAGTGACTCTCAGATGCGGAGGTGGCATCTTGGCATGACTTGATGGACTATGAGGTCCCTGAGAGTAAGACTGATAGAGCTCAGAGAGAGGGTTGTAGCCACTATTTAAAAGCTATCAGATTTCCCCTCAAGAGGAAGAGCAATGATGAGTTGAACAAGATAGTTAGGGGTTGAGTCTGTACACCGCTAAGAGGGTGTAGTGGCCATCTAAGCTGGGCAAACTCTTGAAGCCTCATTAGAGGTGGGGCACTATGATAGAGTAGCTATCTCAAGTTCCTGAATAGATAAATAGGAACATGGAGATAGTGAAGTCAAGGTAGATAACCCTAGTAGAATTCTTAGGGTTTAAGAAGAAGAGAAAGAGGTAAGAATGAGACAGATAGCCATATGGGGAACTAGCATTATGAGATTAGCATGTTCCTGATGATGTTAAGAGATCCTTAATCACGTGGGGTTTAGGTCGAGAGGCACCCTTTCCAAGGGATAAGTTCTTGGCCAGGAATCTTCCTAGAGAAAATGGGAATTGGTCCTCTAAGTTAGAGTTGATGTTGCTCAAGATGGAGCAAAATGCCCTATCTAATCAAGGAAAGGGAAGCAGTCGAGGCAAGGCAAGTGGAGCTGACCTTACCCAATGGGAGTATGACTAGCCAAGAACAAAGCTAGGCTTAGATGTACCTGAGCTTAGCAAAGTACTAGAGTAAGCAGAAAGAAAAAGAACCTCAAAAGTCCTCTCCCTATAACTTCCAGAAACAGCTGCGAACAGAGAAAGAGGCTCCCTCTTGTAGGGATAAGGTGTTCGGTTGGCATGCTACGGACATAGCAATTAGTAAGAGCTTACACTCCTTGCATTAAAATGCCAGACATGCATGTTAGAGTATGCTCGTACTGAAAAGTAAAGTAGAGGAAAGAGAAGTTGCATAAGTCCTCTCTCTGTACCGTTCTAAAGTAGCAAGAGAAGGAAAGAGCAGCTAGAGGAGTAAGAGAACTCCTAAGACAGATTGGCTTAGGCACCTAAGAGACGAATAGGTAGCCTGGGGAATTGATAGGAGGCTTAAGAAATGGTATTGGTTCTTGAAACAATTTTTGGGGAATTATTAGTATGGTGGCCAACTGAGTGGAGATGACTTCACTTAGTCCTATGGTCCAAGTCTCCCAGAGGGAAGATGAGGACCAAGGATGAGTTGAGGATGTGGAAACCTCCTTCAGTTGTAAACCAATACTGAGAGAGTACCCATGATTTCCTTCCAGATAACCTTATCATTAATTAAGCTGGATTTAATTTTCTCCCGATTAATAGAGGAAAGCCAAAGTTAGAGGAGTTAGAGCCATAAGACCTGAAAAAGAGACACTCAGGCTAGCTCTAAATATAGGAAGAACCCATATGATATAAAGACAAACTCAGTAACGACGGGTAAATCCTTAAGATGAGGCGAGAGACAAGAATGTAAGCTGAACAGATATGACTAAAGGTAGAATAAGAAGGGCCTAAGATAGCAAGGTACTAGGGTTCGAGCCTATCAGCACTATTTAGTTAAGTGTGCTTAGGCAAAAGTAACCTAATGATAGGTAACCGTTGGGAAGTTTAGGTAGAAGTCCTGACTAAGGTATAAGCAGAGTATTGGTTCAAGCAAAGCCCGGTGTGAGAGAAAACCTAATTAGAAAAGTAACCGGTGACTAGGATTGGTCCAATTGAGATTATGATAGTGAGGTGTTTTCTTCAGGGGAAATAGATATAGAAGAGAAGTAAGAAATGACAGAGAGTAACCTAGAGATAGGTAGTCGCTGCTATGAGACTCCCCCTCAGGAGAGGAATGGTTGGGCTAAGAGAGCTTGACCAGGGAATGAGTCAAAGTTGAAAGACGTCTCCAGAGGGTAATGGCTAAGAGTATGGTAAGCCAGTAAGGAGTAGGAGTCCAGGCCCTAATAGGGAGGCAGAGTGACAACCTAAGCCTTGGGTAATTAGTTAAAGGTGCCTGACTGGAAGGTCACACAGCGGAGATGTTTTAATGATCAATGCCTGCTGTGTGATATAGTCACTTTATGATTAGCATATGACCATAGAAGTAATGGGTAAAGGTACAGTAACCAATCAGAGGTATAAGTCAATGCCCTAGTAAGGGAATTGAATGACAACCTGTACCTTAAGTAATCAATATGACCTCGATAGAGGCATGGTAACAGAATGAGATGTGTTGAGGTTTGTTCAAATCCTTGAATAGAGGTGGAAATTTCTAAGGGATAGTGAACCAAGAGGGACAGAGATTATACGACAACGAATGAAGGGTCAATGATGACACTGGTGCCAGACCTAGATACCGCACAACAAGGTCATTAAACATTTACTATGTGATGTGATGTGACGAGGGTATGGTGATCAATAGCGACCAGAAAAATAATTGGTCAAGAGGTGAAGAAAGTCAGAGAGAGTAAAGTGAGGCAAGATCACTCTTGAGGATGGAGATGAAAGGAAATGAATAAGAACATGATAGTGGATGGTTGCATTGGGAACTAATGAACAAAGAGAGATAAGCAAGTTCCTTGTGATATCTAGAACTCGGTGATGTTTAGATATATGATAATGTCAGGGACTAAAACAATATTCTTTTATGTCCCTAAGGATCCAAGAGCGTGCAACCATGGTAGTTAGGCCATTAAGGAATCTAAGAGATGAGATTCCTATAGATAGATGCCACTGCCTATAAGATTGAGTAATCAGTGGAGAGGCTCCCTTTGAGAGGGATATGGTATTCGAGGAATGTACCCTAGTAGAGATTGCATATGAGGAAAGTCTTGACCATGAAGTACCCCTTTAAGATTGGGAAGTGGTTCTCCGCGTCAGAGTGATGCTGCTCTAGTAAGAGTAAGCTATCCTCTGAAGGAATGAAACAGAAAGTAAGTGGCTGAGTTGATGATGCTCCAGTAAGAGTAATCTGTCCTCCCACAAGAAAAGTAGAAGCAGCCGAGATAAGGCACAGGACGGACCTTACCCCAGAGAGAGGGAGTGAAACTGGTTAAGACAACAAAAATGTGATATGCAAACAGATGCTCCTCGAGCTTAATAGGGTACTACGGAATACTGAAGGATAATGAGAATGTGATGATATAAGTCCTCCCCTGATGCTGTCCAAACTATTAAGAGACAGCAAGGACTATATAGTCCTAAGACAGGGCGAGTTGGCATTGATATAATAGCAAGTTAATGGGCTCTAGAGATGAGCCAGTGCCTAGGGATTCGAAAGGCACAAAGAAAGGAAAGTGACTTAAGGAAGCTAAAACGAAGGGCTAAAGAAATAGGGAAAGGCTAAGAATTTCAGGAGTTGACAGAAAGGATTGAGCAATGCCTAAGAAGACAATACTGATATCTGTGAGCAGTCTTGGGGAATAATCAGTCAAGTTACTAGCTGAGTGGAGGTGACTTATTTTATTACTCAACTCTATGGTCCAGAGTCTCCTAGAGATCCTAAGATGGCTCAGATGGATGATAGTATTCCAGGGTCATAGTGGATCCTAAAGAGGCTTACGGTAGAGCGCAGTAGCTCTCGAGGTCATAGTAGACCAAGCCTAAGAGAAAGTAGCTGAGCCATAAGGGTAAGAGTACAGTACCTCTTTGGGAAGACGATGACTAGAGATGAGTTTAAAATATTGAAATCTCCTTCAGCGGTGGACTAATATAGAGAGAGTACCCTTGACTTGTTCCAGACATGTCTATTATCGATTAGACTAGGCTCAATTCTGTTTTAGTCAATGAAGGAAAGAAAGGAGATATGCCCTTAAAGTGAAGAGGAATAGCAGGGTATACAGCAAAGAATGGATAAGGCTGTATTAAGAGAACCCGAAATGCCATGGTATTGTAAAATACCATGAAGACAGGCACACTATCATGGTATTATTGTGAAAGAATGAGCCTAAAGTAACAGAAGAATGTGAGTAGTGGTGACCAAATGCTTAAAAGCAAGGGCCATGCTCATATGAATGACAGAAAAGTTTAGAACGACGAGTTATGTAAGTATGAAGCCAAGGTGGAAACATGGAAATGAGGTATAATGAAAAGTTGAAAAGGCTAGAGTTAAGTATAAGTAGGTATACTCCCCTCAGGTAACCTCTCATTAAGGGTAAGAATAGAGGTTTGACCCGAAATTTCGAGGACAAAATTTTTTTGAGAGGGGGAGAATTGTAACATCCAGACTTTTAGGCCTAGAAGTTCCAGAAATAGCCTAAATTAAATAGGTTACCAGACCCCTGTGAGCAGAAGTCCCAAAGATGAAAAAGGAAGTTAAAGCAGTTTCAGGGACTACATTGCAAAGTAAAAGTTTTCAGGGGCCCGGGTATAATTAAGGTTAGAGGCTCCAGTAAAGTCTCGAATGCCCAAAAAGAGAAAAGAGACTAGATACAGGCCAAAGGTTAAGCTAGAAGCCTCAAAGAGAGGATTATATGAAGCTAAGTCCAAGAAGGGACTAAACTGTAAATTCAGAAAGTTATGACCAACAGGGATAAAAATGGAAGAGTACGCAGAGAATTCCAAGAAAATCCTAGAAAATGGGAAATAATATTCTAAGGCTCTTCTATGAAGAGAAAAGATGAAAATACCCCTGAGGCAGCTTCAACGGAATTTATGAGGTTATTACCGGTAAAAGTATACCATGAGGTAATTATTTAAAATAGCAAGAGACCTCAAAAATGTATAAAAAAATGAGGTTAAATGGTTAAAAGGTTGTACTAATTTATAAAATTAGTACCGCAACCAAAAGGCTAGTGGAGTGGCTTTAATAAATTAAAGAGCCGATTTTGCCGATAAAAGGGCATTCTGGTAAATGAATTTTTATGCAAGGTTTAAAGGAAGTGTTATGGCCTAAGAAAATTCATAGATATTCTCTAGAATTAAAGGAAATTTATAAAGTAGACAGAACAATTTTCTGAGCTCCGAAAGGCCATAAAGAAAGCCGGAGAAACGTGGGCCAAGTAAATTCGGAGGAAGCTTATGAAACAAGTTTGATCCAACGGTTAGGATCTAATCTCCCATCTCCTCCACCACTTTCATGACACTTGGCATCTTCTAGAAGGTTGAGGTAAGCATGATGTAATAAGGTGATGCAATGATAATGCAAAAGTCCACTTGAACTTCCAAAATTGCCCTTACTCCTTTTTCTAGCTACCAAGGGCATTTTGGTCCATTCAAGCTAACTTTTTGGCTATAAATAGGCACTCTCCCTCCCCCCATTTCAGCCAAGCTGATGAACATAAGGGGAAACTCTTGCAATTTTGATTCTTGAAGCTTAAATCAAGAGGAAGACACCTACTTTGATCAACCGAGTTTAGATCTGAGGTAGTAGTAAGTTGTTCCCTCTTGTTTACTGCTTTGAATCTTTGGTTTTATGGTTAAAAAAATGTGAGATCCCCTAAGAGGAGGTGCTGGCCGAATTGACATAAGCTTAGGGGAGGATGATTTTGATGTTAGATCTAGCTAGAACACATTGATTAGAGGTTGTTTCAAGTGGATCTATGTGGAAATTGGAAGAATTACGTGCTGATTTGATGCCTATTTCGAATTAGTTACTGTTCATCTGATTCTGAAATTTGGTATGCTTGTAGTACACTCTGTGACCTTTAAATCCATGGGCAGAACACTCCATTTGGACATGTGTACGATTTATGGTGATTTTTCAAAGTTAGGGTTTGAAATCTGGAAACAGTGTTGAACTTTTGGGAGATTGTCGAGTTCCGTACAATTATGGTACTGTTCAGAGTAGAATTGGTTCCTGAAACTATTTTTCCTTTAAATTTAACTTAATCAGATTTTAGTGAGACTTGGAAGCACTCAATTTGGATTTTTCTGGATTTAATTATGAATTTTGAAAGTTGAGCAAAAATTCTGGAGATTCTGCGTGAACAGTACCCGCGAACCAAAATTTCCAGATTTGATCTTCTTGAATCTAAGGCCATCTAAAGTGATCCTAATTGATAAGAAATGGATCATAAGAATGGGAAATGATGAGATTTATGTTAGAAGAGCTAGAAAGAAAACCCTAAGACTAAGAGAAAGGGTTGAGGTTCAAGAGAGCTAGCTTTAACTTTATGTAATCTAGTGGTCCTAATAGATTGTATGATCATTATGACTATGTTTAGGACCTTTGGAACATCCAAGAGGATGTTTGATGATGTTGACCAAAAGCTAACATGGTTGGAAAGTCAAGGGAGTCAAAGGAAAAGTAAGAGGAAGGCTTGAGGTGCAAGGTAGTGAACTTACCTATTGTCATTGCTTGATGTTGTATGCTTATGTGTTGCCGTGTACATGTTATTGAATGTTATTGTGACATGTTTTAGCTGCTGTAATTGCTATTCATGATGAGTAGATTATGTCTCCATGGCCATGCATCAAGAAGTTAGCTTTGAGTATGCTAGTATGTCACTAATTAACAAGAGAATAAACAAGTTGCGTGTAGTGCATTAGCATCCATCTAGCATGATTATGTGGTATTGTTTGCTACTGAGATTTCCTCGAATCTCACCCCCTCCCTAACCAACCATTTAAGGTAATCAATGATGGGCACTAATGGCATGAGAAGCAAGGAGAAGAAGTGGAGAATTATTAATGCAAATGAATGATAATAATATTCAATGTATAATTCTCCTATGCTGTAAATTATGTTATGAATGCCATTACTTCAATGTATATGCTTAGGATGTTTATGGCATGAATGAAATTATATGAGTATGAATGAGAAAGATTAAGCCCATGCTATGTATGTCAAAGAAATAAAAAGAATTAAAGTAAGGAGATATTAAAGGATAAAACGTAGGTCCTGAAGCAGTTAGTTTTGATCTTCAATTTGACCTATCAAATAAATGATTTAAATCACGAGATTTTGCAGACTTATAGTGCACATCCCAAGCTTCAAAATGAGTGGTAAATCACCTCATTTGGATGTGTATACAAAGAGATATGAGTTATCAAAGTTAAGACGCAGAATCTGGAGAGTCCAGATTTTACCAAACAAATAGTAATCTTAACCCAATAAACTGTACGAATTGGGCAAGAATAAGTCCAATTGAGTATTTTTCTCTTAAAGAGCATTGAAAGATTTCCGTAGAATTTTGGAACACCTCCATACAATTTTTCTAGAATTAGTTATGATTTTTAAAGTTGGACCTGTCTGTAATCTGAAAACTGGACCGTGAA